>NC_092330.1:17665664-17970477 GCF_036785885.1 Coffea arabica
TCCCTCATACTTATTCATCACTTAGTCCAGGGTCACTCCGCACAGAGACCACGCAAAGCAGCTATAGGTTTTATCCCTCAATTGCTTAACTTTTAAATCAAATCGAATCCCACAGTCCGGCATCCTAAACTTCAAGCCTAGGATACACTACAGGAATCTGAAGCCTAAGCTCTGATACCAACTGTGACGGCCCCACCTCCCCCTAGGGCGTACCCCAAGGTTCGGCGGACCGCCTATCCAGCTCTCGCCGGGACTCACTCAAGCACTACAGTCCTCAAATAAATTACAAGATAAAACTCAAATATACATCTTACTAGTCAACTAAAACAAGTACAAGTTCACTCGTCTATAATCGAAACACTAAACACCTTCTCGAGCGATCCCCGCGTCGGCCCCCTGCTAAGGAAAACAAAAGGAAAGGGGTAAGCTATATGCTTAGTAAGTAAACAGGGGTAAAAGCGTAAATTTCACGTAACAACAGTTACTCAGTAAGAGTAAAGCAAAAGCAGAAAAGTAACATCACATAATAAGGATACGGGTGGCTCCAAAGCCAATTCATGTGCCGTGTATGATCTCCTGCCGACACTCCGTCGACCACCATAAGGTCCGTAGAGCTCCACTTGTACACCCACCGAACACCTTATCACCCTCACTGGCCAGTCACCTCACAAACTTGCCCAGGCAAACGAAATCACAAACTTGAGCTTGAGTCACAAGCTCGGGTCACAAACTTGGTTCACAACTCGGTGAACCGGATTCACAAATTTGGTGACCTCAATCCAAGTTGGACCGACTTCGACCAAGCCCTAACTGGCTCGAATAGTCCCTCGAGGTATTGAGATCAGTCCCAAACTCAAAAATTTCACAAAATTATTCAAAAGTTACCCTGAGCCACAAGCTCAAGGGTTTTAGTTCCAAAATTACTCATATACACAAGCCATGTACAGATATGTGCGCAAATTAGGGTCTAGGTCGAGTGCGATAAAATACACCCTCGCCTAGGTACCCTCTTCATACAAATTGAAACACATAAGCAACGGACACACAAGAGCGGCCTGAATACTTACTCAACGAACAAGGATAACAAAAGGACAAAATTCACGTCGCGAAAAGTAGCTAGTAGGCCCCACCGGCTCCACCTAGCTCACCACCGTCTGAAATAGAATATCGAGTCACAATATATCACAAACGGCTACTAACATACTTAAAACAAGCAAAACGGCAAAAGCCGACACACTCAAGTACGGAAACGGCAAAATTGGCACATGCAAGTGCGCGGAACGGCAAAAGGAAACGGCCAAATCTGCCATCTCAAACCATTTTGATCCAAGATTAGGCTAGAAATGTCGGATCAAAGTGAGCAAGATACCGTTTCGAAGCTATGACAAAGAGATACAAATCTCATGAAGACACTTTAATCTAGATCTGAATGGAAGCAGGTCGAAATTGTGGAAAACAGTACCAGAAATTTACGTCTTAGGGTGACAAACAGGGTTGTTCGCTGGACCATAACTCCCAGCTCACAAATCCAAATCAGGAAATTCCAAAGGCATTAGAAAGCTGAGACATAAGGGTAAAACTTTGATGTTTTGGTCAGGACCTGAATCCACTCAGAACAGAACGAAATTTGAGTGTCAAAGTACCCGTCAGAACTGTCCAGATACAAGGCAGTTCTGACGATCAATATTATTTTGGTCACAACAGGAGCTACGGAACTCGGATTTCGACGTACTTTATACCGTTTTGAAACTGAGACCAAGATATAAATTTCTTATGAAGGAGTCAACACCCAGATCGTACGGTATCAAAACCAAAAAAGTCACGGGCAGAAGCTAAACTAAAAACGCACAGAATCTGATGTTCAGAACAGGCTTGAGTATTTCATCTATAACTAATGATACACTAATCCGTTTGACCTGAAATTTTACATGCATATACAGGACTTAAGGGGCTACAATATTTAAGAATGCCACTCAGTCCAATTTCGAGTGTAACTACGTGAAAAATGTAATATACTACACTAGAATCGCAAAACAGGTTCACAAACCGTATTCTAGTACAAACATCATAGAACAGCCTACATAAGTCCAAATCCAGAAATTCCAAAGCCATCCGAAAGCTAAGATACAAGGATACAATTCATCAGAAGACATAAACAACCAAATCAGAAGCATTCCTGGTCAAATTAGCCAATTACAGAAGCAGTACTCAAGTTCGGGTAGAAACAGGGCAGCAGGGGTATTTCGGTCTTTTCATAGGCTACGTTGCTCCGATTCAGTTGAAATTTTGTAGGCACCTATAAAATATCATTCCCTACAACTTTCATGTTTTAAGCCAAAGGCCAATTCAGCCTCTAACATAGGGCTACAAAACCGGACAGAAAAGAGGGAAAAATTTTCCAGATTCTGGAATTTTCAACTTTCAATGCAACCTTCCTTGATTTCTTACTTCCAACACTACCAAAACCCCTTATATAACCTTAATTACAACATATATTAACCATACACCAAGTTGGGCAGCAAATCATCAAACCCTAGTTCATATAACCAAAAGGGGAAAACCCCAAAAACATGATAGCATCCATTATTCACCACCAAATTTGAGTTGCTAAGCTAATTTACACAAGATTCAAAAGATCAAAGACCATGATCAGATTTCATACCTCAAAGACCAGCTTGGATGAGTGATAATCAACTCCCTTGGAAAATTTCTGGTTCCCCTAGCTTCCCAACTCACAATTAGCACTTTAACCGGTTTGGAAATTTGATTTGTCATTTGGATTGCTAAGATTCAAGAAAAAGAAAGTTGTTCTTGTTCTCTCTTTTCTCTCTCTTTGGTCGGCTATGGAGCAGAAATAATGAAGGGAAAGTGCAGAAAATTGGTTTAAGAAGGTTAGTTACTCACTTGGCCAAGAAACTCTAGGATGGCGACAAGTGTCGCCACCTCCACCTTTCATTTTTCTCTTTCTTTCCTTGCTATTTCTAGCCACTAATTTTCGGTCAAACAAGCTTACAATTAAGAGGATATTTTGCTCAAATATCAATAAACTTGTATGGTAAGAAAGTGGTGGTCAATTGGTGCGTTCAATCGGTAATGCGCGGGACCCGCCGGTTCGCTCCGTTTTTCTTAAAAACACACGTACTAGGGTTTTTACTTCCCATTCACTAACTTTATATCATTGCTCCTAATCACATATTATTTCCCACTTAAAAGTCACTTTTAATCACCAAATTTGATCCTTGTTCCATACCGAAAATTCATCCGGCGGAAAAAATGCGAAAACCCTAATTTGGCTCCAATCTTGAAAACGAAGAGTGAAACCCTACTTTCTAGGTTTATCTGCACTTATTGTGGAAAAATTGGGTAGGAGGCTTTAATAAATAATAATTTTCAAATAAAAGGCATTTTTGAGGAAAAACATAAGAAATTTGCGGGTCCTCACACTCTCTCCCCCTTAAAGAAATTTCGTCCTCGAAATATTTTTTTTCAAAAGGGTATTTTAATGACTGAATGCAGTAAAGCGACAAAAGCAATCGAATTCTAGTACACCAATTACACAAAAGACATATACACACATAATACACCATATATCAAGAAGGCAGATAATCAAATACACCCATACATGTCAAATTAGACAAATAATCATATGCACAAATACTCAAACCAATGTCATGTCATAACGGGATAAAAGCAAATCAAAAGTAAGGGCGATATCATCCCGGTCCCAGTTAAATAACCTCGTCCGGTCTCTCACGTCACTTATCATTCAAACTAGATGTCCATTGACCTCTTATACTCGTTCCAGTCGAACAAAGCCTGTTCATGTTTCCCCAAAGTACAAGTCTCAGGTACTTAATACCACTTCAACTTTGAAGTACTCAGGCACAAGAATCCGAAATAAGACGATTCACGTCTCGAGTTGGCCAGTCCCAAGAGTAAAACATCTACAATCAAAATTCCTACCCGACGTACCTATCTATGATCCTCAAATACCACGGAAAAGATTAAAGACCCATAATTATTCACCACTTAGTCCCTCATACTTATTCATCACTTAGTCCAGGGTCACTCCGCACAGAGACCACGCAAAGCAGCTATAGGTTTTATCCCTCAATTGCTTAACTTTTAAATCAAATCGAATCCCACAGTCCGGCATCCTAAACTTCAAGCCTAGGATACACTACAGGAATCTGAAGCCTAAGCTCTGATACCAACTGTGACGGCCCCACCTCCCCCTAGGGCGTACCCCAAGGTTCGGCGGACCGCCTATCCAGCTCTCGCCGGGACTCACTCAAGCACTACAGTCCTCAAATAAATTACAAGATAAAACTCAAATATACATCTTACTAGTCAACTAAAACAAGTACAAGTTCACTCGTCTATAATCGAAACACTAAACACCTTCTCGAGCGATCCCCGCGTCGGCCCCCTGCTAAGGAAAACAAAAGGAAAGGGGTAAGCTATATGCTTAGTAAGTAAACAGGGGTAAAAGCGTAAATTTCACGTAACAACAGTTACTCAGTAAGAGTAAAGCAAAAGCAGAAAAGTAACATCACATAATAAGGATACGGGTGGCTCCAAAGCCAATTCATGTGCCGTGTATGATCTCCTGCCGACACTCCGTCGACCACCATAAGGTCCGTAGAGCTCCACTTGTACACCCACCGAACACCTTATCACCCTCACTGGCCAGTCACCTCACAAACTTGCCCAGGCAAACGAAATCACAAACTTGAGCTTGAGTCACAAGCTCGGGTCACAAACTTGGTTCACAACTCGGTGAACCGGATTCACAAATTTGGTGACCTCAATCCAAGTTGGACCGACTTCGACCAAGCCCTAACTGGCTCGAATAGTCCCTCGAGGTATTGAGATCAGTCCCAAACTCAAAAATTTCACAAAATTATTCAAAAGTTACCCTGAGCCACAAGCTCAAGGGTTTTAGTTCCAAAATTACTCATATACACAAGCCATGTACAGATATGTGCGCAAATTAGGGTCTAGGTCGAGTGCGATAAAATACACCCTCGCCTAGGTACCCTCTTCATACAAATTGAAACACATAAGCAACGGACACACAAGAGCGGCCTGAATACTTACTCAACGAACAAGGATAACAAAAGGACAAAATTCACGTCGCGAAAAGTAGCTAGTAGGCCCCACCGGCTCCACCTAGCTCACCACCGTCTGAAATAGAATATCGAGTCACAATATATCACAAACGGCTACTAACATACTTAAAACAAGCAAAACGGCAAAAGCCGACACACTCAAGTACGGAAACGGCAAAATTGGCACATGCAAGTGCGCGGAACGGCAAAAGGAAACGGCCAAATCTGCCATCTCAAACCATTTTGATCCAAGATTAGGCTAGAAATGTCGGATCAAAGTGAGCAAGATACCGTTTCGAAGCTATGACAAAGAGATACAAATCTCATGAAGACACTTTAATCTAGATCTGAATGGAAGCAGGTCGAAATTGTGGAAAACAGTACCAGAAATTTACGTCTTAGGGTGACAAACAGGGTTGTTCGCTGGACCATAACTCCCAGCTCACAAATCCAAATCAGGAAATTCCAAAGGCATTAGAAAGCTGAGACATAAGGGTAAAACTTTGATGTTTTGGCCAAGACCTGAATCCACTCAGAACAGAACGAAATTTGAGTGTCAAAGTACCCGTCAGAACTGTCCAGATACAAGGCAGTTCTGACGATCAATATTATTTTGGTCACAACAGGAGCTATGGAACTCGGATTTGGACGTACTTTATACCGTTTTTAAGCTGAGACCAAAATCTAAATTTCTTATGAAGGATTCAACACCCAGATCGTACGGTATCAAAACCGAAAAAGTCACGGGCAGAAGCTAAACTAAAAACGCACAGAATCTGATGTTCAGAACAGGCTTGAGTATTTCATCTATAACTCATGATACACTAATCCGTTTGACCTGAAATTTTACATGCATATACAGGACTTAAGGGGTTACAATATTTAAGAAGGCCACTCAGTCCAATTTCGAGTATAACTATGTGAAAAATGTAATATACTACACTAGAATCGCAAAATAGGTTCACAAACCGTATTCTAGTACAAACATCATAGAACAGCCTACATAAGTCCAAATCCAGAAATTCCAAAGCCATCCGAAAGCTAAGATACAAGGATACAATTCATCAGAAGACGTAAACAACCAAATCAGAAGCATTCCTGGTCAAATTAGCCAATTACAGAAGCGGTACTCAAGTTTGGGTAGAAACAGGGCAGCAGGGGTATTTCGGTCTTTTCACAGGCTACGTTGCTCCGATTCAGTTGAAATTTTGTAGGCACCTATAAAATATCATTCCCTACAACTTTCATGTTTTAAGCCAAAGCCAATTCAGCCTCTAACATAGGGCTACAAAACCGGACAGAAAAGAGGGAAAAATTTTCCAGATTCTGGAATTTTCAACTTTCAATGCAACCTTCCTTGATTTCTTACTTCCAACACTACCAAAACCCCTTATATAACCTTAATTACAACATATATTAACCATACACCAAGTTGGGCAGCAAATCATCAAACCCTAGTTCATATAACCAAAAGGGGAATACCCCCAAAACATGATAGCATCCATTATTCACCACCAAATTTGAGTTGCTAAGCTAATTTACACAAGATTCAAAAGATCAAAAACCATGATCAGATTTCATACCTCAAAGACCAGCTTGGATGAGTGATAATCAACCCCCTTGGAAAATTTCTGGTTCCCCTAGCTTCCCAACTCACAATTAGCACTTTAACCGGTTTGGAAATTTGATTTGTCATTTGGATTGCTAAGATTCAAGAAAAAGAAAGTTGTTCTTGTTCTCTCTTTTCTCTCTCTTTGGTCGGCTATGGAGCAGAAATAATGAAGGGAAAGTGCAGAAAATTGGTTTAAGAAGGTTAGTTACTCACTTGGCCAAGAAACTCTAGGATGGCGACAAGTGTCGCCACCTCCACCTTTCATTTTTCTCTTTCTTTCCTTGCTATTTCTAGCCACTAATTTTCGGTCAAACAAGCTTACAATTAAGAGGATATTTTGCTCAAATATCAATAAACTTGTATGGTAAGAAAGTGGTGGTCAATTGGTGCGTTCAATCGGTAATGCGCGGGACCCGCCGGTTCGCTCCGTTTTTCTTAAAAACACACGTACTAGGGTTTTTACTTCCCATTCACTAACTTTATATCATTGCTCCTAATCACATATTATTTCCCACTTAAAAGTCACTTTTAATCACCAAATTTGATCCTTGTTCCATACCGAAAATTCATCCGGCGGAAAAAATGCGAAAACCCTAATTTGGCTCCAATCTTGAAAACGAAGAGTGAAACCCTACTTTCTAGGTTTATCTGCACTTATTGTGGAAAAATTGGGTAGGAGGCTTTAATAAATAATAATTTTCAAATAAAAGGCATTTTTGAGGAAAAACATAAGAAATTTACGGGTTCTCACACGAAGAAAGAGGAAAAGGGCCCGACACTGGGGCAAATTATTTTTGACAAGTTTCTCTCAATCAGGAAAAATCAGAAAAATCAGGAAAATACCAAAAAGCAAGAAGACAAAAATCGAGCAAAAAAATTTTTTGAAAAATAAAAAAAAAATCAAAAATCCCCGAAGATAAAAAACAAAAAAAATCATAAAATAAAAAAAATCATAAAATTCAAAAATAAATCAGAAAATTCAAAAGTCAAAAATCAAGTTTAATTTCTTGTCTCTTGACAAATCAAATTTAAAGATCACGTTGGGCCCGGACTTTGTACCGCCAGCATTTTGTTGGACCTGGAATTTGACCATTAACATCACGTTGGGCCTGGATTTTGTGCCACCAATTCTCACGGCAGGTTTGGATTTAATCCCACTAACCGATTCTCAAGGCAGACTCAGGTTTAATCCCACTGACTAATTCTTCACACTGGGGCAGATCTTTGGATAATTTTTCAAGCAAGTCTTATGCAGTTTTTTCATACATACCAGCATTTCATTTGCACTGCCATTAGCCGTGGGTCAGTCCCACTAGTGAGCATTTCATTTTGCATCGCCACTAGCCGTGGAACTCGTGGGTCAGTTCCACTAGTGAGCATTTCATTTTGCACCGCCACTAGCCGTGGGTCAGTCCCACTAGTGCACATTTTGTTTTGCATTGCCACTAGTCGTAGGTCAGTCCCACTAGTGCGCATTTCATTTTCACTGCCGCTAAACATGGGTCAGTCCCACTAGCATGCATTTTATCTTTATTAGCACTAAACATGGGTCAGTCCTACTAGTGTGCATTCCGTTTAAATTTCCTGTTTCGGATCAGTCCCAATTTTAAATTTCCTGTTCAGGTCAGTTCCGATTTTAAATTTCCTGTTTCGGGTCAGTCCCGATTTTAAATTTCCTGTTTCGGGTTAGTCCCGATTTTGTTTCCTGTCTCGGGTCTGTCCCGATTTTATATTTTCTGTTTCGGGTCAGTCCCGATTTTATATTTCCTGTCTCAGGTCAGCCCCGATTTTATATTTCCTGTTTCGGGTCAGCCCCGATTTTAAAATTTCCTGTTTCAGGTCAGTTCCGATTTTAAATTTCTCATTTGGGTCAGTCCCATTTTAAATTTCTGGTTCGAGTCAGTCCCGTTTTAAATTTCTTGTCTGGGTCAGTCCCATTTTAAAATTTTGTAAAAGGGGTCAGTCCCCATTTCTAAGGCGTGCATCGTTCGAGTTATTCGCAACCGAATAACACAGGTGATATATTTGGTGTCTACTTATTTGTCTCAAGTTTTTCCAAAACTCAGACAAAAAGGGGCAAACTGTAGACACCAAATTTTTAGTGTAGTTTTATTTACTATTATTTTTGTTTTTTATGTTAGTTTTTATTTACTTTTAGTCTTTTATTTTATTTTTAAGTCATTTTAGCATAGAATTTATTGAAAAAAAAAGAGAAAATCATTCACAAGAATATGCTTTATTTATTTTAGATTTAACTTTATTGTTATTTAAAACAAAAGGAAAATCAACACAAAAAAAAAACAAAAAAAAGAAGCAAGCTCATGCACCCGAGCTACACAAGATCCATACCCATTTCTTCATATAACATTTCAAGCAGAAAATAAGAAACGAGGAAAAAGATCAGGAAGACACCGCAACTCCTGGTTTTTTGTTCACCATCGGATGATCCACAAAGCTAATGACTTGGCTTCCATCAGAACCCTTGAGAGGAGGGTTTAGTGTTTTGTTTGTTATAAAAGGAAGGGGTTTTTGGAGTGAGCGGAGGGGGAGAGTTTTGACGGCTGAAAAAAGGAATAGAGGTTGGCGGCTGTGGGTAGGAAAAAACCAGAAGGCTAGAGGGAGGTTTTTAGGAGAAGGGAGTTGGGGGTGAGACAGAGAGAGAGTGGGGAGAGTAGACGGCTGCGCTGGATAAGGAAAAAAAAAGGAAAAATGGAGAAGGAAGGTGGATGAAAATCAGAGGGATGACGGCTGAAGTATAGAGAAGGAGAGGCTCGAGTTGACGGCAGGGCTCGATAAGAAAGAACAGAGGCAAAAAGGAACGGCTACAGAGGAAAAGAGAGACAAGGGGGACGGCTAGAACGATCTGAGAGGAGAGGAGAGGGTGACGGCTAGAATCTGGGTTGGCGGCTTGAAGAAAGAAAAAACCTATGGGCAAGGAAAACAAAAGCTAAGCTAGAAAGGGACTGGTTGAGGAAGAGAAAAGAAAGGGAAACCAGGAAAGGGAAGAGGGAGAGTAGCAGAGAAAGTGAGGAACTTTCGGTTGAAGGATAAAGGAAGGAACCGAAGAAGAAGAGACAGGGGAGAGATAGAGAAAAAGGACCGAGAGAAAAGCTGGAGAGGAAGAAGAAGATCTGAACCAAAAGAGAGAGCACCGGCAAGAAAACCAGAAAAAGAAAAACGCAGGGACTTCCTCTGTGAAACCCACCACAAGACTGACTTTTTAGCATACTTTCACAAAGATTTCTTCCCTGACTCAGCTTCATTCGTGAAGCTATCAATTTCTGCTCAATCTACAAAGTGAAATGAGCGATTTCTGTTGAGACATCTTGAAGGAAAAACAATCGGAAAATCGCCAAATCTGGCCACGAAAGAGCTGCTCTGCCTCTGCTGCACCAGTTTCGGCTTCGAACGAAAGCGCAACAGAAACTCTTGCTTCGGCCCCAGCAATTCAGGTGATCATTTTTGCTTCTCCCCTTCTTGCTTTAACGCTGTATTCATGAGAACCCGAGTCCAAAAGGCATGAATCTTGTGATATTTTGCTTGGCTCCTTGACTTTTATCATGTTTTGCTGTCTTAATGTTTCGTTGGTTACTGTTTGTTGGGTTTGTGAGATTCTGCTTGTTAGGTTTTAGCGATAAGAGGTGTAAGTCTCACATTCTGCTAGCTTGGGTTTTGATTGGTATGATTTAGAAATTTGATTATGAAACCCAGCAGTAAATAAGATGAAATCAACACCTGATGCCTATCATTTTGTTTCAAGGAGCGTTTTGATTTCTCTTTGTTTCATACTTAGCGACAACATATAGAGATGGGGTGACCTACTATGTTTAAGAAGAACCCATGAGGGTGTAGCCATTTTGACAAGCCTTTTGTTCGTTGTGGGTTTCGATTTGGGCTTGAAGTCGGTGGTGTTCAGTTGGTATACTATGCGGACGTTCATCACAAGTTTCTGTTCTTGCTCATTTTTGCTGCATTTTGTATGTTTAGTTGCATCATTGAATGTGTCCGATGCGGATAATCGTATTTGGGTGCTTGTTAGCAACATGGGTTAAGAGCTGTAGTATTTGAGTTGGGAGGGTAAAATCGAGAGGCTTTATTTGCATGAATGTGCTTTAGCTGAAGGAGAAATGTTATAGAAAGAATGGTGGCTGGAATTTGCAGAATGCATGAGCTTCTTCGTGTCTTTTTGCATGAGTTTCCTTCTATGTTTTGATTGTTTGGATGTCAAATTTGTATTGTGTATTGTTTAGTTTAAAGTTTGGATGTTGGATGTTGGATCTGAATTCGGTGCTTGAAGTTGGAACAAAAGTGCAGTAGTCCGTTTGTTTTTGATTGCAGAAGCATAGTTTCAGTTGCAGAAATAGGAACAAAGAAAGCTTTCGTCTGCATGCATGGATTTCTTTTAAGAATTGCACTTTAACCCCTCAAGCCTCCTTAATGCTACTAGGACCCAATCAATTGAATAATTTCATCAATTTGGTCCTTGGCAGCTTTAATTTTTTGCAACTTCATTGCTTGTTTGCTTCAATTAGCCACCATGCTTTGTTTAAATTGCACTTAATTCACAATTTTAAGGGTTTTATGACCAAGTGAGCCTGTGTTTGCATGTTTTCTTTAATTTTCTCAGTTAAAATGATGCCTTGACATTTTCTTTGTTTTTGGAGGATAAATAAATGATTTCACTCCATTGGGGCTCCAAATCAAGGGAGGTACACCCTATCCCTTATTTTTCACTTTATTTGACCCTACTTGCCCTACGTGATTTATGTGCTTAATTGCATGCCTTTTGAATGTTTTCATTTTATTTATTTATTTATTTATCCACTTTATTTGTTTTAGTTTTGTATATTTATTTTCAATTTTGATCATTTGAAAGGCAGTTGATTGCCAAAATTGTAATAGCTAGGTTATTATTTTATTTATTTTATTCCGTTTCCCCTCTTAGATTGTGGTAGGCTCCCCCGAATGTAATAGTTAGGGCTTTATTTGCTTTATTTGCCTTATGTGTGATTTGCATGTCTATGTGCTATGTATTACCGCTTTCTTAGGATCTTGCATTTAGATATCATGCTTATGTGTTATGTGCTATATGTGATTTATGTGTTTACATGCTTTTATTAGGTCTTACATGATTTATTTGATTGTAACTGATGTGTGAGGTCACCACACTAGTCCAATGCTAGTTGTGGTCAATTTCTTGTATCCACACTAGTCCAACGCTAGTTGTGGCCCTTTGTTCCGACTTTTCTCACTAGTCCAATGCTAGTAGGGAAATTGTAGACAAGGGATAGTCCAACGCTAGAGCCTTAGGAACCATCCGCACGTTAGATCACGATTGTGTGATAAAATCACTTCATCTCATGCATATTTTCACTTTTTAGGGTCTTTATCATTTTTTGCATGACATCCCTCCTTATGCGTATATCCCTTCCCCCATATTTTTCCTTATATGTATATTACTTACCCCTTTGTATGCAACATGACCTTAGACTTGCATTTCATCTAAGCATTAGATCTAGGGTAGTACATTTGTGAGAACCCGTAAATCCCTTAATAATTTTCTTAGGGTTTATTTCCTTTAATGGCATGTTTTCTGCATTTTCTGGCTTAGGAAATTTTTCCTGGTGAATTTTATGAGTAATTATAGTTTTTAGATGATTTTTCTTGCATTGGAGAGTTTTTGAAAAATTAAGGATATATAACGGATGTGGGACCCACTAGTGCGAAAAGTTAGGAAAAATTCGGCCAATTAGGTTAAGTTTCGGATACTGTGTGAAATTTATCGGGTGTTAAGAGATAAGTAGAGGTTGAGATGTGATTGATGTGAGAGGAAACAAAAGGATTGGCATGCATTTATGGAAGTGACAAGTGTCACCTTGTGAGAGATGGAGACTTGGTGACAACTATTCACCTTTTTGACCTTTTTGACTAATTGGTTAAATATCTCAAAAATTAACCAAAATTCACTCTTTTCTTTCACCATTGTGACCGGCCAACCTTAAGGGAGAAAGGAAGAAAACCTCTTCAACTTCTTGATTTCTTCTTGCTCCAATCCAATAACTCAACCATCTAAACTTGTTTCTATTCCATAAAATCCCTCCATTTGGTGCTAGTAAGTGATTTGGTGAAGTTTTTTGAGGAAGCTAAGGTGATCAACAACTCTCCCTCTCTTGTTTTCTAGGTGAGTGGTGGTTGAACTCTCTCCTTCACTTAATGAAGCTTAATTTGTGCCTAATGGGAGCTAAAGTGCTGAAATTTGTGGTTTATTTCTTGGTTTGAGATGAATTGGTGAAGTTTTTAATTTATTGATGAATTTTCTGGTTTAATATGAATGTAATGTTGTGGCTATCCTTGATGATGGGAACTGATGTTTAATGACTCTAGTAGGTGTATAGGATAGATAATTGCAACCAATTTTGGATTTGGAAGGAATTTGAGAAAGTTAGGTTTTTATATCCCCAATTCTGTCCGGTTTTGTATCTCATGGTTAGTGGCTGAATTGGCCTTGGCTTAAAACATGAAAGTTGTAGGTATTGATGTTTTGAGGTGCCTGTAAAATTTCAGGTCATTTGGAGTAGTGTAGAGTGAGAAATGTCGAAATTACTATTGCTATTCTGGGTTCATCAGGATGGCAGAACTGCGCCTGTAATTGGCTGTTTTGCCTAGAATTGCTTTGGAATTTGTTGTTGAGGTCTTCTGATGAAATGTAGCTTGACGTCCTAGCTACCATATGCCTTTGGAATTTTGAAATTTGGACCTGTATAGACTGAGTTGTACTGATTACAGTAACATGCAGTTTGCAAACCTGTTATTGCGGTTCTGGTTTGGTATTTTGCATATTTGACCTAGTTGTGCTAGGAATTGGACTGAATGACCTTCTACATTGTTGTTGTAGCCCTGTTTCTTAGCTTCGAAACGGTGGGTCTTGTACCCTCATCCGATAATCGTAGTGAAATCGGTGCCATTACCGCAAAATGAGGACAAAACTGTTTTTTTGGGCCAAAGCTAGTTACTTTACCAAAAAAATTTCTGGTTGCCTATGATGCTTGTATATGTTTATAAAACCCTATTGGGGTTGTGATTGGCATTGTTTTATGACTAGTTATCGAGTCTCATTGTACTTGTTTGCGTGTTCTAGGGCGTGACGGTGGTTCACGACGCAATTTTGACCACGGTGTATGAAACATCACTTACTTGATTGGTGAGTATACTACTCACTTGAATGTTTATAATGTGACAGCCCCACCTTCCCCTAAGGTGAACCAAAGAGGTTAGCGGACTGCCTGCCCAGCTCTCGCCAGGACTAACGGTTCAGTTTACGTCGATCTATTACGTTCCGGAACTTACTATTGCGCGCAAACAAGTCAAAATCACAAAATAAAAAAAACGAAAAAAATCGAAGCCGAAATTTATCCAAACCACGACCAAGCATATATATATACATTGGAAATCAACATTTACAAGCCAAACGGCAAACCAAGATATTCGTCTAGTTCATACAGGTACCAAAAGCCATTTACACACCAAACATTGGTGGAATCAAAACACTTAGGGTTTTTTTTTTACCCTCAAGGAGCTATTCAAAAATACATGTACAAGAGCTCAACTTGTCATCCAACTATCACAATCTTTTTCAAAAGTTTCATTTACCTGTAAGGAAAACAAATGACACGGAATGAGCTAAAGCCCAGTGAGCAACTATCACATTAGCAACCAATAGCATATAGCATAACCGATCACTTAAAGTACACAAATAAGCAATGAAGCAAAACGGTAAAAGGATACGGTCGGCTCTCAAGAGCCCATTTCCACGCTTGCAATCTTGATCTAACCTCATTGACTCTCCGTCAATGTTAAAAGTACCAAACCGTAGACCACCTTTTACTTCCAATCCTTCCACCTAACATACCCCAACCGGGCCCGCACTTCATTTCAGTAGTTTTGGTAATACTCGAGTATACCGGAACCAAGAGTCTCGTTACTACAAGGTTCCTCAGTACAGTCCCCGTGGCATGACAATTTTCACGACCAAGCCCTCGCCGGCTCGATCCAATTGACTACCAAACGGGGTTGAGCTCAGTAATACAGTAAGGCCGTTGGACATTCGTCCAAACGACACCAAAGCAGTTTCCATGAAATGGAATTCACCAACCAATATATCAAGTTCAGTAATGCAGTAAAACGGTAGCCAATCAGTGATACTATCAAAAGGGGTGAGGGCGGTCAAGTACACCCTCACCTTAATCAATTCCAATATCCAAGTAAGCCTTCAAGGCATCACATATACATTTAGCAAAGCCACATAATAACAATTAAGTGAGTAGTATACTCACCAAGCAAGAAAATGATGTTTCATGCACTGCGGTCCAAAGTGCGTCGTGAACCACCGTTTCCTCCTAGAACACATAAATAAGTGCCATAAGACTCGTGAACGAGTCGTAAAACAACGCTAAATATAACCCCAATAGGGTTTCATATGCATAAATAAGCATCATTGGTAACCAGAAATTACAAAATAGCCTTAGCTTAAGCCTTGATAGGAAAACCGTGTTTGACCTTAAAATGCGGTAATGGCGTCAAATTCACTACGGTTATCGGATGGGGGTGTAAGACCCACCGTTTCGAAGCTAAGAAACAGGGCTACAACATTGTAGAAGGCCACTCAGTCCAATTCCTAGCACAACTAGGTCAAAAATGCAGAATACCAAATCCATAACAGTAATTGCAGGTTCCCAAATCGCACTATGCTGTAATTACTATAACTCAGCCTATACAGGTCCAAATGCCGAAATTCCAAAGGCATATGTTAGCTAAGACATCCAGCTACATTTCATCAGAAGACACCAACTTCAAAATCCAAACCAATTCCAGTCAAAACAAACGATTACAAGCGCAGTTTTCACATTCTGAGCAACTCTGGACAGCAACAGTAAAAATGACATAACTCACTCTACACAAATCCAAATGATCTGAAATTTTGCAGGCACTTCAAACTCATCAATACCTACAACTTTCATGTTTTGAGAAAAGTCCAATTCGGCCTCTAACCCTATGATCTAAAACCGGACAGAATTAGGGAATTATGAACCCTAACTTTCCATTTTTCCATCCAAATCCAAAATTGATTGCATTTATCAACAATTCACACCTACTAGAGTCATTTTAAACCATTACCATTCATCATACAAGGCCACAACATCCCATTCATATTAAACCAGAAAATTCATCATAAAATGGAAAACTTCACCAAAACTCTTCAAATCAAGAAATAAATCACATATTCCATCACTCAAGCTACTTCTAAGCATAACATAACCATCATTAGGTGTAGTAGAGTGTTCTAGCATCACTTACCAAGTAACAAGAGAGATAGGGATTGTAAACACCTTGGCTCTTCAAAACAACTTCACTAGACCACTCACTATCACTAAAAGGAAAGATTTTATGGAGTAAAATGGATGTAAGCTAATGTTTTTGGGTGATTTGCACCAAGTAGAAGCTTGAAAGTTGATGGAGTTCTCTTCCTTTTGGAGCTTGAGAGGGCCGGCTATGGTGAAGAAAGAATGAGGAAATTTTAATGAATTTTGAAGATATTTAACCTTTGGTCAAAAAAGTCAAAAATGTGAATAGTAAACCATAAAGTCCAACCAACCACCAAGTGACACGTGGCACTCCATTAATGCATGTCAATCCTTTTCTTTTCCTCTCACATCAATCATATCACACACTCTACTTATCTCGTAACACCCGATAAAGTTTACACAGTATCCAAAACTTAACCTTATTGGCCGAATTTTTCCGAACTTTTCGCACTAGTGGGTCCCACGTCCAATATATATTCTTAATTTTCTAAAAATTCACCAATGCTAGAAAAATCATCTAAAAACTATAATTACTCATAAAATCTACCAGAAAAATATTTCTAAGCCAGAAAATGCAAAAATTATGCAATTAAGGGGTAATAAACCCTAGGAAAAATATTAGGGTTTTACGGGTTCTCACACTCTCCCCCCCTTAAAAGAATTTCGTCCTCGAAATTTCTCACCTTAATTCCCGAAAAGGTTTGGATACTTCTTTCGCATTTCCTCTTCCACTTCCCAGGTAGCTTCCTCTACTCCGTGGTTTCTCCATAGCACTTTCACTAGTGGAATCCGCTTGTTTCTGAGCTCTTTGACTTTTCGATCGAGTACTTGGACCGGCTTCTCTTCGTAGGCCAGCAATTCATCTACTTTGATATCCTCCGGTTGCAATACATGGGATGGATCAGGATGGTACTTCTTTAGCATCGAGACGTGAAATACATGGTGGATTCGAGATAGACTGGATGGCAGTTCCAATCGATACGCGACCGCTCCAACCCTCTGAAGGATCTTGTAGGGTCCGACGTACCGCGGTTGAAGCTTCTTTCCTTTACCCGTTGTAAGACTTCGTAAGGGTGTGATTTTGAGAAATACATGATCTCCAACTTCAAATTCCAAATCTTTTCTTCGGTTATCTGCGTAGCTCTTTTGTCGACTCTGAGCTATTTGAATTCGTTGCCGTATCAACTTGACCTTTTCCCGAGCCTCTTCCATCCATGGAATGGTTGCCGGGTCTAGTGCTTTCTTTTCACCAACTTCATCCTAGTAAATCGGTGACCGGCACTTGCGTCCGTAGAGAGCTTCGTACGTGTCGCGCCCCATTTTTTGATAAATAAATAAATGGTTTAAAAAAATGTATTTTGTGATTGGAAAATGAATCGTGATTTAAAAGAAAAATGGGTCTAAATGGGGTTTTGAGAATGCGACGATT
The DNA here is from genome assembly GCF_036785885.1 of Coffea arabica. Classification (NCBI taxonomy): domain Eukaryota; kingdom Viridiplantae; phylum Streptophyta; class Magnoliopsida; order Gentianales; family Rubiaceae; genus Coffea; species Coffea arabica. The sequence continues at coordinate 17,683,179 of NC_092330.1, forward strand.
TGACCCAAAATTATAGTTTAAAAAGGGTGTTTAAAACTAAATATGGAGTCGCCACTTGGTAATGAGTTAAGGTGTACCAAGTCACCTAAAAAATGTATTTTTTAAGAAAAATAGGAAAAAGTAGTGAGAAACCCTTTTTAAACGACTCCTAGTCTACGTAAACCAAAGAAAAAGGTTCGGGAGTCACATTTGACAAAGGGGAAGGCAAGGATAAAATCCAAGGCACCCCTTTGACCTAGCCAAGGCTAGTTGCATGATTTAATCAAAGATTTTCTTGTTTTAACCAAAGAATTTATTACATTTGGGTGCACTACATGAATGCAAACCCTAGACCTAGGGGTATTGGGGGAAATTTCTGTTCAAAGGTTGAGTGGTGCCAATCACATTAATTGTGAAGCCCAATAACGATCCTTTGAAGAAGTCACGAATAATGCGAGTGGGATGCAAATGAATGGAATGCATGTATGCAATGTGAGGACATGAGTTTGAAAAAGTAATAAAGGGCAATAATATGTAAGTGAAAATGTGCACGTGAGTGGGCAAAGTACGGTATGTGAAATGATAATATGAAGTGCATGTGTGCAAGTGATGATAAAAGTGTTCGTGTGCAAGTGAAGGGATAAAAGGTGTACGTGTGCAAAATGGGACAAAAGTGTTCGTGTGCAAGTGAAGGGATAAAAGGTGTACGTGTGCAAATGGGAGGAAAAAATGAAAGTGTAATGATAGAGTGGATGCATGAACCTAGGGAATTCATGCATAATGGGTACGGGGAGACCTAAATCGTGACTCAATTTGCCCTTTTATAGAGGGAATACAAGCGTGCTAAGGCTTAGAAAAAGCCACACTCGTCTATATCCCATATTTAAGGGGACTCTCAAGCAAATGAACCCTATAACTAGCATGAAATGCAAAAATCCTAAAATGGAGGGAAAAGGGGTTCGAGGGGCATGCAAAATGATAAAACTAAAAAGAATGCATGACATGTAATGAACATGCAAACATGTACTAACGAGGAGAAATCCCTAAGGGTCTAGCGTTGGACTAGCCCATTCTATGAATTCCGACTAGCGTTGGACTAGTGGAAACGTACATTCATCCATTCCATTCATCCACACTATGGAAAGCAAGTAGACATAAACACGTAGCACGTAACATTTAGCATGCTCGACTAGATGCAAGGCCCTAACAAAGCAAATTAACACGTAGCAACTAAGCATGCAAGACACATAAGACAATTAAAGCCCTAACTATTACATTTGCTAGCTAGGCACACGTCTTTGATAGGTCTTCATTGAATGTTCCTCCAAGTCGTATCTATTACAAGTCAAGAGGTGTACACATACCCCATAAAGAAAAAACTTAATAAAGCAAAAGTAAATGAAAGGAATGAAAGGAATTAAAGAAATGTAAAGAAAGCAAAGTAGACATGCAATTCACTTAGCATATTGGATCATATAGGAGAGACAAACAAAGATAAAAGAAATTATACCTTCCCCTAATGGTAAGCAAATGAAGGAAAATGGCTTCAAAACAATAAAGGGGTCAAGGCATCAATTTAAAAGTAAAGTATAAGCAAAAACACCAAAACCCACCTAATTGCAACTTGAATGAGCTCAAAAAATGCTTAAAGACCAAGAAAACGGAATAACCCGTTCAATTTCCAAATATAGCATCTACTAAAGATCCAAAGCAAGCATTACTCAAACATTCAAGTCCAAATAAATCGTTTAAGCACTTCAAAGATTCCAAAAAATAAAGAAAAAGCCAAACAATGATTGAAGTTGTAATGATTTTAGGACTTAATTACAAGATACTAAAACATGCTTGGGCTTTTGTGGCACAAAGAGAAACTTAAAAGGATCAAATTGATTAAATGTTCCAATTACTTGGGCCATAGTGAGTCAAGAGGGGACTTGGGGGGTTAAAGAGCAATTTTTAGCAATTATCCATGCATGCAACGAATGCAAACTCACGTGAGATAACATTCTGCAAAAAACCCAACAAACAAAACTGCTGCACTTTGTTCCACTTTCTAACACTAATTTTGATCAAAAATCTTTCAACCAAACATTCAAAGCTAATCTAAACATCATAACACACAAATTCAGAATTCAAACAAACCCAAATATAGAAGAAAACTGATGCAAAGACACAAGGAAGCTCATGCATTCAGCAAATTCCAGCCACGGCATTTCTTTTCATTTTTATCATGCAAACCAGATTTTTGATTCAAACTCACAGCTTTGATTAGACATTCCTCATTTCAATATCACATCTTTACTTAGTAACAAACTACATGATGATCACAATCAAATGACCAGACTTGGAAAGATATAATACGCAAATTCTGGAAAAAGAATGCAGAAAAAGAGAAACAAAAACTCTCTTATCATCTCATCAACATAGGCTGAACACCAGAATTTTGGCTTGGGCAGGCATATGGTGTATGAACTGAGCAACAACCCACATCATTACCATCATCCAAGCAGGCAGAAAACTTAGAAAAATCCCATGCAAAATTCTGGGCAAGTATGCAAACATTTGATGAACAAAACTGCTGCAACTTTTCTCAAGCTAAGCTTTTACTACTTCGCCTTGACAGATTCACAACCTCTCAAGCCAAAACCCAACCTCATGTTCTTATCTAGCTTATCATGCATGCAAGGAAAAAGCGGAACCAGAATGAGAAAAATCTTCATGCAAACCAGAATTTAAACCAAGCTTTCTAAACAGGATTCGGCAGCTAGGAAGGTTTTTCTATGATAAATTCTGCTGTAAAAATGCAGCTCTGACTCACGCTGAATGAAGGGTTACACAATCACTCAAAACTTAGTTACCAAACCCACACACATATCCCAAACATCAATTTTAGCAAGGAGGCAACAAAAGAAAAGCAGCAAAGAAACCATCAACAATCACTTGACATGCTGAACTAAAACATCCGAGAAAACGTCTCAATTTTTTTTTGGACCGTGAAGCAAATAAAGTACAGGACATTTACACAAAGTGTTTAGAGACAACATCTGACCATCATGAAGGCTCATATGCAAATATCAACCAAACTAAAAACCCATAGGCTTCGAACAAGCCGAGACCTGAGCAAGCAAAGAAAACAAATCTGTCCAGATTACTGCAATTTCGTTTCTTTTATTTGGCTGAAAAATGCTTAGTGATTCAAAATGAATCTTAACTCATTCCACCTCACAGCTAGAGTCCAAACACAGGATCATCCCATTCTAAAAAATAGTTTTGCTACCTGTTTCATTTAACAGAAAAAGACCAACTAAACCACACGCTAATCACAGGCTTTACTCAAAACCCAAAAGTTCAGCAAAACAGCGAGCCATACTTCGCATCAGTCCAAGGGAACAGAGCATGAACATCAATACTTTCTCACACAAAAATTCAGATGCAAACTACGTAAAGCTGGAAACTTTCTGCAATCCATCATAACCCAACAACGTATAAACAACTCCAGAGTAGAAAAATATTACCTTTATCCTTTTGAAAGGTCAATCAAGGTCTGGGATGATCGAAAAAATGAACTCTTCGCTCTGCACACACAAGCTTTCTCCTTCCGATCCTGCAGCTGAAACCCTTCACTAGTTTCTGCCCGCTATTTTTCTTGCCTTTTGTTTTTCCTTAGAAACTTCCTAAAGTCTTCCCAAGATCTCTCCTTTTTCTCTCGGTTTATTTCTTTCAGCCCCCCAGCAAAACCCTCGTAGCCATTTTCACTCAGCCGCCAACTTCAGCTCTCTCTCCTCGTTTCTCTGTTTTTCTTATCCGTTCACTCCTTTCTTACTCCCTCTTCATAGCTTTCTCCCTTTTGTTTTTGCCCCCCGTTGCGGCTGTCTTTCCTATTGCTATTTATATGGGAGCCTCCCCTAAACCCTCAAACAATTTCTACTCTATTTGCAGCCAAGGGCTGCTCGAGCCCTTCTTTTGCAAGCTGCACTACGGCAGTTTTTTTTTATTTTTTTTATTTTTAAATAGTTAAAAATGGATAATAAAATAATTTAATTAACCTTGGATAAAACAAATAAACTAGAAACAACAAAATATAAAATCCAATGACTAAAATAGATAAATAAAACCAAATAAAACAAAATTGCTATTTTTTTCTTTTCCTTTTTTCTCTATTTTTTCATTTTTTCATGATTTTCCTTTTTCTCTCTTTTTTTCTTTATTTTTCCTTTTTCTCTTTTTTTTCTTTTTCCAAGAAATTCTATGCTAAAAACTTAAAAATAAAAATAAAACTATAAACTAAAAACTAAAAATCGAATAAAACTAACACGACAAATAAAAACTAAAAATAAACAGTAAATGAAATTACACCAAAAATTTGGTGTCTACAGTTTGCCCCTCTTTGTCTGAGTTTTGAAAAAACTTGAGACAAAGAAGTAGACACCAAATATTTACCTGTGTTATTCGGCTACGAGCGTCTCGAACGATGGACGCTTTAGAAATGGGGACTGATCCCTTTGACAAAAATTTAAAATGGGATTGACCCAAACAGAAAATTTAAAATCGGGACTGACCCAAACAGAAATTTAAAAATTAGGATAGATCCACGGGATAGACTCGAACAGAAATTTAAAATTGGGATAGACCCACGGGATAGACTCGAACAGAAATATAAAATTGGGATAGACCCACGGGATAGACCCTAGCAGAAATTTAAACGGGACTGTGCTTACTAGTGGGACTGACCCACGGCTAGTGGCTATGAAAATGAAATGCTTACTGGCGGGACAAACCCAGCTCCAATAGCAATGAAAATGAAATGTCTTGACCATCGGACAGTGGGATCAAACCCGAGCCTGCCGTGATGAACTTGATTTGATTTTTGACTTTGATTTTTTGATGATTGATTTTTTTTTTATTTTTCCTGACTGAGAGAGACTTTTCGAAATAATTTGCCCCAGTGTAATGAATTTGGTCAGTGGGATTAAACCCGAGCCTGCCCAATGAAATGTTGGCGGCACGAAATCCAGGCTCAACGGGATGTTGTGAAGTTGGCGGCACGAAGTCCAGGCCCAACGTGATCTAAGCGGTCAGCGGGATAGAACCCGGTCCTGCCGAGGATAGAATAAAACACACGCGTTAGTGAGATAGACTCAATGCTAACGGTGGCAGGATGAAACACACACGTTAGTGAAATGGACTCGATGCTAACGGCGGTAGAATGAAAACACGCATGTTAGTGAGATAAATTCGATGCTAACGGCGGTAGGATGAAAACACGCACGTTAGTGAGATAGACTCGATGCTAACGGCGGTAGGATGAAACGCACACGTTAGTGAGATAGACTCGATGCTAACGGTGGTGGAATAAAAACATGCACGTTAGTGAGATAGACTCGATGCTAACAGCAGTAGAATGAAACGCACACGTTAGTGAGATAGACTCGATGCTAACGGTGGTGGAATGAAAACATGCACGTTAGTGAGATAGGTGGAATGAAAACATGCACGTTAGTGAGATAGACTCGATGCTAACAGCGGTAGAATGAAAACACGTAGGTTAGTGAGATAGACTCGATGCTAACGGTGGTGGAATGAAAACACACACGTTAGTGAGATAGACTCGATGCTAACGGCGGTAGGATGAAAACACGTACGTTAGTGAGATAGACTCGATGCTAACGGCGGTAGGATGAAAACACGCACGTTAGTGAGATAGACTCGATGCTAACGGCGGTGGAATGAAAACACGCACGTTAGTGAGATAGACTCGATGCTAACGGCAGTAGGATGAAAACACGCACGTTAGTGAGATAGACTCGATGCTAAAGGCGGTTGAAATAAAAACGCACACGTTAGTGAGATAGACTCAATGCTAACGGCGGTTGAATGAAAACGCACACGTTAGTGAGATAAACTCGATGCTAACGGTGGTAGAATCAAATGTGGTTGTCAAGAGTGGGGAATGGAAGGGTGCGCGGCGGGCGCTGAAATTTCATTAACAAGAAATTGAAATTTGTCGAGGAATAAGAAATTAAATTCAAGTTTGATTTTTGAGAATTTTTCAAAAATAATTGGCCCCAATTTCCATTAATCAATTGATTTGCATTATGGCAGGGTTGATCCTCCTTAAAACTTTGATTCGCTTCTTCTTTGGTCCGATCCCCTCAGTCATATAAAAATTCTTGGGCGACATTTCTCAATTCAAAAAGTTGCTCCAGTTTCGTCCTTTGAAACGCGTATGAATCTGCAAAAGAAAGAACAAATAATGCCACCACCATTCGATCTATTCCTCCTTCAAGAAATGTGTAAACATGAGTACTTTGATGTTTTCCCCTTGATACTTTGAAAACTCGACTTTGCTCTGTGATCTGATCAAATTCCATTGATTTCCAATGCTAATAAGGCCCTTGGTATCCAGGGATTTTCGATAAATCAGGGGGATTGCCATTGGATAAATCCAAAAGATAGATGAGACCATGTAACAAATGAAAGTGTTGTCTATTTATTGACAAAAATTTCTGTAACATGAAAACAATCATTTATTGAAAGAAAATTAATTTTGAAGGAATGAATCTATAAATTCGACAATGTACACTTGAAAAACCAAAAGTATTCCGACTTCAAACAAATGCCACGCTTGACCCTTTAGATATCATCTGCCCTGAGTTCAATGTCGGCAACAGAAAAACATAATGCGAGAAGGAATCCCAAATGAACCGAATCATCAGCTTTCTAATTCCAACCTCACTTTTCTCATGAAACTCTACCTTAGCGCCCTTCTAGGTTTTCACTAAGACCATTCCCACTTCTTTTTTCTTTTTTTCTTTTTGCTTTTTTTTCTCTATTTTTTATTTCTTCTTCTCTTTTCTTTTTTTTTTTTAACAAAAGGTCCCCTTTTCGGATTTTCGTCTGATGAACAAATCTCGCCAATAGCCTTTATCAACTCAAAAAGATGTGTTTTAGGAGATAATGGCATCAGTGCGACAACCCCTTCCCTTACAACGTGAGTGAAGGCGTATTGACATAATTTGCCATGTGACTTAGAAAAATTTCCTTAAAAGAGGTAATACCAAGAACGGAAGCCAGGACTTTTTGGCTTTTGTAATGGGGTCTGGTGGGGTGTTTAGAAAAGTTAAGGTTTGAAGGCAGATTTCAAGAGTGGTTTAAGTAATCTGAGATTGCATTGTTGTGCCAACCCATTTTAGGGCTAAATCAGAATTTGCCCCAGTTTATGCTCAATTGAGGCCTTCTTTCATTTTCTTTCTCCTTTTGATTTTTCGGCCTTCTGCCATTTTTGAACTTTTCAAAAATTTGCCCCAGTTTATTTGTGAACTGAGGTTCTCTTTTCTTCTTTTGTCTTTTGATTTTGTGGCTTTTCACTTTTCCACTTTTTGAAATTTTCCTTTTCAACTCAAACTTGCCCCAGTGTGGGGTTTGCGATTCTCAGGGGTTGTCAAATGAAGTATTTTATTCTGAAAGCTCAAAAGGGATAACTAGGGATATAATGTCTTAATGGGAAAAGAAGAGGGCCTGACTTTCATTCCATTCTTCGCATTAATTCTAAAAGAAAACTTTCGTTTATCAGATGAAAATTTCTTACACATCTCCGAATTGATTGGCTGAGGGAACAAGTGCTCCACCCGGCGATACCTTTTTGATGATAAGAGCACCTTACCAATTTGCGGCAAACTCTCCTTTTGGATTCATTCTGTACTGATAAAAATCACCTTAATGCTTTGCCTTCTTGTCTGAATGGTCATGATTTGACCCTTTAATGGTAATCACAGACCAATCCTCTTGATCATATTGACCACGATAGACTGTGTTTAACTGCTTCTTATTCCTAATCTTGATTACGATTTGGCTTGAACTTCTTTTATTCCATTCGGGCTTCTTTGAAACATTTTCGGATGCCTCTTCCCCACTCCTCTCATTTTTGAAATTCAAATTCACATTTATGAGATCGCTGCCATCAAATTTCTGAACAGTGATATCCAAAGGGTCAGGCGGTTTTATTCTGGGCCATCTGAAAAGAATGTGTAAGTCACAATATATATAAGACTGTACATTTTATTGACTTTCCAGACAAAAACCAAACTTAATATCATGAAACGTGTCTTTAGCAGTCACTTGATTGAAAACTATTTACAAAAAACATATTTAAACAAAAGACACATGTATGAACGATTTTCATTGGTTTCAAACCAAAACAACTCCCCAAATTTATCAAAACTTCCCTTCAAGAGGAACCTCACTAATTCAGCCATTTCCAGGATTTTCAAATTTCCTTGCTGGAGGTAAATGCCTCAAAAGTGTCCTTGTGTTCAGAAAAAGGATTCGTACTTATGTTCGGTCCTTGTTCTTCCCTTTTCCTTAATCACTATATTTCCTGCTTCGATCATGTCCTGGATCTTATGTTTTAGTACCCAACAGTTACTGGTCGAATGACCGGGCGCTCCAGAATGGTAGGCACACGCGGCTTGAGGGTCGTACCCAGAAGAGAGACCTCGACGAGAGTAGTTTGGAGGAGGTATGTCATCTATTTTACCGGCAGCCTTGAGCTGTTCATACAGTTGGTCAATGGGTCGGCCTAAGTTGGCAAAAGTTCGAGATCGACCAGGTTTTTGTATTTTATTGGTTTGAGAAAGGTTGTAAGTCTGTTGGTTTGGTGGAGCAGGTCTGGGATTATAAGGTAGACGAGGTTGAATTTGAGGATTGTTTTGAGTCATTGGGAAGGATATTGTAGGTGGGCTTGCATGGTTTGGCTGAGGTCGAGGGTGATTAGTGGTAGTATGGTAAACAGGGCGTGAGTTTGGGTAGCGAAATGAATACGCCTGGTAACGTTGGGATCTGGGTCTTGAAAATGGTCCTTGGCCCCACACAAAAGTAGTTTCCTCCTCTTTCTTCTGGAGTTGAGGCTCCCTTCTGTTATTACTTTGACCTTGCAAGGCGTCCAACTGTGATTTTAAAGCTGATACATTGACAATTTTCCCTGCTTTGACGTATTCGTCATAGAGGGAATACAAGCGTGCTAAGGCTTAGAAAAAGCCACACTCGTCTATATCCCATATTTAAGGGGACTCTCAAGCAAATGATGTGAGAACCCTCACTTTTAAAATAAAATTTCCCCAAACTACATGCCTTGCAACAAGATTTAAACCACCTCTTATATGCCTAGCATTATATTTTACAATGTGTTACAACAAATTCCTTGTATTGACTCTCACTTTAAAATATGATTTCCCCAAATTATTTGCCTTATTCTAGCCTTATCCTAGGATTTAAATCATATATTATATGTCCTTACATTATATTTTCTAGGTGTTATAATAATTTTCATGCATTACACTTCATTCCTTTTTACTTGTAATAAAACATTTTTTCTTGAGTTGATTTTAATTATACACCACTTGCATTTTACCAAGTGTCTTTATATTAGTGGTAGAGATCTTACATGTAGGATTATAGGTGTTAAAGAATGATTGGTACACTTGGAAAGGTTAGTTAGAGGTGTTAAAAAATGATTGGTACACTTGGAAAGGTTAGTTAGAGGTGTTAAAGAATGATTGGTGCATTTGGAAAGGTTAGTTAGAAGTGTTAAAGAATGATTGGTGCATTTGGAAAGGCTAAGACACCATTAGTCAAAGATTAAGAAAGAATGGGACAAGTAAGTGGACATGTGGCAAAACCTTAGCCAAGTATCTTGTTGGAACCAAGATTAGAAGATTATTTAAACTAGCCAAAGCCTTTTATTTTTCTTGAGTGTTGGCTAAATTTCAGCTCAAGGAAGAGAGAGAGAGAGAGCTCCCAAATCAGGTTTTCTTACCTAAACAAATCAAAGACCAAAATTCAAGAGAAGAATTTAGGGTTTGCAAGGAAGCTTTCTTTGTTTTTGGTGTTGAATTCCAACCTTGGAGCTTCTACTTGGTGGATTTCTTGGTGATTTGAACACCTTGTAAGTAAGGTAAGTATTCTTTAATTTGGGGTTTTGATGTGTTAGATTATCTACTATAAGCTCTAATCATGAATTGCAAGTTATTGTGGTTGGAATTGGAAGTTAACCCCTTGAATTAAACAAGTAGTGGATGAATTGTTAGTATGCACACCAAGTGTTTGATGAAATGTTCAACCCTTATTCATGTATGTTTATGAGGTATTGATATGCTTTAAAACCCTATATGGTCAGATGTAATACTTGAGATATGCAAAAAGTGAAAATAATGAGAAGAGTGAAAGTTGGGAAAGAATTAAGTGTGCTGACCGAAATTTGTCCAGCTTGCTTTCCGAATTTTGCCCTGATGTTTCATGCATATTTTGGCTACAAATGTGAGTGATATATGTTGGTTTATGTGTGTAGCAGTTGTCTACAAAAAATTAGCCAATTTGGTTGAGTAAATTTTGAGTTGCAAGCAAAGGGACAAAACTGGACTAGGTCCAGAAACTTTCTGTCCAGCAATCTTGTAAAGGCCATAACGTTTTACTCACTAATCGGAATTGAGTGCCGTTTGTGGCATTTGAAATTAGACTCTTAGTGCTTTAAAACGGTACCAAGTTCATTTTCTGGTTCGTCTTGAGCGATCCGTGGCAAGTCATGGAAGTCGGCTGCCTGGGCGGTACTGTTCATCCGTGGCAGTCCAGAAATTTCATTTGGTCTCTTAATTTGGAGCTACTTATGTTGGGATTTTGGAAATGGTTTCTTCTAGACAAATTTAGCCTTATGAACCTAGTTTCCAACGCAACTGACAAAATGTACTTCCGACTCTCCTACAATGAGCCGTGACCGTTTTCCCGAGACTGGCCGGCCGACACTGTTCAAACCGAAAATGAAACCTTTGAATTTAAATGAAACCTTTCTTTACCAAGCAATCATATGAACACTAAACATGTATTTTCATGAACTTTTACTATACTTTGGACCTCATTTACATGAAGGATTAAGTAGATTACCTTAGTTACTTAGCTTCTTCATGAACCTATAATTTAGTGAGAAATGAATCTTATTGTTATCATTTTCATTCGTTGCCCTAGGATCGGGAAACGGAGGTGACTGTAACTGAATCATTTGAAGTTGATAATGACTTTTGTTTGACAGGTGAGTGTTCCACGACCTGCTACTTGTTATGTGGGATACTTGTATATGTGAAAACCTTGATGTGCTATTGACTGAGCCAATCACTGTTTTAATTAAAGTTGGAAGCGAGTGTGTACTTTATCGCACTCGACCTTCCTTGATTTCCACTGAGACTCTATATATTGTTAAACTGTGATGTGAAATTTTTATTGTGACTATGAATGAGTTGTTAGGGTGATATCCCTTCAACTACTGTTACTGTTTGGGTACCCAACCTCATAGGTGAGTCGGTTGTATCGAGCCAGCAAGGGCTTGGTCGAGAAGGCCGATAAACCTTGAGGACTGTTTATTGTTCACTGGAAATTGAATCTTGCTTGGAGGTTCCTGGTGAAGCATAGCCGTTGTGCTGCTTGTTGTGTTGTCCAGCACCACCAGTGATAAAATCCTCGGCTTGATACTGTTTCATTGGAATCCTTGAGCATTGGAACTCGGATTCCTGGTATACTCGAGTATTACCAAACTACTGTTTATGGAGTGCGGGCCCGGTAGGGGGTAGATTGGTGGACGGAGACTGGTGAAAGTGGTGTTCTACGGACCCTTTTATACTATGCATACAAATGTTGACGGAGTGTCAACAGGAGGCAATTATGATCAAGCTGAAGTGGATCTTTGGCTTTTGAAAGCCACCCGTATCCTTGAATTGAACTGTGATTAAACTGTTATCCTACTGTGTGATATTTATTTGATTATTTCTGTGCTCTTATTTGGCTATGTGCTTACTTGTTTTACTTGGAACCTCACTGAGCTTTAGCTCACCCCATTCCCTTTGTTTTCCTTAACAGAGCGGGAAGGCTTTTGATCAAGGGCATACTTAGCTTTATTTTGCCGTTTTGCGTTTTGAGGTTGTGACTTCCTTTTAAGCAGACTTGTAAGCTTAATTTCTTAAGTATGGTTTTATTATGTAAATTGGAGTAAAGTGTGGTAAGTTGACATGATGATATATGTGCTAAGCTGAAATGTTGGATTAGGGATTATGCTTGAATCAGGGTTTCAATTTCTGTGAGTGGATGATGTTACATTGCTTCATTAATGATAGTAGTTCTTTGAACGACTGAGTCCTGGCGAGAGCTGGGCAGACAGTCCGCTGATACTTAGGGTTCGCCCTAGGGAGAGGTGGGGCTGTCACAGTTGGTATCAGAGCTTGGGCTTTAGATCTTTGTAGAGTATCCTAGACTTAAATGTTTAGGATGCCGGACTGTGTGATTGGTTTGAAAGTTGAGTGATTGCTGGTAGGAACTTACCGATGATTAAGTATCAAATCAGGCTCGGAGAAGCTAGAGCCTATTAAAGCCCATCTAACCGCTACAGGCATTGCAAGTGCCATCATACTTATATCTACCCTAATGAAGTAGTGTTGGTCGTGGTGAAGGGGCGGAAAGTTGCCATAAGGGACAACGCTAGGCTTGAATCTGAAGTGAATCAACTGAAGGAAACTATTAAAATGCGAGCCGATCGAATTAAGGAGCACGAGTATGATATGGTTGAAGGCCATGAAAGGATTGATGATCTGTGTGCGTAGTTTGGAGAAACTCAGGAGCGTATGGTTAAGGGGGCAATGAAAGTGAGGAATAGAGTTGAATCGATTCTGAACATTTGCAATGACTTACTTGAAGATGTGTACGATGAGGCTTCCCACATTGGAGGCGAGGTAGGAGCAGAACCTGCCCAGATTGAGGGGTCAGCTAGTCTCGCGGTGGATTAAGCCTCCACTTCTAGGCTACTATTTTGGGTGATTTTGACTACTATACATAGAACGGATAGGGGATGTAGCGACTTGGTGGTTGTACAGCTTTCTTTTGATTACATGCACAAGGTTTTTGCTTAATATGACTGTACGACTATATCTGTACTTTTGAGGCTCGTACTTACTGCTTTTGGTCTTGTTATCTTGTAAATGACTACTATGAGCCTTTGAATGTATAATACTTGATTGTTGACTGTTGACTGTTGATTTTTGACTTTGGACTATTGACTTTGATAATTGACTTTGACTTTTGACCTTTGACTTGACTTTTGATTTTTGGCTATGACTTTATTTTGGCATCACATTCAAATTACTTTGCATTTTACTCGCCTATCGTGACTCTGATTTCCCTTTTATTTTGTTTTTTAGAATGAATAAGTATCTATTATGTATCGACGCGTACTCACCCATTAGTTATAATACTTAAGGCCTTAGACTAGTGAGTAATAATGGAGACTAGATGACAGTATAGTAGGGGCCATGAGTGTGGATCTAGGTAGATCCAAGAATGAGAGGAGGAATAAAGGTCTGTAGTCAATTAGAACCAAGGACCCGAATGTGGAGAAGAAGTCCAGGTAGCTACAACTATCAATTGTATGACTGATCTAATGTTTACTGGCCCGTTTGGTTGACCATCGAGGTCAAGTATCGGGTAACTAGTAAAGGAACCTTGAAGTAAGTGAAGATAGGGCCCTGAGACGGTTCCAAAGTTCGCTTCCCTTAAATTTCTTAGAGGACCAGATTCCAAAGCTGCCGAGAACTGGTTTGAAAGAATGGAAGATATTTTGCTGCTTCACGTGGTCCCTGCGCGGAGTGAGTTTGGGGTCAACTGGTGTTTTTGGGCGTAAGCTATGAATCATGACTATTATAAGTATATACCCTTATCAGTGTACTTGGGAGAAATAGATATGTACGTCGGGTAGGAATCTCTAATATGGGTGATTTACTCTTGGGACCGGCCGGCTCGAGTTGTGAATTGTCTTATTGTGGATTCTTGTACTTGAGTACCAAAAGTGGAGAGCACTGGAATAATGGTCTGTATCTTGATTGCACTTGAGATAAGTTTTAATGGTAAAAGTCAAGGCGTGAAAGATTCTAACACTTGACCTAGTTAATGGACTGATTGAGGGAATGGATCTCGGAAGTTATCATGGACTAATCTAGAAATAGTCTGTTAGGGTTTCTATAGACAGTGGCTAAATTATAGTGTACGTCGAGAGATTTGCACTGAAGACCTATTTCCTTCTCCTATGACTGTGAAGACTTGATAAGTGTTTATTTTGAATATGAGGTGGTTTGATTGCAACTATATGGATATTTCTACCCCTCTTGTGATATTCTTTCCTATACTTCCTTAATAACTATCCACTAATGTCTAAGTATGGACTTGACTCAATTATTATCGTGGTGAGATCGTGAGTTTTGGAATTATGCATGGGGATTTGAGAAAAGAATTGGATTCTATACCTGTATACAAAAGCTTGAGATGGGGTGTGAAACTTTTGAGATACGAAGTACACTTTAGGATTTCATTATGTACATAAGTAATAAGAATACTCCTTATGTTAAACTCCCCAAATAAGAATGAGTGGCATAAAATTTTGAGATATTGCCCTACCTGTATTCTACTTCCTTGTCTATCTCATTTGAGAATAGCTAAATTTAATTCCTCGTGGTTAGATTGGAAGTGAATGAGCTCAAAAGTTATATGACTAGAGTTTCCAATTGTAAATAGTTACTTATTCTGCTCCTTTGATTTGCCTGGCAAGCTATCATCGAGTTAAGTGAATCGGTGAGATGACAAATATGACTGATCTGCATAAGAAAATAGAGATTATTCGAATGGAAGTAGAGTTCCAAAAGAGATTAGCTGAGTACTGGGAAGGATGATGGGAACAAGAATACTTGGAGAAAACTGAACCACTGCATCAGAACATAGAATTGAAAAAGAAATACGAAGGGATTCTAGAAGAGGTGCGGAATGAGTTTGAATTAGTGCATTTGCCTAATCGAATGGCATCTTAAGACATTCCTAGTCAAAGTTAGCCATTAGTGAGATTTTGCCTGAAATAGCTGTAATCATTGAATTATGCGTAGTGAAATTTTTATGTAGTAAGTTGTATTCTCGTTAGGAACAGTGAACTTGATACCTGCTATTTTAATAAGTGTTATTAAAAAAAATTGGTGGTTGGGCAGTATTGGATCCTTGCCCATGAATCTATCCCTATATTTTAGTCTTTAAGTTAAGCAAAAATTTTTCGTTTGTCATTCGAAAGGAAGAAATTATTCAATGGATAGTGTATGGGTTTGACAGCTAGCAAGAATAGTAGCCAAGTTTTAACTCTTCTTTTACCAAAATTAAAGTTTATGTCACATTTTTCACCTCGACTAAATCAAAGGGTTGACCAAATTGTTTTCATTTTCCTCTTGCTCGGCCGAACAAATGGAGAAGAAAAACCAAAGAGAGACCTTCAACTCTGACCTCAAATTTGTACTTGAATCTTGAGTTTCAACCAACTAATTTGCAAACTACTCTATGGAAATGATAACTAAGGTAGATTTCAAGGTGTTGGTAGGGTGATTTTGCAGGAAGAAACTCTAAGTTTTCATCTTTCTTGAGGTTACAGGGTAACTTTGATAATACACTTTCCTCTACTTTAAATATATGCAAACTGGTGGTTTAGTGTTTCAATTTCGGTTGTTTTATGAGAAAATATCATGGTTTGAAGTTGTGTCATGAAATTTTCAGTTTTATGGTACTTTTCTGTCCACACATGATACTTAAGTGTTGGCCATGGTTTGGTAGTTTTGTTATGTGAAATATCTAGCTTTTATATGCTAGTTTGACTTGCCTAAAGAAACTTCTAGCTTGTGATCAGGAATTTCAGCTTAAGGTTTCATTTTCTAACTTGAATAGGTGACAGTTATATGCTTGATTTAGTGAGTTGTTGGCTTGATATTTATATGCTTGAGTTGAAGCTATTTCATGGGAAGAATAAAGCCTTGAGTGGGCTGGAAAAGTTAGTAAAAACAAAGGAAGTGCCGCTGAAAATTTTTTTCCGCGGGGAACCTTGGAAAGTTTTACGAGATCCGTTATATCTTGATGTAGAAAAGTTAAAAATTGAGTTTCGTTTATTATGTTTAAAACTAGGTTCAGAATATCAGTATTGTTTTTAATTCCCATGAATATCTACGATTTTTCAAGGTTGACTGAAATTGTATACCTGTTCTGTCTGTTACTGGGTGAAGCAGCAACTTTAGGTTGGAATTTGACTGACTTGTGGATTGGATCTTACAATGGTACCTTCTAGAAAGCTGTAACAATTTGAACCTATATTCCGACGGTATAAAGTTTATAAGTTTTGGACATAAGAATCTCGAGATATGATTTTCAAATGAGATCATGTAATACTGGAAAATTCCTATTTTCCTAGGATTATTCCTACTTACATTTCCAACTTTAAGATTGGAGTTGGTAAACTATTTTGAGGTTGGTTTATGAGTGGATTGAGGCTTAAATAAAAGGAAAATGAGTTCTTCAAATCATTTTACGTCAAAAGGTCAGACAGTTTACAACTTTGCATTTTGAACGTCTTTTCTACTTTCCCCAAACGTTTGGCTATAAGTGATACTTTTCTGCTCTAAATGACTTTTGCAACATTGATTAGTAAGGACATGAGGATTATTCCTCGATTGGAACAAGCTAGTATTATATTTTGATAGGTTATACGAGTATGAAACTTGCAAATTGATACATGTTCTAAATAAAGATTTGGAGCCTCAATTCCTACATAATGCGGCTTTGTATTGCTGGTCTTTTACTAAAGCATGTGCTCATAGGACTCGAGAGAGGTAAAAAGGATATTCACCGAAAATATTTTGAACTACTCAGTAATCAAGCTGAGAATTTCGAGGGCGAAATTCTTTAAGGGGGAGAGAGTGTGAGAACCCTCACTTTTAAAATAAAATTTCCCCAAACTACATGCCTTGCAACAAGATTTAAACCACCTCTTATATGCCTAGCATTATATTTTACAATGTGTTACAACAAATTCCTTGTATTGACTCTCACTTTAAAATATGATTTCCCCAAATTATTTGCCTTATTCTAGCCTTATCCTAGGATTTAAATCATATATTATATGTCCTTACATTATATTTTCTAGGTGTTATAATAATTTTCATGCATTACACTTCATTCCTTTTTACTTGTAATAAAACATTTTTTCTTGAGTTGATTTTAATTATACACCACTTGCATTTTACCAAGTGTCTTTATATTAGTGGTAGAGATCTTACATGTAGGATTATAGGTGTTAAAGAATGATTGGTACACTTGGAAAGGTTAGTTAGAGGTGTTAAAAAATGATTGGTGCATTTGGAAAGGTTAGTTAGAAGTGTTAAAGAATGATTGGTGCATTTGGAAAGGCTAAGACACCATTAGTCAAAGATTAAGAAAGAATGGGACAAGTAAGTGGACATGTGGCAAAACCTTAGCCAAGTATCTTGTTGGAACCAAGATTAGAAGATTATTTAAACTAGCCAAAGCCTTTTATTTTTCTTGAGTGTTGGCTAAATTTCAGCTCAAGGAAGAGAGAGAGAGAGAGCTCCCAAATCAGGTTTTCTTACCTAAACAAATCAAAGACCAAAATTCAAGAGAAGAATTTAGGGTTTGCAAGGAAGCTTTCTTTGTTTTTGGTGTTGAATTCCAACCTTGGAGCTTCTACTTGGTGGATTTCTTGGTGATTTGAACACCTTGTAAGTAAGGTAAGTATTCTTTAATTTGGGGTTTTTATGTGTTAGATTATCTACTATAAGCTCTAATCATGAATTGCAAGTTATTGTGGTTGGAATTGGAAGTTAACCCCTTGAATTAAACAAGTAGTGGATGAATTGTTAGTATGCACACCAAGTGTTTGATGAAATGTTCAACCCTTATTCATGTATGTTTATGAGGTATTGATATGCTTTAAAACCCTATATGGTCAGATGTAATACTTGAGATATGCAAAAAGTGAAAATAATGAGAAGAGTGAAAGTTGGGAAAGAATTAAGTGTGCTGACCGAAATTTGTCCAGCTTGCTTTCCGAATTTTGCCCTGATGTTTCATGCATATTTTGGCTACAAATGTGAGTGATATATGTTGGTTTATGTGTGTAGCAGTTGTCTACAAAAAATTAGCCAATTTGGTTGAGTAAATTTTGAGTTGCAAGCAAAGGGACAAAACTGGACTAGGTCCAGAAACTTTCTGTCCAGCAATCTTGTAAAGGCCATAACGTTTTACTCACTAATCGGAATTGAGTGCCGTTTGTGGCATTTGAAATTAGACTCTTAGTGCTTTAAAACGGTACCAAGTTCATTTTCTGGTTCGTCTTGAGCGATCCGTGGCAAGTCATGGAAGTCGGCTGCCTGGGCGGTACTGTTCATCCGTGGCAGTCCAGAAATTTCATTTGGTCTCTTAATTTGGAGCTACTTATGTTGGGATTTTGGAAATGGTTTCTTCTAGACAAATTTAGCCTTATGAACCTAGTTTCCAACGCAACTGACAAAACGTACTTCCGACTCTCCTACAATGAGCCGTGACCGTTTTCCCGAGACTGGCCGGCCGACACTGTTCAAACCGAAAATGAAACCTTTGAATTTAAATGAAACCTTTCTTTACCAAGCAATCATATGAACACTAAACATGCATTTTCATGAACTTTTACTATACTTTGGACCTCATTTACATGAAGGATTAAGTAGATTACCTTAGTTACTTAGCTTCTTCATGAACCTATAATTTAGTGAGAAACGAATCTTATTGTTATCATTTTCATTCGTTGCCCTAGGATCGGGAAACGGAGGTGACTGTAACTGAATCATTTGAAGTTGATAATGACTTTTGTTTGACAGGTGAGTGTTCCACGACCTGCTACTTGTTATGTGGGATACTTGTATATGTGAAAACCTTGATGTGCTATTGACTGAGCCAATCACTGTTTTAATTAAAGTTGGAAGCGAGTGTGTACTTTATCGCACTCGACCTTCCTTGATTTCCACTGAGGCTCTATATATTGTTACACTGTGATGTGAAATTTTAATTGTGACTGAATGTATTTTGTGATTGGAAAATGAATCGTGATTTAAAAGAAAAATGGGTCTAAATGGGGTTTTGAGAATGCGACGATTTGACCCAAAATTATAGTTTAAAAAGGGTTTTTAAAACTAAATACGGAGTCGCCACTTGGTAATGAGTTAAGGTGTACCAAGTCACCTAAAAAATGTATTTTTTAAGAAAAATAGGAAAAAGTAGTGAGAAACCCTTTTTAAACGACTCCTAGTCTACGTAAACCAAAGAAAAAGGTTCGGGAGTCACATTTGACAAAGGGGAAGACAAGGATAAAATCCAAGGCACCCCTTTGACCTAGCCAAGGCTAGTTGCATGATTTAATCAAAGATTTTCTTATTTTAACCAAAGAATTTATTACATTTGGGTGCACTACATGAATGCAAACCCTAGACCTAGGGGTATTGGGGGAAATTTCTCTTCAAAGGTTGAGTGGTGCCAATCACATTAATTGTGAAGCCCAATAACGATCCTTTGAAGAAGTCACGAATAATGCGAGTGGGATGCAAATGAATGGAATGCATGTATGCAATGTGAGGACATGAGTTTGAAAAAGTAATAAAGGGCAATAATATGTAAGTGAAAATGTGCACGTGAGTGGGCAAAGTACGGTATGTGAAATGATAATATGAAGTGCATGTGTGCAAGTGATGATAAAAGTGTTCGTGTGCAAGTGAAGGGATAAAAGGTGTACGTGTGCAAAATGGGACAAAAGTGTTCGTGTGCAAGTGAAGGGATAAAAGGTGTACGTGTGCAAATGGGAGGAAAAAATGAAAGTGTAATGATAGAGTGGATGCATGAACCTAGGGAATTCATGCATAATGGGTACGGGGAGACCTAAATCGTGACTCAATTTGCCCTTTTATAGAGGGAATACAAGCGTGCTAAGGCTTAGAAAAAGCCACACTCGTCTATATCCCATATTTAAGGGGACTCTCAAGCAAATGAACCCTATAACTAGCATGAAATGCAAAAATCCTAAAATGGAGGGAAAAGGGGTTCGAGGGGCATGCAAAATGATAAAACTAAAAAGAATGCATGACATGTAATGAACATGCAAACATGTACTAACGAGGAGAAATCCCTAAGGGTCTAGCGTTGGACTAGCCCATTCTATGAATTCCGACTAGCGTTGGACTAGTGAAAACGTACATTCATCCATTCCATTCATCCACACTATGGAAAGCAAGTAGACATACCAAATACTCATAAACACGTAGCACGTAACATTTAGCATGCTCGACTAGATGCAAGGCCCTAACAAAGCAAATTAACACGTAGCAACTAAGCATGCAAGACACATAAGACAATTAAAGCCCTAACTATTACATTTGCTAGCTAGGCACACGTCTTCGATAGGTCTTCATTGAATGTTCCTCCAAGTCCTATCTATTACAAGTCAAGAGGTGTACACATACCCCATAAAGAAAAAACTTAATAAAGCAAAAGTAAATGAAAGGAATGAAAGGAATTAAAGAAATGTAAAGAAAGCAAAGTAGACATGCAATTCACTTAGCACATTGGATCATATAGGAGAGACAAACAAAGATAAAAGAAATTATACCTTCCCCTAATGGTAAGCAAATGAAGGAAAATGGCTTCAAAACAATAAAGGGGTCAAGGCATCAATTTAAAAGTAAAGTATAAGCAAAAACACCAAAACCCACCTAATTGCAACTTGAATGAGCTCAAAAAATGCTTAAAGACCAAGAAAACGGAATAACCCGTTCAATTTCCAAATATAGCATCTACTAAAGATCCAAAGCAAGCATTACTCAAACATTCAAGTCCAAATAAATCGTTTAAGCACTTCAAAGATTCCAAAAAATAAAGAAAAAGCCAAACAATGATTGAAGTTGTAATGATTTTAGGACTTAATTACAAGATACTAAAACATGCTTGGGCTTTTGTGGCACAAAGAGAAACTTAAAAGGATCAAATTGATTAAATGTTCCAATTACTTGGGCCATAGTGAGTCAAGAGGGGACTTGGGGGGTTAAAGAGCAATTTTTAGCAATTATCCATGCATGCAACGAATGCAAACTCACGTGAGATAACATTCTGCAAAAAACCCAACAAACAAAACTGCTGCACTTTGTTCCACTTTCTAACACTAATTTTGATCAAAAATCTTTCAACCAAACATTCAAAGCTAATCTAAACATCATAACACACAAATTCAGAATTCAAACAAACCCAAATATAGAAGAAAACTGATGCAAAGACACAAGGAAGCTCATGCATTCAGCAAATTCCAGCCACGGCATTTCTTTTCATTTTTATCATGCAAACCAGATTTTTGATTCAAACTCACAGCTTTGATTAGACATTCCTCATTTCAATATCACAACTTTACTTAGTAACAAACTACATGATGATCACAATCAAATGACCAGACTTGGAAAGATATAATACGCAAATTCTGGAAAAAGAATGCAGAAAAAGAGAAACAAAAACTCTCTTATCATCTCATCAACATAGGCTGAACACCAGAATTTTGGCTTGGGCAGGCATATGGTGTATGAACTGAGCAACAAACCACATCATTACCATCATCCAAGCAGGCAGAAAACTTAGAAAAATCCCATGCAAAATTCTGGGCAAGTATGCAAACATTTGATGAACAAAACTGCTGCAACTTTTCTCAAGCTAAGCTTTTACTACTTCGCCTTGACAGATTCACAACCTCTCAAGCCAAAACCCAACCTCATGTTCTTATCTAGCTTATCATGCATGCAAGGAAAAAGCGGAACCAGAATGAGAAAAATCTTCATGCAAACCAGAATTTAAACCAAGCTTTCTAAACAGGATTCGGCAGCTAGGGAGGTTTTTCTATGATAAATTCTGCTGCAAAAATGCAGCTCTGACTCACGCTGAATGAAGGGTTACACAATCACTCAAAACTTAGTTACCAAACCCACACACATATCCCAAACATCAATTTTAGCAAGGAGGCAACAAAAGAAAAGCAGCAAAGAAACCATCAACAATCACTTGACATGCTGAACTAAAACATCCGAGAAAACGTCTCAATTTTTTTTTGGACCGTGAAGCAAATAAAGTACAGGACATTTACACAAAGTGTTTAGAGACAACATCTGACCATCATGAAGGCTCATATGCAAATATCAACCAAACTAAAAAACCATAGGCTTCGAACAAGCCGAGACCTGAGCAAGCAAAGAAAACAAATCTGTCCAGATTACTGCAATTTCGTTTCTTTTATTTGGCTGAAAAATGCTTAGTGATTCAAAATGAATCTTAACTCATTCCACCTCACAGCTAGAGTCCAAACACAGGATCATCCCATTCTAAAAAATAGTTTTGCTACCTGTTTCATTTAACAGAAAAGACCAACTAAACCACACGCTAATCACAGGCTTTACTCAAAACCCAAAAGTTCAGCAAAACAGCGAGCCATACTTCGTATCAGTCCAAGGGAACAGAGCATGAACATCAATACTTTCTCACACAAAAATTCAGATGCAAACTACGTAAAGCTGGAAACTTTCTGCAATCCATCATAACCCAACAACGTATAAACAACTCCAGAGTAGAAAAATATTACCTTTATCCTTTTGAAAGGTCAATCAAGGTCTGGGATGATCGAAAAAATGAACTCTTCGCTCTGCACACACAAGCTTTCTCCTTCCGATCCTGCAGCCGAAACACTTCACTAGTTTCTGCCCGCTATTTTTCTTGCCTTTTGTTTTTCCTTAGCAACTTCCTGAAGTCTTCCCAAGATCTCTCCTTTTTCTCTCGGTTTATTTCTTTCAGCCCCCCAGCAAAACCCTCGTAGCCTTTTTCACTCAGCCGCCAACTTCAGCTCTCTCTCCTCGTTTCTCTATTTTTCTTATCCGTTCACTCCTTTCTTACTCCCTCTTCATAGCTTTCTCCCTTTTGTTTTTGCCCCCCGTTGCGGCTGTCTTTCCTATTGCTATTTATATGGGAGCCTCCCCTAAACCCTCAAACAATTTCTACTCTATTTGCAGCCAAGGGCTGCTCGAGCCCTTCTTTTGCAAGCTGCAATTTTGCAGCTTGCCTGCTACGGCAGTTTTTTTTATTTCTTTTATTTTTAAATAGTTAAAAATGGATAATAAAATAATTTAATTAACCTTGGATAAAACAAATAAACTAGAAACAACAAAATATAAAATCCAATGACTAAAATAGATAAATAAAACCAAATAAAACAAAATTGCTATTTTTTTCTTTTCCTTTTTTCTCTATTTTTTCATTTTTTCATGATTTTCCTTTTTCTCTCTTTTTTTCTTTATTTTTCCTTTTTCTCTTTTTTTTTTCTTTTTCCAAGAAATTCTATGCTAAAAACTTAAAAATAAAAATAAAACTATAAACTATAAACTAAAAATCGAATAAAACTAACACGACAAATAAAAACTAAAAATAAACAGTAAATGAAATTACACCAAAAATTTGGTGTCTACAGTTTGCCCCTCTTTGTTTGAGTTTTGAAAAAACTTGAGACAAAGAAGTAGACACCAAATATTTACCTGTGTTATTCGGCTACGAGCGTCTCGAACGATGGACGCTTTAGAAATGGGGACTGACCCCTTTGACAAAAATTTAAAATGGGATTGACCCAAACAGAAAATTTAAAATCGGGACTGACCCAAACAGAAATTTAAAATTAGGATAGATCCACGGGATAGACTCAAACAGAAATTTAAAATTGGGATAGACCCACGGGATAGACCCGAACAAAAATATAAAATTGGGATAGACCCACGGGATAGACCCGAGCAGAAATTTAAACGGGACTGTGCTTACTAGTGGGACTGACCCACGGCTAGTGACTATGAAAATGAAATGCTTACTGGCGGGACAAACCCAGCTCCAATAGCAATGAAAATGAAATGTCTTGACCATCGGACAGTGGGATCAAACCCGAGCCTGCCGTGATGAACTTGATTTGATTTTTGACTTTGATTTTTTGATGATTGATTTTTTTTTTATTTTTCCTGACTGAGAGAGACTTTTCGAAATAATTTGCCCCAGTGTAATGAATTTGGTCAGTGGGATTAAACCCGAGCCTGCCCAATGAAATGTTGGCGGCACGAAATCCAGGCTCAACGGGATGTTGTGAAGTTGGCGGCACGAAATCCAGGCCCAACGTGATCTAAGCGGTCAGCGGGATAGAACCCGGTCCTGCCGAGGATAGAATAAAACACACGCGTTAGTGAGATAGACTCGATGCTAACGGTGGCAGGATGAAACACACACGTTAGTGAAATGGACTCGATGCTAACGGCGGTAGAATGAAAACACGCATTTTAGTGAGATAAATTCGATGCTAACGGCGGTAGGATGAAAACACGCACGTTAGTGAGATAGACTCGATGCTAACGGCGGTAGGATGAAACGCACACGTTAGTGAGATAGACTCGATGCTAACGGTGGTGGAATGAAAACACGCACGTTAGTGAGATAGACTCGATGCTAACGGCGGTAGGATGAAAACACGTACGTTAGTGAGATAGACTCGATGCTAACGGCGGTAGGATGAAAACACGCACGTTAGTGAGATAGACTCGATGCTAACGGCGGTGGAATGAAAACACGCACGTTAGTGAGATAGACTCGATGCTAACGGCAGTAGGATGAAAACACGCACGTTAGTGAAATAGACTCGATGCTAACGGCGGTTGAAATAAAAACGCACACGTTAGTGAGATAGACTCAATGCTAACGGCGGTTGAATGAAAACGCACACGTTAGTGAGATAAACTCGATGCTAACGGTGGTAGAATCAAATGTGGTTGTCAAGAGTGGGGAATGGAAGGGTGCGCGGCGGGCGCTGAAATTTCATTAACAAGAAATTGAAATTTGTCGAGGAATAAGAAATTAAATTCAAGTTTGATTTTTGAGAATTTTTCAAAAATAATTGGCCCCAATTTCCATTAATCAATTGATTTGCATTATGGCAGGGTTGATCCTCCTTAAAACTTTGATTCGCTTCTTCTTTGGTCCGATCCCCTCAGTCATATAAAATTCTTGGGCGACATTTCTCAATTCAAAAAGTTGCTCCAGTTTCGTACTTTGATGTTTTCCCCTTGATACTTTGAAAACTCGACTTTGCTCTGTGATCTGATCAAATTCCATTGATTTCCAATGCTAATAAGGCCCTTGGTATCCAGGGATTTTCGATAAATCAGGGGGATTGCCATTGGATAAATCCAAAAGATAGATGAGACCATGTAACAAATGAAAGTGTTGTCTATTTATTGACAAAAATTTCTGTAACATGAAAACAATCATTTATTGAAAGAAAATTAATTTTGAAGGAATGAATCTATAAATTCGACAATGTACACTTGAAAAACCAAAAGTATTCCGACTTCAAACAAATGCCACGCTTGACCCTTTAGATATCATCTGCCCTGAGTTCAATGTCGGCAACAGAAAAACATAATGCGAGAAGGAATCCCAAATGAACTGAATCATCAGCTTTCTAATTCCAACCTCACTTTTCTCATGAAACTCTACCTTAGCGCCCTTCTAGGTTTTCACTAAGACCATTCCCACTTCTTTTTTCTTTTTTTCTTTTTGCTTTTTTTTCTCTATTTTTTATTTCTTCTTCTCTTTTCTTTTTTTTTTTTTTAACAAAAGGTCCCCTTTTCGGATTTTCGCCTGATGAACAAATCTCGCCAATAGCCTTTATCAACTCAAAAAGATGTGTTTTAGGAGATAATGGCATCAGTGCGACAACCCCTTCCCTTACAACGTGAGTGAAGGCGTATTGACATAATTTGCCATGTGACTTAGAAAAATTTCCTTAAAAGAGGTAATACCAAGAACGGAAGCCAGGACTTTTTGGCTTTTGTAATGGGGTCTGGTGCGGTGTTTAGAAAAGTTAAGGTTTGAAGGCAGATTTCAAGAGTGGTTTAAGTAATCTGAGATCGCATTGTTGTGCCAACCCATTTTAGGGCTAAATCAGAATTTGCCCCAGTTTATGCTCAATTGAGGCCTTCTTTCATTTTCTTTCTCCTTTTGATTTTTCGGCCTTCTGCCATTTTTGAACTTTTCAAAAATTTGCCCCAGTTTATTTGTGAACTGAGGTTCTCTTTTCTTCTTTTGTCTTTTGATTTTGTGGCTTTTCACTTTTCCACTTTTTGAAATTTTCCTTTTCAACTCAAACTTGCCCCAGTGTGGGGTTTGCGATTCTCAGGGGTTGCCAAATGAAGTATTTTATTCTGAAGGCTCAAAAGGGATAACTAGGGATATAATGTCTTAATGGGAAAAGAAGAGGGCCTGACTTTCATTCCATTCTTCGCATTAATTCTAAAAGAAAACTTTCGTTTATCAGATGAAAATTTCTTACACATCTCCGAATTGATTGGCTGAGGGAACAAGTGCTCCACCCGGCGATACCTTTTTGATGATAAGAGCACCTTACCAATTTGCGGCAAACTCTCCTTTTGGCTTCATTCTGTACTGATAAAAATCACCTTAATACTTTGCCTTCTTGTCTGAATGGTCATGATTTGACCCTTTAATGGTAATCACAGACCAATCCTCTTGATCATATTGACCACGATAGACTGTGTTTAACTGCTTCTTATTCCTAATCTTGATCACGATTTGGCTTGAACTTCTTTTATTCCATTCGGGCTTCTTTGAAACATTTTCGGATGCCTCTTCCCCACTCCTCTCATTTTTGAAATTCAAATTCACATTTATGAGATCGCTGCCATCAAATTTCTGAACAGTGATATCCAAAAGGTCAGGCGGTTTTATTCTGGGCCATCTGAAAAGAATGTGTAAGTCACAATATATATAAGACTGTACATTTTATTGACTTTCCAGACAAAAACCAAACTTAATATCATGAAACGTGTCTTTAGCAGTCACTTGATTGAAAACTATTTACAAAAAACATATTTAAACAAAAGACACATGTATGAACGATTTTCATTGGTTTCAAACCAAAACAACTCCCCAAATTTATCAAAACTTCCCTTCAAGAGGAACCTCACTAATTCAGCCATTTCCAGGATTTTCAAATTTCCTTGCTGGAGGTAAATGCCTCAAAAGTGTCCTTGTGTTCAGAAAAAGGATTCGTACTTATGTTCGGTCCTTGTTCTTCCCTTTTCCTTAATCACTATATTTCCTGCTTCGATCATGTCCTGGATCTTATGTTTTAGTACCCAACAGTTACTGGTCGAATGACCGGGCACTCCAGAATGGTAGGCACACGCGGCTTGAGGGTCGTACCCAGAAGAGAGACCTCGACGAGAGTAGTTTGGAGGAGGTATGTCATCTATTTTACCGGCAGCCTTGAGCTATTCATACAGTTGGTCAATGGGTCGGCCTAAGTTGGCAAAAGTTCGAGATCGACCAGGTTTTTGTATTTTATTGGTTTGAGAAAGGTTGTAAGTCTGTTGGTTTGGTGGAGCAGGTCTGGGATTATAAGGTAGACGAGGTTGAATTTGAGGATTGTTTTGAGTCATTGGGAAGGATATTGTAGGTGGGCTTGCATGGTTTGGCTGAGGTCGAGGGTGATTAGTGGTAGTATGGTAAACAGGGCGTGAGTTTGGGTAGCGAAATGAATACGCCTGGTAACGTTGGGATCTGGGTCTTGAAAATGGTCCTTGGCCCCACACAAAAGTAGTTTCCTCCTCTTTCTTCTGGAGTTGAGGCTCCCTTCTGTTATTACTTTGACCTTGCAAGGCGTCCAACTGTGATTTTAAAGCTGATACATTGACAATTTTCCCTGCTTTGACGTATTCGTCATATTTCTCCAACTTATTGATAATTGCTGCAAATGAACACCCGGTCATGCGAAAATTCTCCTCAAAGTAGGGCGGATCATGAGCTTTGATGAACGTACGAACAATCTCATCTTCAATCATAGGGGATTCCACCTTGGCGGCCAATTTCCTCCATCTTTTCGCATATGTCTTGTGGTCCTCGGATGGTTTCCTCTTGGTTCCTTCCAATGTGGTCCTCGTTGGAGCCAACTCGCAATTATACTCGTACTGCTTTACAAAAGCGCTGGACAAGTCAAGCCAGGTCTTCGCTTCTTCGGGTTTCAACTTGGAATACCAGTCTAGTGCATCCCCCTCCAGACTTTCTGGGAATAGCCTCAAAGGCAGATTTGCATCATCTGTTGGCCTACCCAACTTGTTGGCGAACAATCGGAGGTGCGTCTTGGGATTGCCCGTCCCATGATATTTGTTGAACTTCGGGGTCTTGAACCCTTCAGGCAATTGCACATTCGGGAAAAGGCAAAGTTCATCGTAATCCAGGACTCCTTGCTTGTTCAACCCCTGACTCTTCCTTATAAACTCATCAAAACGGTCGAGGCGTTTGAGCAGTTTTATATCAATGGGAGCAGAACATCCTCCTATCTCCGGCTTGTTTTGAATGGTATGGTCTGGCAAGAAAGGCTCAGCAGTAGCGTGGTTAAAAGTGTGTGGCTCAGGTGGTATATTTGAGGTGATGTGAGGTTGTGGGCCTTGCATGTAAGTAGGGAAAAATGAAGGATCAGGAGGGTAAGTGTATGGCAAATGTATAGTGGGATATGTGAAAGTTCCTTCGGGTGGAATAGGAAAAGATGGAGTAACGGTGACTTGAGTTGAAGGGATGACAAATGGCTCTGGCTCAGCCTGCTTGACGGGTATAGGTTCTGGTTGAACTCCGCTGCTGATTAGCTTGTCAATCAATTTCCTTTGGGTCGCCATCTCAGATGCCATGTTACCAAACTTAGCGAGTAATTCAGTCAACTGAACCCCGGAACTTGTGGCTTCTGGCTGGGTAGTTGCAGCGGTCTTATCAGGCGATCTTGGCCGAGTACTCATGTCTACACGATTCTTTTGGGTTTTACTACGGGATCGCGCTATGATGGGGCTTCGACGAGAAGCTATGTTTAAATATTACCTGAGAATTTTTGAAAGATTGCCTTTAGATTTAACCCTCGCTTAGTTATTCCAATAAAAATAAAGAAAAGAAAGAGAAAAAGGCAAGAGTTAGTAGATATCCAAGAAATTCGGATGCATGTCCTATGGGGGGAACCCTTTTTGTGCCAAGGGTAGGCCTAGCATGAAAATGCAATCCTCTAGGGTATGCACTATACAATACCTGATGGATCCAATCAGCTTATGGAGTGAAAAATAATTTGAAAAATTTGGCCCATTGGAATGAGAAGAGACGTTTGTCAAAATGAGGACCTCGTCCGAAGGGATTGATCACTTTTGATCGATACAAGAACTTGCAAAAACGCACGGGTTTGACCTTGACGAACTTCCGATCGAAGAGATTGGAATTCGTTGACAAAATTTCTTCAGTAAAGCGCGGGTCAAAGCCCCAACTGATCAAATGGCTGGATGCAATGGATGTTTTTCTCAAAATCGACTAGGTTTTCCATTTTGAAATTCGACATTGAAATCCTAATTGGTCAAATGAAATTGACAATTTATTAAAAATCGACCGGATTACTCTAAAAAGGGAAATAGGTCAAATGAATTGAATGAAATTTAATTTATCCAAAATTAATCAGATCACCCTAAAAGGGTAAATTGATCAAATAGATTGAACGAAACTTGATTTATTCAAAATCGGCTCGATTGCCCTAAAAATGGGTAAATTGGCCAAACGAATGAAATTGAATTAATGATTTATTCAAAATCGACCGGATGACCCTAAAAAAGGGTAAATTGGTCAAATGACCCTAAAAAAGGGTAAATTGGTCAAATGTCCCTAAAAAAGGGTAAATTGGTCAAATGAATCGACGATTTATTCAAAATCGACCGGATGACACTAAAAAGGGTAAATTGGTCAAATGAATCGACGATTGATTCAAAATCGACCGGATAACCCTAAAAAGGGTAAATTGGTCAAATGACCCTAAAAAGGGTAAATTGGTCAAATGAATCGACGATTAATTCAAAATCGACCAGGTGACCCTAAAAAGGGTAAATTGGTCAAATGACCCTAAAAAGGGTAAATTGGTCAAATGACCCTAAAAAAGGGAAAATTGGTCAAATGAATTGACGATTTATTCAAAATCGACCAGATGACCCTAAAAAGGATGAATTGTTCAAATGACCCTAAAAAGGGTAAATTGGTCAAATGAATTGATGATTTATTCAAAAATTGATCGGATAACCCTAAAAAGGGTAAATTGGTCAAATGAATTGATGATTTATTCAAAAATTGATCGGATAACCCTAAAAGGGGTAAATTGGTCAAATGACCCTAAAAAAGGGAAAATTGGTCAAATGAATTGATGATTTATTCAAAAATTGATCGGATAACCCTAAAAAGGGTAAATTGGTCAAATGAATTGAATGGAATTGATGTATTCAAATATGGGTTGAATTGTCCACCCATTGGTAGTTTCAAAATTCTATTGCGATGCATTAGCCTATAAGCCTTCTAAAATCAAATTTTGGCCTCGATTTATTTATCGTCTCAATAGGATAAATCACTTGTGAATTTTCTTCAAATTAATGTCCTTTTACGCAAGGGAATTTTACCAATTTTGATAAAATGGCGAAAAAGTGATTATTAGATGCTCATATTCCAAAAATCGCTCTTATGAAGATGATCGGATCCTACCTTACCTTGTGCACTACCCCTTTGGATGGTACAAAATGTAAACGTGCAAGTCTCGTTGGATTAAGTATCCGAGACACAAGGTGGCTTATCCCTAAACACGGGATTCCCTATGTGGCATTCCCTTTCTAGGATTTATGCATGATGCCATTTATTAAAGCGATAAAACATGCAATTTGAAATGGAAACGTGACCTAAGGAGCCCTTTATATGCCAGGATAGGCCTAAAATGACATGCCATTATTAATTTATGAACAAAATATACCGAAATTTCTAAACGTGCAATAGCCTATCTATAAGGGTAGGTCCTAAAAGAGGATCATGCCAGACCTTTTATTTCCTAACGTTTGTGAATGCAAAAGACAAGAAACAAGGAAACGTTAGTTCAGCACATAATCACATAACACGTTGGTCAATAAACAATAAAAAGCAACAAAGATAGATAAGGAAAAAGGGTTAGGACCCCTCCCCTCGTGAATAGTGTCCCTAATAGGGTAAGGTCGACTCTACCTTAGGCAATTCTAAAATGGATGCATGAGGTTGGGGTTCGCTAATGCATCTAGATTCGACAAGCTCAGGTCCCCAAGCCTTCAGACTTGGAAACCAAGGGTCATCACTCCCAAGGTTCCTTGTCGGTGGCTCGAGCGATTCCCCAGACATTGCTACGCACACGTCGTGTCACGGCCACATGTCTGAGTGAATCTATCACACATCCTCAATCTTCGACTAAAAGCTAAAGGCCATTAACCCAAAGCTTAAAGCGGAAGATTAAGTGACCCCTCGGATCGTGCTACGCACACGTCGTGTCACGATCACACGTCCAAGTGGGTCGCCTAAAATCCTAACAGGGCGGAGTGGCGTGACAAGCCACTAAAAGAAAATAAATGGGTGAAAAAGTTAAAGCGTATGCACGTATGCTAGTGCTCGTTTGGAGGGGAGGGATCAAGAACCAACGCGAGGCTCTAAGGTGATGTCCCCCACCCAAATGCAATGCAAAGCGCGGAATCACATACACAAACCATTCATCAATCAAAACAATCGTACGCCAAATGAGTAAGTGAGGGAGTTGGTACGCGTGAAATGCAAAAATCCTAATAAAAGGAAAAATGCAATCCTAAACACCCAAATGTGATATATGAAAAGATTAAAAGAAGAAAAAGGTTGATTAAATCAAATTTGCTCGGACTCTCGAATGTCCCCAGTGGAGTCGCCAACTGTCGCGCGCCCATTTTTTGATAAATAAATAAATGGTTTAAAAAAATGTATTTTGTGATTGGAAAATGAATCGTGATTTAAAAGAAAAATGGGTCTAAATGGGGTTTTGAGAATGCGACGATTTGACCCAAAATTATAGTTTAAAAAGGGTTTTTAAAACTAAATACGGAGTCGCCACTTGGTAATGAGTTAAGGTGTACCAAGTCACCTAAAAAATGTATTTTTTAAGAAAAATAGGAAAAAGTAGTGAGAAACCCTTTTTAAACGACTCCTAGTCTACGTAAACCAAAGAAAAAGGTTCGGGAGTCACATTTGACAAAGGGGAAGACAAGGATAAAATCCAAGGCACCCCTTTGACCTAACCAAGGCTAGTTGCATGATTTAATCAAAGATTTTCTTGTTTTAACCAAAGAATTTATTACATTTGGGTGCACTACATGAATGCAAACCCTAGATCTAGGGGTATTGGGGGAAATTTCTCTTCAAAGGTTGAGTGGTGCCAATCACATTAATTGTGAAGCCCAATAACGATCCTTTGAAGAAGTCACGAATAATGCGAGTGGGATGCAAATGAATGGAATGCATGTATGCAATGTGAGGACATGAGTTTGAAAAAGTAATAAAGGGCAATAATATGTAAGTGAAAATGTGCACGTGAGTGGGCAAAGTACGGTATGTGAAATGATAATATGAAGTGCATGTGTGCAAGTGAAAGGATAAAAGGTGTACGTGTGCAAAATGGGACAAAAGTGTTTGTGTGCAAGTGAAGGGATAAAAGGTGTACGTGTGCAAATGGGAGGAAAAAATGAAAGTGTAATGATAGAGTGGATGCATGAACCTAGGGAATTCATGCATAATGGGTACGGGGAGACCTAAATCGTGACTCAATTTGCCCTTTTATAGAGGGAATACAAGCGTGCTAAGGCTTAGAAAAAGCCACACTCGTCTATATCCCATATTTAAGGGGACTCTCAAGCAAATGAACCCTATAACTAGCATGAAATGCAAAAATCCTAAAATGGAGGGAAAAGGGGTTCGAGGGGCATGCAAAATGATAAAACTAAAAAGAATGCATGACATGTAATGAACATGCAAACATGTACTAACGAGGAGAAATCCCTAAGGGTCTAGCGTTGGACTAGCCCATTCTATGAATTCCGACTAGCGTTGGACTAGTGGAAACGTACATTCATCCATTCCATTCATCCACACTATGGAAAGCAAGTAGACATACCAAATACTCATAAACACGTAGCACGTAACATTTAGCATGCTCGACTAGATGCAAGGCCCTAACAAAGCAAATTAACACGTAGCAACTAAGCATGCAAGACACATAAGACAATTAAAGCCCTAACTATTACATTTGCTAGCTAGGCACACGTCTTCGATAGGTCTTCATTGAATGTTCCTCCAAGTCCTATCTATTACAAGTCAAGAGGTGTACACATACCCCATAAAGAAAAAACTTAATAAAGCAAAAGTAAATGAAAGGAATGAAAGGAATTAAAGAAATGTAAAGAAAGCAAAGTAGACATGCAATTCACTTAGCACATTGGATCATATAGGAGAGACAAACAAAGATAAAAGAAATTATACCTTCCCCTAATGGTAAGCAAATGAAGGAAAATGGCTTCAAAACAATAAAGGGGTCAAGGCATCAATTTAAAAGTAAAGTATAAGCAAAAACACCAAAACCCACCTAATTGCAACTTGAATGAGCTCAAAAAATGCTTAAAGACCAAGAAAACGGAATAACCCGTTCAATTTCCAAATATAGCATCTACTAAAGATCCAAAGCAAGCATTACTCAAACATTCAAGTCCAAATAAATCGTTTAAGCACTTCAAAGATTCCAAAAAATAAAGAAAAAGCCAAACAATGATTGAAGTTGTAATGATTTTAGGACTTAATTACAAGATACTAAAACATGCTTGGGCTTTTGTGGCACAAAGAGAAACTTAAAAGGATCAAATTGATTAAATGTTCCAATTACTTGGGCCATAGTGAGTCAAGAGGGGACTTGGGGGGTTAAAGAGCAATTTTTAGCAATTATCCATGCATGCAACGAATGCAAACTCACGTGAGATAACATTCTGCAAAAAACCCAACAAACAAAACTGTTGCACTTTGTTCCACTTTCTAACACTAATTTGATCAAAAATCTTTCAACCAAACATTCAAAGCTAATCTAAACATCATAACACACAAATTCAGAATTCAAACAA
Organism: Coffea arabica; assembly: GCF_036785885.1. Classification (NCBI taxonomy): domain Eukaryota; kingdom Viridiplantae; phylum Streptophyta; class Magnoliopsida; order Gentianales; family Rubiaceae; genus Coffea; species Coffea arabica. Next base: position 17,717,147 of record NC_092330.1, read on the forward strand.
ACCCAAATATAGAAGAAAACTGATGCAAAGACACAAGGAAGCTCATGCATTCAGCAAATTCCAGCCACGGCATTTCTTTTTATTTTTATCATGCAAACCAGATTTTTGATTCAAACTCACAGCTTTGATTAGACATTCCTCATTTCAATATCACAACTTTACTTAGTAACAAACTACATGATGATCACAATCAAATGACCAGACTTGGAAAGATATAATACGCAAATTCTGGAAAAAGAATGCAGAAAAAGAGAAACAAAAACTCTCTTATCATCTCATCAACATAGGCTGAACACCAGAATTTTGGCTTGGGCAGGCATATGGTGTATGAACTGAGCAACAAACCACATCATTACCATCATCCAAGCAGGCAGAAAACTTAGAAAAATCCCATGCAAAATTCTGGGCAAGTATGCAAACATTTGATGAACAAAACTGCTGCAACTTTTCTCAAGCTAAGCTTTTACTACTTCGCCTTGACAGATTCACAACCTCTCAAGCCAAAACCCAACCTCATGTTCTTATCTAGCTTATCATGCATGCAAGGAAAAAGCGGAACCAGAATGAGAAAAATCTTCATGCAAACCAGAATTTAAACCAAGCTTTCTAAACAGGATTCGGCAGCTAGGGAGGTTTTTCTATGATAAATTCTGCTGCAAAAATGCAGCTCTGACTCACGCTGAATGAAGGGTTACACAATCACTCAAAACTTAGTTACCAAACCCACACACATATCCCAAACATCAATTTTAGCAAGGAGGCAACAAAAGAAAAGCAGCAAAGAAACCATCAACAATCACTTGACATGCTGAACTAAAACATCCGAGAAAACGTCTCAATTTTTTTTTGGACCGTGAAGCAAATAAAGTACAGGACATTTACACAAAGTGTTTAGAGACAACATCTGACCATCATGAAGGCTCATATGCAAATATCAACCAAACTAAAAAACCATAGGCTTCGAACAAGCCGAGACCTGAGCAAGCAAAGAAAACAAATCTGTCCAGATTACTGCAATTTCGTTTCTTTTATTTGGCTGAAAAATGCTTAGTGATTCAAAATGAATCTTAACTCATTCCACCTCACAGCTAGAGTCCAAACACAGGATCATCCCATTCTAAAAAATAGTTTTGCTACCTGTTTCATTTAACAGAAAAGACCAACTAAACCACACGCTAATCACAGGCTTTACTCAAAACCCAAAAGTTCAGCAAAACAGCGAGCCATACTTCGTATCAGTCCAAGGGAACAGAGCATGAACATCAATACTTTCTCACACAAAAATTCAGATGCAAACTACGTAAAGCTGGAAACTTTCTGCAATCCATCATAACCCAACAACGTATAAACAACTCCAGAGTAGAAAAATATTACCTTTATCCTTTTGAAAGGTCAATCAAGGTCTGGGATGATCGAAAAAATGAACTCTTCGCTCTGCACACACAAGCTTTCTCCTTCCGATCCTGCAGCCGAAACACTTCACTAGTTTCTGCCCGCTATTTTTCTTGCCTTTTGTTTTTCCTTAGCAACTTCCTGAAGTCTTCCCAAGATCTCTCCTTTTTCTCTCGGTTTATTTCTTTCAGCCCCCCAGCAAAACCCTCGTAGCCTTTTTCACTCAGCCGCCAACTTCAGCTCTCTCTCCTCGTTCCTCTGTTTTTCTTATCCGTTCACTCCTTTCTTACTCCCTCTTCATAGCTTTCTCCCTTTTGTTTTTGCCCCCCGTTGCGGCTGTCTTTCCTATTGCTATTTATATGGGAGCCTCCCCTAAACCCTCAAACAATTTCTACTCTATTTGCAGCCAAGGGCTGCTCGAGCCCTTCTTTTGCAAGCTGCAATTTTGCAGCTTGCCTGCTACGGCAGTTTTTTTTTATTTTTTTTTATTTTTAAATAGTTAAAAATGGATAATAAAATAATTTAATTAACCTTGGATAAAACAAATAAACTAGAAACAACAAAATATAAAATCCAATGACTAAAATAGATAAATAAAATCAAATAAAACAAAATTGCTATTTTTTTCTTTTCCTTTTTTCTCTATTTTTTCATTTTTTCATGATTTTCCTTTTTCTCTCTTTTTTTCTTTATTTTTCCTTTTTCTCTTTTTTTTCTTTTTCCAAGAAATTCTATGCTAAAAACTTAAAAATAAAAATAAAACTATAAACTAAAAACTAAAAATCGAATAAAACTAACACGACAAATAAAAACTAAAAATAAACAGTAAATGAAATTACACCAAAAATTTGGTGTCTACAGTACGGAGCCATTTGAATCGACGAATGGAAGCTATTGTTATATGCAAATTCGACTAAGGTCATGTGCTGACCCCAGTTGCCTCCAAAATCCATAATGCAAGTTCGTAGCACGTCCTCAAGAGTTTGAATAGTCCGTTCTGACTGGCCATCCGTCTGAGGATGATAGGTCGTGCTCAAATTGAATTTCATCCCCAGAGTTTCTTGAAACTTCTGCCAAAACCAAGATACGAACCGTGGATCCCGATCTGAGACGATGCTCACAGGAACACCGTGTAGTCTTACTATCTCGTCCATATACAGTAGGGCCAATTTGTCCATTAAATACTTCATGTTCACTGGCAAGAAATGGGCCGATTTGGTTAATCGATCAACGATCACCCAAACGGCATCGTGTCCTCTTTGCGTCCTCGGTAAACCTGAAACGAAGTCCATTGTAATGTTTTCCCACTTCCATTCGGGTATCTCCAAGGGTTGTAACAGACCCGATGGTTTTTGATGCTCTGCCTTCACTTGCTGGCAAATGAGACATTTCTGCACGTACTGAGCGACTTCCTTCTTCATGTTGTCCCACCAATAGGTTCCTTTTAGGTCTTGATACATCTTGCTGCTGCCCGGATGGATTGTATACTTGGACCGATGAACTTCCTCCAGAATCTCCATTTTCAACGACTCCACCTTCGGTACCACTATTCGGTTCCGATATTTTAAAATACCCTCAGGACTCAAATTAAAGTCCGTTGTTTCTCCCTTATCCACTTTCTCTCTCCATTTCTGTACCATCAAATCTTCTTTTTGTGCCTCTTTAATACGTTCCAGTAGAGTGGAGGTAACCCTAACATTGCCAAATATCACCTTATGGCTCCCTAGACAGGGTTTCCACTCGCACACGGATTCTAGCAAATCCCACTCCTTAATCATTAGCCCTGCTACTTGCACCTTACGACTCAAGGCATCTGCTACCACATTTGCCTTTCCCGGATGGTAATTGATTGTACAGTCATAATCTTCCAGAAATTCCATCCACCTTCGTTGCCTCATGTTTAGTTCCTTCTGGGAAAAGAGGTATCTAAGACTTTTGTGATCCGAATACACTTCGAAAGTCACCCCATATAGGTAATGCCTCCACTTTTTCAGTGCAAAGACAACTGCGGCTAATTCCAGATCGTGAGTCGAGTAGTTCTGCTCGTGAAGCTTCAATTTCCTAGAGGCAAAAGCAATCACATTCCGGTTCTGCATCAAAACACGTCCCAATCCCTCTCGCGACGCGTCCGCATATACTGCAAACCCGTCCACTCCATTTGGCAAGACCAGTACCGGAGCCATGGTCAATCTTTTCTTTAATTCCTGAAAACTTGTTTCGCATCGGCCGTTCCAGATAAACTGGCCATGCTTCTTTGTCAAGTCAGTTAAAGGTCCTGCTAGTTTGGAAAAATCTTTAATAAACCGTCGGTAGTACCCAACTAGCCCTAAAAAGCTACAAATTTCCGTGGGGTTTTCTGGCCTCTTCCAATTTGTCACGGCCTCAACCTTCGCCGGGTCCACCGAAATACCTTCGTGGGAGATCACATGACCCAAAAGTGCTACTTTCTCCAACCAGAACTCGCATTTACTAAACTTGGCGTACAGCTGATGTTCCCTCAATGTCTGCAATACCACTCTCAAATGCTCCTCATGCTCCTCACGTGTCTTAGAGTAGACCAAAATGTCATCAATGAACACCACGACAAATCGGTCTAGATAGGGTTTGAAAACCCTATGCATTAGGTCCATGAAGGCGGCGGGAGCATTAGTCAGTCCAATGGGCATAACGGCGAACTCGTAATGCCCGTATCTTGAATTAAAAGCAGTTTTCGGAATGTCCTCCTTCCTAATCAACAACTGGTAGTATCCTTGTCGGAGGTCTAACTTGGAGAAGACCACTGCTCCTTGCAGCTGGTCGAACAACTCATCAATGTGGGGCAGTGGATATTTATTCTTGATCGTCACGTTGTTCAGACCCCGATAGTCAATGCACATCCTCAAGGTTCCATCCTTTTTCTTCACAAATAGAATAGGAGCTCCCCAAGGAGACTCACTCTCGTGAATGAATCCCCGTTCCAAAAGATCTTGCAATTGCAACTTAAGTTCCTTAAGTTCTGCAGGCGCCATTCGGTAAGGGGTTTTTGAGATAGGTGCAGTTCCAGGTAAAAGATCTATTCGAAATTCTATCTCTCTTTCCGGTGGTAAAGCTACTAACTCATCAGGAAATACATTCGAAAATTCTCTCACTACGGCCACATCTTCCACGTTTAACTTATCCGTAGGGGTATTAATTAAAAAGGCCAAAAATCCTTGCGCCCCTCTACTTATCAGTTTCCTAGCTCGAATGCCCGAAATTAGAGCAGACAAAGCTAACCTACTCCTTACATCCAACCTTAAGGTTGCCTCGCCAGGAATGCGAAATTCTACTATTTTCGTTTTACAATCCAGTTGGGCGTTATATTTGGCTAGCCAGTCCATACCCAGAATCACATCATACCCCTTAATGGACAAGCTAATCAGGTCTCCTAAAAATCTCCTTTCACCTACCCATACATCACAATCCCTATAAACCATACTAGTTACCAAACGTTGATTCCCCGTAGGTGTACTAACTTCTAGGTCATATGGTAAGCTAGCAGGTTTTATATCGATGCCACACATGAAATCAGGGTTAACAAACGAATGAGTGGCACCAGGATTAATTAAAACTTTGGCAAAGTGGTGGAAAATAGGGATCGTACCTTCCACCACCTCGGAAGACTCTAGGACCTGATGGGGCTCTAAGGAATACACCCTAGCTGGCACCTTAGGTTTGGATCCGTCTCCCTTGGCTGGTCCAGTATTGGTCCTCGACGGTAGTTGACTCCCCTTTCCGTCTTGTTTTAGGACCGGACAAGTAGCTAGTTGATGGTCCCCACTTCCACACCGCAGGCACTTACCCTGTTTCCTCCAGCAATTATCCTCGGTGTGGTTTGCTTTTCCACAGTGCCCGCAGGGACCACGAGGTGCCGTAGCCGAGCCACTCTGAACATCGCTCCTTTGTCCTCGCCCAGCTTGACCACCCCTGAATGGAGTCCCTCTGCCTGACCCAGAATGTCGACCACCACCCGTTCCTCGTCCAAACTTAGAGGGAGTGCTCTTCTCACCTTGTCCAGATGTACTCCCAGGAAAACCACGCTTCTTAGCCTGGAAGTTTCGGACCTGTAGCCGTGCACTTTCTACTCGTTGGGCTTTTTCCATTGCCTCGCTAAACGTAGTGATTTGAGCCGCCGCGAGGTCTTTCTGGATCTCAACGTTCAAACCCTGAATAAAGCGCCTAATTCGTCTTTGCTCAGTCATGATTAGCTCAGGCGCGAACTTGGACAAGCGGGTAAATTGACTCTCGTACTCCGCCACAGTCTGAGTCCCTTGCCGGAGCCGGATAAACTCGTCCTCCTTCCTCTCCTGGACTAGAGGAGGGAAAAACTTTGCATTAAACTCTCGGATGAAGTTCACCCAAGTCCTCGGTGTCTGCTCCCGTTCCCATTTCTGCCTAATTACGTTCCACCAGGAACGGGCAGCCTCTTCAAGTTGAAACACGGCAAAAGTCACCTGCCGTTCGTCTGGGTAGTGTAGAGCTGCAAAAATGTCTACCATCTTCTCAAGCCATTTCTCAGCAACATCAGGGTCGGGTCCCCCAACAAACTTTGGCGGGGAAAACTTTTGAAAACGTTCTAGAGCTCTATCTTCGCTCTCAATATGATGGCCAGGGTTTCCGGGGTTAGGGTTTGGGTTCTGGCCCTGTTGTTGTACTACTTGTGCGAGTAGGTTTGTCATTTGCTGCATAGCGGCAGCTATTTGCACATTGGGGTCTATTTGAGGTTCAGGATCGGTTCCAGTAGAGGTTTCCCCCGTTTCCCTAACCGGTGTGGGTTGTCTAATACCGCACCCGCGTCCCCGACCACTCCGTGTTCCTTCCATAGGTTTCACTCGGTCTAGGCAAAAGTACTAAACCACAGTAATAACAAGACATATAAGTAACACGTAAACTTTGCACAATAACATATTTATACAGTCCAAACATAAGCACAAACACACATATATACAAGTCAAACACATATATACAATCAGTCAGTCAAGTACGGCCAAGGCACGTACGTACATAAACGATCCTCCCGAGGATAGGCCTATCAAAAGAAATTTACACGTAGCTAACTCTACATCCAAAACGGTTAGCTAAGGCTCTATCCCTATCCCTATGTACATACCAAAACCACCACTGTCCCAAAAGATGCCTAAAGATCAAGGTCTAATCAGTTGCCGGGGTCTGGGACCCAGGCGACGGGGTAGACTCCTCCCCAGCCTCGGCCCCAGCATACGAGGCCTCATCACTAGACTCCTCGAGTCCGTTGTCGCACAGACTAAGGATCGCCTCAGCACGACCCCTGACCTTGCGAGCTCGCTTAACCTCACGCTCGCGTGCATCCCTCAATTGATCACATAGGTCATCGACTCGATCCTCGGCCTCATGCACGTCATACTCTAGCTCCATGATACGTGCGGCTTGCTTCTCATTGGTTGCCTTAGCCTGAGTCACCTCAGTTTCCAACGCAGTAACCACAGCTTCCAGCTTAGTATTATCCTTAGCAAGCTCTTTACGCTCCTTCGCTACCGCCAAAACTAAGGCGTTTGGATAAGCATAAGTATCACGGCACTCACACCGTCGAAGGCGGTTGGCCGGGCTCCAACGCACCACGGCCCCCTTCTGCCTGATCTGATATGGGATCACTGGGAGTGCTCTAGGAGGTCTCACTCCCGAAGGACTAGCACTAGGGTCACCACTCGCATCCATCCTATAGCAAAGGAAGAAATAACATGAATACACTTAATAGGCATAAACAATAGAATCCTCAAGTCAAACATTCCTATAACACCCAGGCTAATTCAAACCTAGGCTCTGATACCACCTGTGACAGCCCCACCTTCCCCTAAGGCGAACCAAAGGGGTTAGCGGACTGCCTGCCCAGCTCTCGCCAGGACTAACGGTTCAGTTTACGTCGATCTATTACGTTCCGGAACTTACTATTGCGCGCAAACAAGTCAAAATCACAAAATAAAAAAAATGAAAAAAATCGAAGCCGAAATTTATCCAAACCACGGCCAAGCATATATATATACATTGGAAATCAACATTTACAAGCCAAACGGCAAACCAAGATATTCGTCTAGTTCATACAGGTACCAAAAGCCATTTACACACCAAACATTGGTGGAATCAAAACACTTAGGGTTTTTTTTTACCCTCAAGGAGCTATTCAAAAATACATGTACAAGAGCTCAACTTGTCATCCAACTATCACAATCTTTTCCAAAAGTTTCATTTACCTGTAAGGAAAACAAATGACACGGAATGAGCTAAAGCCCAGTGAGCAACTATCACATTAGCAACCAATAGCATATAGCATAACCGATCACTTAAAGTACACAAATAAGCAATGAAACAAAACGGTAAAAGGATACGGTCGGCTCTCAAGAGCCCATTTCCACGCTTGCAATCTTGATCCAACCTCATTGACTCTCCGTCAATGTTAAAAGTACCAAACCGTAGACCACCCTTTACTTCCAATCCTTCCACCTAACATACCCCAACCGGGCCCGCACTTCATTTCAGTAGTTTTGGTAATACTCGAGTATACCGGAACCAAGAGTCTCGTTACTACAAGGTTCCTCAGTACAGTCCCCGTGGCATGACAATTTTCAAGACCAAACCCTCGCCGGCTCGATCCAATTGACTACCAAACGGGGTTGAGCTCAGTAATACAGTAAGGCCGTTGGACATTCGTCCAAACGACACCAAAGCAGTTTCCATGAAATGGAATTCACCAACCAATATATCAAGTTCAGTAATGCAATAAAACGGTAGCCAATCAGTGATACTATCAAAAGGGGTGAGGGCGGTCAAGTACACCCTCACCTTAATCAATTCCAATATCCAAGTAAGCCTTCAAGGCATCACATATACATTTAGCAAAGCCACATAGTAACAATTAAGTGAGTAGTATACTCACCAAGCAAGAAAATGATGTTTCATGCACTGCGGTCCAAAGTGCGTCGTGAACCACCGTTTCCTCCTAGAACACATAAATAAGTGCCATAAGACTCGTGAACGAGTCGCAAAACAACGCTAAATATAACCCCAATAGGGTTTCATATGCATAAATAAGCATCATTGGTAACCAGAAATTACAAAATAGCCTTGGCTTAAGCCTTGATAGGAAAACCGTGTTTGACCTTAAAATGCGGTAATGGCGTCAAATTCACTACGATTATCGGATGGTGGTGTAAGACCCACCGTTTCGAAGCTAAGAAACAGGGATACAACATTGTAGAAGGCCACTCAGTCCAAATTCGAGCACAACTAGGTCAAAAATGCAGAATACCAAATCCAGAACCGTAATTGCAGGTTCCCAAATCGTACTATGCTGTAATTACTATAACTCAGCCTATACAGGTCCAAATGCCGAAATTCCAAAGGCATATGTTAGCTAAGACATCCAGATACATTTCATCAGAAGACACCAACTTCAAAATCCAAACCAATTCCAGTCAAAACAAACGATTACAAGCGCAGTTTTCACATTCTGAGCAACCCTGGACAGCAACAGTAAAAATGAAATAACTCACTCTACACAAATCCAAATGATCTGAAATTTTGCAGGCACTTCAAACTCATCAATACCTACAACTTTCATGTTTTGAGAAAAGTCCAATTCGGCCTCTAACCCTATGATCTAAAACCGGACAGAATTAGGGAATTATGAACCCTAACTTTCCATTTTTCCATCCAAATCCAAAATTGATTGCATTTATCAACAATTCACACCTACTAGAGTCATTTTAAACCATTACCATTCATCATACAAGGCCACAACATCCCATTCATATTAAACCAGAAAATTCATCATAAAATGGAAAACTTCACCAAAACTCTTCAAATCAAGAAATAAATCACATATTCCATCACTCAAGCTACTTCTAAGCATAACATAACCATCATTAGGTGTAGTAGAGTGTTCTAGCATCACTTAACAAGTAACAAGAGAGATAGGGATTGTAGACACCTTGGCTCTTCAAAACAACTTCACTAGACCACTCACTATCACTAAAAGGAAAGATTTTATGGAGTAAAATGGATGTAAGCTAATGTTTTTGGGTGATTTGCACCAAGTAGAAGCTTGAAAGTTGATGGAGTTCTCTTCCTTTTGGAGCTTGAGAGGGCCGGCTATGGTGAAGAAAGAATGAGGAAATTTTAATGAATTTTGAAGATATTTAACCTTTGGTCAAAAAAGTCAAAAATGTGAATAGTAAACCATAAAATCCAACCAACCACCAAGTGACACGTGGCACTCCATTAATGCATGTCAATCCTTTTCTTTTCCTCTCACATCAATCATATCACACACTCTACTTATCTCGTAACACCCGATAAAGTTTACACAGTATCCAAAACTTAACCTTATTGGCCGAATTTTTCCGAACTTTTCGCACTAGTGGGTCCCACGTCCAATATATATTCTTAATTTTCTAAAAATTCACCAATGCTAGAAAAATCATCTAAAAATTATAATTACTCATAAAATCTACCAGAAAAATATTTCTAAGCCAGAAAATGCAAAAATTATGCAATTAAGGGGTAATAAACCCTAGGAAAAATATTAGGGTTTTACGGGTTCTCACATATAATGTGGCTTTGCTAATATGTGATTGTGATGCCTTGAAGCCTTGTTTGGCTATTGGAAATGCTTAAGGTGAGGGTGTACTTGACCGCCCTCATCTCTTTTATCCTATTAATGACTGTTTCACTGTTTACCGTTGCACTTGCTATATGAGATATTGAATTCCATTCATGAGAAACTGTTTGGGTGTCGGTTGGACGAGTATCCAACGGCCCTACTGTGTTACTGAGCTCGACCCCATTGGTAGCCGATTGAATCGAGCCAGTGTGGGCTTGGTCGTGAAAATTGACTAGCCACGGGGACTGAAATGTGAATCTTGTGGTAATGAGACCCTTGGTTCCGGTGTACTCGAGTATCACCAAAAGCTACTGTTTGGAGTGCGGGCCCGGTTGAGGTATGTCAGGTGGAAGGAACGGAAGTTAAGTGAGGTCTACGGTTAGTTACTCGTAAGCATTGACGGAGGGTCAATGAGGTTGGATCAAGAATGCAAGCGTGGAAATGGGCTCTTGAGAGCCGTCCGTATCCTTTTACCAACTTGTTATATTCCTTATTTGTGTACTTGAAATGAAAGGTTATGCTAAATGCTCTTTGTTGCTTATGTGGTAGTGACTCACTGGGCTTAAGCTCATTCCGTTCCGTTTGTTTTCCTTACAGGAAAATGACCACTTTTGAAAAAGATTGTGTTAGTTGGTTGTCAAGTTGAGCTCATGTACATGTATCTTTTGAATAGCTCTTTGAATGAAACCCTAATGTGTATTGGGTTCATTTTCTTTTGATTGGCAAACCGAACATGTATATTCATGATGAATGGTTTTTGTGGCATGCCATTTGGTTGTAAATGTTAAATTTCAATGTATATATGTTGGATTGATGTTTGGTTGAACTCCGGATTTTGACGTGGCCGGTACTGTTCTTCATCGGCTTCGATTTTCATTTTTTTTTATTTTGTGATTTTGGCTTGTTTGCGCGCATTGGTATGTTCCGGAATGTATTAGATGGATGTATACTGATTCGTTAGTCCTGGCGAGAGCTGGGCAGGCAGTCCGCTAACCCCTTTGGTTCGCCTTAGGGGAAGGTGGGGCTGTCACAGGTGGTATCAGAGCCTAGGTTTGAATTAGCCTGGGTGTTATAGGAATGCTTGATCTGAGGGTTTATTGTTTATGGTTTTTAAGCTTATTGATGCTTATTTACACTTTTGGTGTAGGATGGACAGATCCAGTGGACCTAGTGATGGCCCTGCGGGCAAGCGACCCCTGTAGCGCTCCCGATGATTAAGTACCAGATCCGGCCAAAGGGGGCCGTTCTACGTTGGAGTCCGGCTAATCGCCGTAGACACTGCGAGTGCCGCCACACTTATGCCTACCCGAATGCCCTCGTTTTGGTGGTTGTGAAGGAAAGAAAGGAGCTGGCAAAAGCTAATGCCAAGCTTGAGGCTGAGGTGAATCAGTTAAGGGCGGCCAACGAGGGGCAAGCTAAGAGGATCGAGGATCTAAAGTACGATGTACTAGAGGTTGAGGATAGAGTTGATGATCTCTGTACCCAGCTTAGGGAGGCACGTGAGCGCGAGTCTAAGAGGGCCCGAAAGGTGAGGAATCGAGCCGCTGCAATCCTGAACCTCTGTGCCGAGGTGGTGGAGGGAGTGAGCGACGAGGACTCCTGTGCGGGGTTTGAGGCTGGGGATGGATCCACTCCGTCGAGTGGGTCTCATAGCTCGTTATCGGTCTAGGTTGCGACTCCTATAGTTGTGGTGGATAGTTTTGGTCTTGTATATAGGGCGGATAGGGAGTAGTGACTTAGCTAATCATTTTTGTACGGCTAGATTAGCTACGTGTATATTTCTTTTGATAAGGCCATTCCCTTGGGGATTGTCCATGCTCGTACTTGACTTGACTGATTGTATATATGTGTGTGGCTTGATCTTGTTTGGCTTGTATATATATGTTTGTGATCATGTTTGGAATGTATAAATATGTGTTATTGTGAAAGTTTAAGTGTTACTTACATGCCTTGTTACTACTTTGGTTTAGTACTCTTGCCTAGACCAAGTAAAACTTATAGAAGGTACACGAAGTGGTCGGGGACGTGGGCGCGGAACTAGACAACCCACACCGGTTACGAGTACGGGGGAAACCTCTACTGGACCCAATCCTGAACCACAAGTAGACCCGAATGTGCAAATAGCTGCTGCTATGCAGGAAATGACAAACCTACTAGCACAAGTAGTGCAACAATAGAGCCAGAACCCAAACCCTAATCCCGGGAACCCAGGTAACCACATCGAGAGCGAAGATAGAGCTCTCGAACGCTTTCAAAAGTTCGCTCCGCCGAAGTTTGTTGGGGGACCCGACCCGGACATTGCCGAAAGATGGCTTGAAAAGATGGTTGATATATTTGCAGCCCTACACTACCCTGACGAACGGCAGGTGACTTTTGCCGTGTTTCAGCTTGAGGGGGCGGCCCGTTCCTGGTGGAACGTAATTAGGCAGAAATGGGAACGGGAGCAGACACCGAGGACTTGGGTGAACTTTATCCGAGAGTTTAATGCAAAGTTTTTCCCTCCTCTAGTTCAGGAGAGGAAGGAGGACGAGTTTATTCTACTCCGTCAAGGGGCTCAGACTGTGGCAGAATATGAGAATCAGTTCACCCGCCTGTCCAAATTCGCGCCTGAGCTAATCATGACTGAGCAAAGGCGAATCAGGCGTTTTATTCAGGGCTTGAATGTTGAAATTCAAAAAGACCTCGCGGCGGCTCAAATCAATGCGTTTAGCGAGGTTGTGGAAAAGGCCCAACGAGTTGAAAGTGCACGGTTGCAAGTCCGGAACTTCCAGGCGAAGAAGCGTGGCTTTCCTGGGAGTAGTTCTGGACAGGGTGAGAAGAGTACTCCCTCTAAATTTGGACGAGGTACGGGTGGTGGTCGACAATCTGGTTCAGGTAGAGAGATTCCATTCAAGGGTGGCCAAGCTGGGCGAGGACAAAGGGGAAATGCTCAGAGTGGCTCGGATTCAGCACCTCGCGGTCCCTGTGGGTACTGTGGGAAGCTAAACCACACCGAAAACAATTGCTGGAGGAAACAGGGCAAATGTCTGCGATGTGGAAGCGCAGACCACCAATTGGCTACTTGTCCGGTCCTGAAACAAGATGGAAAGGGAAGCCAACCACCGCCGAGGACCAATACTGGACCAGCAAAGGGAGACGGGTCCAAACCTAAAGTTCCAGCTAGGGTGTATTCCTTAGAACCCCATCAGGTCCCAGAGTCTTCGGAGGTCGTAGAAGGTACGATCCCTATTTTCCACCGCTTTGCCAAAGTTTTAATTGACCCTGGTGCCACTCATTCGTTTGTTAACCCTGATTTTATGTGTGGCATCGATATAAAACCTGCTAGTTTACCATATGACCTAGAAGTTAGTACACCTACGAGAAATCAACGTTTGGTGACTAGTATGGTTTATAGGGATTGTGAGGTATGGTTAGGTGAAAGGAGATTTTTAGGAGATCTGATTAGCTTGTCCGTTAAGGGGTATGACGTGATTCTGGGTATGGACTGGCTAGCCAAATATAACACCCAACTGGATTGTAAAACGAAAGTGGTAGAATTTCGCATTCCTGGCAAGGCAACCTTAAGGTTGGATATAAGGGGTAGGTTAGCCTCATCTGCTTTAATTTCGGGCATTCAAGCTAGGAAACTGATAAGTAGAGAGGCGCAAGGATTTTTGGCCTTTTTGATTAACACCCCTACGGATAAGTTAAAAGTGGAAGACGTGGCCATAGTAAGGGAATTTCCGGATGTATTCCCTGATGAGTTAGTAGCCTTACCGCCGAAAAGGGAGATAGAATTCTGAATAGACCTGTTACCTGGAACCTCACCTATCTCAAAAACCCCTTACCGAATGGCGCCTGCAGAACTTAAGGAGCTTAAGTTGCAATTACAAGACCTTTTGGAGCGGGGATTCATTCATGAGAGTGGGTCTCCTTGGGGAGCTCCTGTCCTATTTGTGAAGAAAAAGGACAGAACCTTGAGGATGTGTATTGACTATCGGGGCTTGAACAACGTTACGATCAAGAATAAATATCCACTGCCCCACATCGACGAGTTGTTCGACCAGCTGCAAGGAGCAGTGGTCTTCTCAAAGTTGGACCTCCGACAAGGATATTATCAGTTGTTAATTAGGAAGGAGGATATTCCGAAAACTGCTTTCAACTCGAGATATGGGCATTACGAATTCGCCGTCATGCCCTTTGGACTGACCAATGTTCCCACCGCCTTTATGGACATAATGCATAGGGTTTTCAAACCCTATCTGGACCGATTTGTCGTTGTGTTCATTGATGACATTTTGGTCTACTCTAAGACACGCGAGGAGCATGAGGAGCATTTGAGAGTGGTGTTGCAGACGTTAAGGGAACATCAGTTGTACGCTAAGTTTAGTAAGTGCGAGTTCTGGTTGGAGAAAGTAGCATTCCTAGGGCACGTAATCTCCCACGAAGGCATTTCGGTGGACCCGGCGAAGGTTGAGGCCGTGACCAATTGGAAGAGGCCAGAAAATCCCACGGAAATTCGTAGCTTTCTGGGGCTAGCTGGGTACTACCGACGTTTCATTAAAGATTTCTCCAAATTAGCAGGACCTTTAACTGACCTGACAAAGAAGCATAGTCAGTTTGTCTGGAACGCCCGATGCGAGACAAGTTTTCAGGAATTAAAAAGAAGATTGACCACGGCTCCAATACTGGTCTTGCCAAATGGAGTGGACGGGTTCGCGGTGTATGCAGACGCGTCGCGAGAAGGCCTGGGGTGCGTTTTGATGCAGAACCGTAATGTGATCTCTTTTGCCTCTAGGAAGTTGAAACTTCACGAGCAGAATTACCCGACCCACGATTTGGAACTAGCCGCAGTGGTTTTTGCGTTGAAAAAGTGGAGGCATTACCTATATGGGGTAACCTTTGAAGTGTACTCGGATCACAAAAGTCTTAGATACCTTTTCTCCCAGAAGGAATTGAACATGAGGCAACGAAGGTGGATGGAATTTCTGGAAGATTACGACTGCACAATCAACTACCATCCGGGAAAGGCAAATGTGGTAGCAGATGCTTTGAGTCGTAAGGTGCAAGTAGCAGGATTGATGATCAAAGAGTGGGAGTTATTATAATCCGTGTGTGAGTGGAGACCCTGTCTTGGGAGCCATAAGGTACTATTTAGCAATGTTAGGGTGACCTCCACTCTACTGGAACGCATTAAAGAGACGCAAAACGAAGATTTGATGATACGGAAGTGGGGAGAGAAGGTGGAGAAGGGAGAAACAACGGACTTCAATTTTAGTCCTGAGGGCATTTTGAAATATCGAAACCGAATAGTGGTACCGAAGGAGGAGTCGTTGAAAATGGAGATTCTGGAGGAAGCCCATCGGTCCAAATATACAATCCATCCGGGCAGCAGCAAGATGTATCAAGACCTAAAAGGAACCTATTGGTGGGACAATATGAAAAGGGAAATCGCGCAGTACGTGCAAAAATGTCTCATTTGCCAACAGGTGAAAGCAGAGCATCAAAAACCATCGGGTCTGTTACAACCCTTGGTGATACCCGAGTGGAAGTGGGAAAACATCACGATGGACTTCGTTTCAGGTTTACCAAGGACGCAAAGAGGACATGATGCCGTTTGGGTGATCGTTGATCAATTAACCAAGTCGGCCCATTTCTTGCCAGTGAACATGGAGTATTCAATGGACAAGTTGGCCCGACTGTACATGGACGAGATAGTAAGGCTACACGGTGTTCCTGTGAGCATCGTCTCCGATCGGGATCCACGGTTTGTATCTCGGTTTTGGCAGAAGTTTCAAGAAACCCTGGGGACGAAACTCAATTTGAGCACGACCTATCATCCCCAGACGGATGGCCAATCAGAACGGACAATTCAAACTCTCGAGGACATGCTACGAACTTGCATTCTGGACTTTGGAGGCAACTGGGGTCAGCACATGATCTTAGTAGAGTTTGCGTACAACAACAGCTTCCATTCGTCGATTCAAATGGCTCCGTACGAAGCCCTCTACGGACGCAAGTGCCGGTCGCCGATTTACTGGGACAAAGTTGGCGAAAAGAAAGCACTAGACCCAGCAACTATTCCATGGATGGAAGAGGCTCAAGAGAAGGTCAAGTTGATACGGCAACGAATCCAAACAGCTCTAAGCCGACAAAAGAGCTATGCGGATAATCGAAGAAAAGACTTGGAGTTTGAAGTTGGAGATCATGTATTTCTCAAGATCACACCCTTACGAAGTATCACAGCGGGCAAAGGAAAGAAACTTCAACCGCGGTACGTCGGACCCTACAAGATCCTTCAGAGGGTAGGAGCGATCGCGTATTGATTGGAACTGCCATCCAGTCTCTCTCGAATCCACGATGTGTTTCACGTCTCGATGCTAAAGAAGTATCATCCTGACCCATCCCATGTCTTGCAATTGGAGGAGATTGAAGTAGACGAATCGCTTGCTTATGAAGAGAAACCGGTCCAAGTGCTTGATCGGAAAGTCAAAGAGCTCCGCAACAAGAATTCCATTAGTAAAGGTGCTATGGAGAAACCATGGAGTAGAGGAAGCTACTTGGGAAGTGGAAGAAGAAATGCAGAAAAAGTACCCAAACCTTTTCGGGAATTAAGGTGAGAAATTTCGAGGACGAAATTCTTTAAGGGGGAGAGAGTGTGAGAACCCGTAAATCCCTTAATAATTTTCCTAGGGTTTATTTCCTTTAATGGCATGTTTTCTGCATTTTCTGGTTTAGGAAATTTTTCCTGGTGAATTTTATGAGTAATTATAGTTTTTAGATGATTTTTCTTGCATTAGAGAGTTTTTGAAAAATTAAGGATATATAACGGATGTGGGACCCACTAGTGCGAAAAATTCGGAAAAATTCGGCCAATTAGGTTAAGTTTCAGATACTGTGTGAAATTTATCGAGTGTTAAGAGATAAGTAGAGGTTGAGATGTGATTGATGTGAGAGGAAACAAAAGGATTGGCATGCATTTATGGAAGTGACAAGTGTCACCTTGTGAGAGGTGGAGACTTGGTGACAACTATTCACCTTTTTGACCTTTTTGACTAATTGGTTAAATATCTCAAAAATTAACCAAAATTCACTCTTTTCTTTCACCATTGTGGCCGCCCAACCTTAAGGGAGAAAGGAAGAAAACCTCTTCAACTTCTTGATTTCTTCTTGCTCCAATCTAATAACTCAACCATCTAAACTTGTTTCTACTCCATAAAATCCCTCCATTTGGTGCTAGTAAGTGATTTGGTGAAGTTTTTTGAGGAAGCTAAGGTGATCAACAACTCTCCCTCTCTTGTTTTCTAGGTGAGTGGTGGTTGAACTCTCTCCTTCACTTAATGAAGCTTAATTTGTGCCTAATGGGAGCTAAAGTGCTGAAATTTGTGGTTTATTTCTTGGTTTGAGATGAATTGGTGAAGTTTTTAATTTATTGATGAATTTTCTGGTTTAATATGAATGTAATGTTGTGGCTATCCTTGATGATGGGAACTGATGTTTAATGACTCTAGTAGGTGTATAGGATAGATAATTGCAACCAATTTTGGATTTGGAAGGAATTTGAGAAAGTTAGGGTTTTATATCCCCAATTCTGTCCGGTTTTGTATCTCATGGTTAGAGGCCGAATTGGCCTTGGCTTAAAACATTAAAGTTGTAGGTATTGATGTGTTTGAGGTTTCTGAAAAATTTCAGGTCATTTGGAGTAGTGTAGAGTGAGAAATGTCAAAATTACTATTGCTGTTCTGGGTTCATCAGGATGGCAGAACTGCGCCTGTAATTGGCTGTTTTGCCTGGAATTGCTTTGCAATTTGTTGTTGAGGTCTTCTGATGAAATGTAGCTTGACGTCCTAGCTACCATATGCCTTTGGAATTTCGAAATTTGGACCTGTATAGACTGAGTTGTACTGATTACAGTAACATGCAGTTTGCAAACCTGTTATTGCGGTTCTGGTTTGGTATTTTGCATATTTAACCTAGTTGTGCTAGGAATTGGACTGAATGACCTTCTACATTGTTGTAGCCCTGTTTCTTAGCTTAGAAACGGTGGGTCTTGTATCCTCATTCGATAATCGTAGTGAAATCGGTGCCATTACCGCAAAATGAGGACAAAATTGTTTTTTTTTTGGGCCAAAGCTAGTTACTTTACCAAAAAAATTTCTGGTTGCCTATGATGCTTGTATATGTTTATAAAACCCTATTGGGGTTGTGATTGGCATTATTTTATGACTCGTTATCGAGTCTCATTGTACTTGTTTGCGTGTTCTAGGGCGTGACGGTGGTTCACGACGCAATTTTGACCACGGTGTATGAAACATCACTTACTTGATTGGTGAGTATACTACTCACTTGAATGTTTATAATGTGGCTTTGCTAATATGTGATTGTGATGCCTTGAAGCCTTGTTTGGCTATTGGAAATGCTTAAGGTGAGGGTGTACTTGACCGCCCTCATCCCTTTTATCCTATTAATGACTGTTTCACTGTTTACCGTTGCACTTGCTATATGAGATATTGAATTCCATTCATGGGAAACTGTTTGGGTGTCGGTTGGACGAGTATCCAATGGCCCTACTGTGTTACTGAGCTCGACCCCGTTGGTAGTCGATTGAATCGAGCCAGTGTGGGCTTGGTCGTGAAAATTGACTAGCCACGAGGACTGAAATGGGAATCTTGTGGTAATGAGACCCTTGGTTCCGGTGTACTCGAGTATCACCAAAAGCTACTGTTTGGAGTGCGGGCCCGGTTGGGGTATGTCGGGTGGAAAGAACGGAAGTTAAGTGAGGTCTACGGTTAGTTACTCGTAAGCATTGACGGAGGGTCAATGAGGTTGGATCAAGAATGCAAGCGTGGAAATGGGCTCTTGAGAGCCGTCCGTATCCTTTTACCAACTTGTTATATTCCTTATTTGTGTACTTGAAATGAAAGGTTATGCTAAATGCTCTTTGTTGCTTATGTGGTAGTGACTCACTGGGCTTAAGCTCATTCCGTTCCATTTGTTTTCCTTACAGGAAAATGACCACTTTTGGAAAAGATTGTGTTAATTGGTTGTCAAGTTGAGCTCATGTAAATGTATCTTTGGAATAGCTCTTTGAATGAAACCCTAATGTGTATTGGGTTCATTTTCTTTTGATTGGCAAACCGAACATGTATATTCATGATGAATGGTTTTTGTGGCATGCCATTTGGTTGTAAATGTTAAATTTCAATGTATATATGTTGGATTGATGTTTGGTTGAACTCCGGATTTTGACGTGGCCGGTACTGTTCTTCATCGGCTTCGATTTTCGTTTTTTTTATTTTGTGATTTTGGCTTGTTTGCGCGCATTGGTATGTTCCGGAACGTATTAGATGGACGTATACTGATTCGTTAGTCCTGGCGAGAGTTGGGCAGGCAGTCCGCTAACCCCTTTGGTTCGCCTTAGGGGAAGGTGGGGCTGTCACAACATTTGCTTGATTAGACTAGGAAAACCCCTTGCGTATGGGATATGGACGAGTTTGACTGTCTAGTCTTAGCACGCTCGTATTCCCTCTATTTAAGGGAACATTGAAAGTCACGAGTATAAGTCCCCCGCAGCCATTATGATGCATTCCTTTAAATCATACACATTGGTTAGTTATTATTTTCTTTACTTTTTCTTTCTTTCGAGTCTCATGACTTGCATTATTCGTGACTTCTTCGAAAAATCTTTATTGGGCGTCACAATTAATGTGATTGGTACCAAGTAAGATTTGAAGATACACTTCGACCCCCCGACACCCTTCTATGTCTAGGGTATGCATTCATATAGTACATCCAAATGTGATAAATCGTAAGGGTAAAATAAGAAAATCTTTGACTAAATCGCGCAACTAGTCTTGGATAGGTTGAAAAGGTGCCTTGGATACTTATCCTTGCCTTCCCTTTCTTCAAATGTGACTCCCAAATCTTTTTCTCTGATTTTCGTAGACTTGGAGTCGTTTAAAAAGGATTTTGTACTTTTTTCTTTAAAAATTCATTTTTTGGTGACTTTGTACACCTTAACTCTATACTAAGTGGCGACTCTATTTTTCATTAAAAAAAAACCCTTTTTAAACTACATTTTGGGTCAAATCATCGTATTTTCAAGTCCCATTTAGACCCATGTTTTTCATTTTCTTTTTAAATCAAAAATTCATTTTCCAATCAAAAATTGAATCAAAAGCCATTTTTTCTAAACTCGTCTTTTATTTTCTTATTTAAAAAATGGGGCGCGACACCTAGACTACTCACTTAGTTTCTTAATGAACCTATACTTTAGTAAAGAACGAATCCAATTGTTAATGATTTCACTCGTTGACCTAGGTTTGGGGAACGAATGTGATCGTAACTGAGACGTTTGACATCGATTGCCACTTTTGCTTGACAGGTGAGTGTTCCACTACCTGCTACCTGTTATGTGAAATATTGAAATATCTGAATTACTTGATTTATGACTGTTCTAAGTACTGTTTTGATAAAATGGAGGCGAGTGTATACTTTATCGCACTCGACCTCCCTTGTTTTCAATGAGGCTCTGTGTACTGTTATTATGAGATGTGATTTCTCTATATATGACTGTGTTTAAGTTGTTTGGGTGATATCCCATCAACTACTGTTACTATTTAGGTACCCAACCTCATAGGTGAGTTGGTCGTATCGAGCCAGCAAGGGCTTGGTCGAGAAGGCCGACAAACCTTGAGGACTGTTTACTGTACACTAGAAATCGGTATACTCGAGTATTACCAAACTACTGTTTATGGAGTTCGGGCTCGGTAGGGGGTTGATTGGTAGACGGAGATTGGTGAAAGTGGTGTTCTACGGACCTTATATACTGTGCATACAAGTGTTGACGGAGTGTCAACAGGAGACAATTATGATCAAACTCAAGTGGATCTTTGGCTTTTGAAAGCCACCGGTATCCTTGAATTGAACTATGATTAAACTGTTATTCTATTGTACTGTGTTTATTTGGTTATTTTGTGACCTTATGTGGCTATGTGTTTAATTGCTTTATTTGGAACCTCACTGGGGTTTAGCTCACCCCATTCCCTTTGTTTTCCTTAACAGATTGGGAAAGGACTTGATCAAAAGCTTTCTTAGCTTTATTTTGCTTGTACTTGTATTTTGAGATTGTAACTTTTGTTTAAGCAGACTGGTAAACTTGTACTCGTAAGTTCGACTTATGCTATATAATTTTGAGTATGGAGTGGTAGTAGACAATTAGTTATCTAAATACTAAGCCTAAACATTGGATTAGTAATTATGTATCAATCAGGGTTTCATTCCCTTGCTTGGAAGATATCTCGTCCGTTTCATCGGTGTTATTAGTGCTTTGAACGACTGAGTCCCGGCGAGAGCTGGGCAGGTAGTCCGCTGATATCTTAGGGTTCGCCCTAGGGAGAGGTGGGGCTATCACAATTGTGCCCACGAGCCTTCTTGGTAATGGAGACAATCATTTCTTGTGCCAGGAGGACATTTTCAACTGTATCTCGGCCAGGACAAAAAGTGGATTGCTCTGAAGATATAATGCTCGGGAGAACAGCCCGCCACCGATTAGCTAGCACCTTCGTAAAAATTTTGTTTATAAAGGTGCACAGGCTAATGGGTCGGAAATCTGCAAACGTAGCTGGGTTTGGCTTCTTTGGAATCAACACAATCAATGTACTGGCAATGCCTTTTGGGATCGGAGTCCCAGCCAAAAAGTCTCTAGTCGCTGCCAAGACATCAAGGGCCACAGTGTCGAGGAGGGGTATGAAGAGGAGTATAAGTAGCCTGCCAAATATACTGTGGGGGAGAATGAAGTAATCGAAATAGTCCAGAAGCTTTTTGTGCTCGAAGGAGCCATCTAAAACTGGACTACAAATTACATTCCCTCCCGAAGGGAATGTTGGTAAATCTAGGGGATTGCCTTTGGTGGTGAATCATGAAAGAAATCATTCGCAGTGTTCATCTTTTTGCATTTCCATTTTGTAAATAGTTTGGACTCAAATGTCTTTTCAATACAAATTTTATGTTAAATAGCATATCTTTTGTTAAATAGCGTATTATGATGTTTTGTCTTTTATTTGAAATTCAATCAAATGCACAGTGTTCATTTTTCAATTGTTTTACTTATGCATTGATTGTATTTATCTCATTCTTTTCAGATGACCAAAAAATAAAAAACATTGACCCTTTGGATTTCCCCATTTCGGAATTTGATAATTGCAATCTCGATATCTCTCACGAGTTTTGGAATTGGAAATTCAAGATGAGAGCGATAACGAGGAAGAATCTGAGTCTTTGTTAAAGAATCTTGAACAGTACGAAGAGAAATCCAAACCGAATTTAGAAGAAACAGGAATCATTAATATTGGCACTAGGGTCAACGTCAAGGAAATAAAAATTAGTATTCATTTGAATGAGAACTAGAAAAAGTGTTACTATAAGAAGGGCAAGCCACGACTATTCGAAGAAGGAGATAAAAGTGTTGAGGTATCTTTTGTCAGTGCAAGATGAGGCCAAGAGAAGAGTTTGCCCCAAATTGGCAGGGTTCTTTTATTGTCAAAAAAGGTATTGCCTGGTGGAGCACTTATTCTTATAGAAATGAATGGACAAGTTTGCCCTTAGCCTAGCAATTTGAATATGTGTAAGAAATTGTTCATCTGATAAATGGAAGTCTCCTTTTAGGGTTGATGCGAAGAACGGAATGAAAGTCAGACTTTCTTCTTTTCCAACTAACCATTCTATCCCTAGTTATCCCTTTTGAACTGTCAGAATAAATTATTTTGTTTGACAACCCCTGAGAATTACAAACCCCACACTGGGGAAAATTTGAGTTGAAAAAGAGGAAAAAAAGTCTCAAGAGGTGAAAAGTGATAGAGGAACAAAAAGAAAGGAAATTAAAGGAGAAAACCTCAGTTAAAAAATAAACTGGGGCAAAATTTAAAAAAATTTCAAAAGATGAATGGAATGACGAAAAAAAAGGAAAAGAAAACGAAAAAACTTCAGTTGAGAATAAATTGGGGCAATTTTTAGTAGGGTTAATATGAAGATGCGACCTCAGGTCATTTAACCACTTTTAAAATCTGCCTTCAAGCATTAACTTTTCTAAGCACCTCACCTGACAACATTCCGAAAAATCGAAAGTCCTGACTTCCGTTCTTTATATCACCTCTTTTGGGAAATTTTCTAATCAAATGGCAAATGATGTTAATACACCTTTACCAATTTAACAAGAGAAGGATTGTCATACTAATGTCATCATTTTTTAAAACACATTTTTGAGTTGATAAGGGCTATTGGTAGGATTTGTCCAGCAAGTAAAAATCCGAAAAGGCACCTTTGAAAAGAAAAAAAGAAAAAAAAGAAAAAAAAGAGAAGGAAAAAGAAAAAAGAAGAGAAAAGAAGAGAGAAAAAGGAAATAAAAGAAAAAGAAAATAAAAAGGGTGGGGTAGCCTTAGTGAAGACCCGAAAGGGCACTAAGGTAGGGTTTTGTAAGAAAAAGTGAGTTTGGATTGGAATGGCTGGTGACTCAGTTCATTTGAATTTCTCTTCACGGTTGTGGTTCTGTTGCCAACATTGACCTCCAGAGGAACAATATCCAAAGAGTCAAACGTGGCATTTTGTTTGAGATCAAATTATTTTGGTTTCTCAAGCGTAAATTATTGAGTTTACAGATTCATTTGTCCAAAATTAATTCTCTTTCAATAACAATAAATGATTGTTTTCATGATTACTAGGATTTTCATCATTGTTGTGTAAATAAAAATATTCCTTCATGAGTTTCATGGTCTCATTTATCTCACTAGATTTATCAAATGGCAATCTCTGTGATTTATTGAAGCTGTCTGGATACCAAATGTCATATTTGATTAGCATTGGAAGTTAAGAAGATTCAATGTGGTTCGCAGAACAAAGTTGAGTTTCGCTACATCGAGAATTTATCAAATGGCAATCCCCGTGATCTATTGAAATTGTCTAGATACCAAGTGTCTTGTTAGCATTGGAAGTTGAGGAAACTTGATACAGTTCTCAGAGTAAAGATTAAGTTCTCACTACATCGGGGAAGAACGCCCAAAAACTCATGTTTACACATTTCTTGAAAGCAAGATTGATCGGATGATGGTGACATTTTCTATCATTATGATTATTTCTCTTTTGCAGGTCCAATGGTCCAATAGCATCACACTGGGATAATTTTTTAGAAGAAATCATTTGTTTCTATTTTCAAAAGTCTACAAAAAGCATTCTACAAAAACCTTTTCAATTTTACGTATCCCACCAACCTCAGCAGGACTGGATTTTATCCTGCTGACCGTTTATATCTCGTTTGGATCGAGTTTTATCCAACCAACATCGGTAGGACCGGATTTTATCCTGCTGACCGTTTATATCTCGTTGGGATCTGGTTTTATCCCACCAACATCGGCAGGACCGGGTTTTATCTCGCTGACCGTTTATATCTCGTTGGGATAGGGTTTTATCCCACCAATCTCGGCAGGATCAGATTTTATCCCACTGACCGTTTATATCTTGTTGGGATCTGGTTTTATCCCACCAACATCGGCTGTGACGACCCCACTTCCCCTAAGGCGAACCAGAGGGTTGGCGGGCCGTCTGCCTAACTCTCACCAGGACTCACGCAAGCAATCTAGCCCAAATCCTTCCGAAGAATAACCTAAGCTATTACAATAACGAATCTCCCAAAATAGACCATTTGCTAAAGCCACATTAACTTCAGAGATAACAGCATATGAAGATAGCCAATCGACGGCTCTTAAACACCTCACTCGTTATTTACAAGGAGTAAAGTCATACAATCCCAAATACATATAAACTCATACAACGAAAAATATATACATACAAACCAGATATCAGAATTAAGGTTTACACTTTTCCAGCTTCAAGTGGCAACCTAAAACAAAGGTACATTGTTTAATTCGAAATACATTACAAATCACTAAGCGAAGTCATGAAGTTCCAATACATTCATAAGAAAATATAAGCAGGCTCAGATTTCTCAAACATCAAAACCTGTCAAGGAAAACAAATAAACGTGGGGTGAGCTAAAGCTCAGTGGTGCCCCAAAACATGCAATCACATAAGGCAAGTAACGAGTATTTAAATTCAACAATTAGGAAAGCGGATAACAGCACAAGGTAGGATACAGGGGCTCTCAGGAGCCATTTCTCCACGAGCTTGATCAAATTTTCCGTAGTCGACCCCCCGACAACTTTCACTACCTAAGGTCCATGTAGATCTTTTTATTTTTCTCAACTCTGGCCACCAATTATACCCCTTTACCGGGCCCGCACGACAAACACGAGAGTGGTAATACTCGAGTATACCTTAGGGACTGGTCGAGAAATTCATCCAACGACGTTACATCCAACACGTGGTTACCAGGTCAGGATAAGAGGCCCTCCCACCCTTAAGGTGTGGTACATTCCCCTGCCTAGTGAGTTAGTACTTGAGATAGGATAAGAGGCCCTCCCACCCTCAGGTGTGGTACATTCCCCTACTCAGTATTTAGCACATGAGATAGGATAAGAGGCCCTCCCACCCTCAGGTATGGTACATTCCCCTACTCAGTGCTTAGCAAGTATTCCAAGGTTTTAGCACTTGAGATAGGATAAGAGGCCCTCCCACCCTTAGGTGTGGTACATTCCCCTACTCAATGCTTAGCAAGTGCAAGCAGGATATTTCACAAAAATATTTCAAGCAAGTCACCACTCAAATGAGCTAGTGCGATAAAGTACACACTGCCCACTTCAATGGATCAGAAAACCAATTTCCAATTATCACATATCAAGTCAAGAAAGTACTTTAATCAAGTAAGCATAGAACAAGCAGGGACACTCACCAAGAGTGAAGTTCAAAGGTCAAGCTGGGATTCAAAATTCCACGTCCTCGCTATACCCAAGAAAACCAGGTTTTAAAACTATAAGTTTTACTATACAAGTGCTTGATTTATATATAAAATTATCGGGTTTTATAACTAGATTATTTTCTCGAAGTAACTTAACCATTCTTTTGAAATTAAAACTAGTAAAAGTGATAAAACATTCCGTATGGTTTCTTTTAAGAGAAATACTTTTCTTTCTAGAGGAGCAAATAGAACTTATTTATGTCAAGTGAGTTTTCTTGCCGAACAAGTTTTCTACGCCTTTTGTTTAAAACTATTAAAATCTCGCGTTTGTAATGAATTTCTCAAAAACAACTAGCCAGGGACAAATTTTAAGGAAAGAAAAGAAAATAAAATAATACCTAGGGTTTTAAAAACAAGTGAAATCATTTTCTAAAAATAGTAAAGCTAATTTAAGCCAGGAAAAGAAATAACTAGTTGACAATGTATTTCAAATCCCGAATTTCTCACGTGATCGTACAAGACGAATTTTTGTAGTTTAATACATAGAGTAAAATATATTCACGTAGCCCGATTTGAAAAGACTCAAGTTCACAGGGTCAAAACGAACTTTTCAGATTCCGATTCACAAGCACATTATATCTCAGATTTACCAATATAGCAAGATCACATTTCAAACGGCAATATCACTAGGGCTTCGTCGATCATTAGCCCTAGGTTTCAACAGATTCATTGCTGATCAAAAATAAAACAAATGACCAAGGCTTCGTCAATCATTAGCTCTTGGTTTCAATAAGCTCATATCAGATCACATTTAAACACAATAAATTCAAGGCCTCCAAGAAATTCCATCGACTAAACCGCAAGGGTTTTATCCATCAAGTAGAAATAATAACAAGTAATTCCAACAGTTAATTTCATCAAAACTTTAATACTTGTAAAATCACTCAAATAGCCAACAATTCAAATGTTTCACTACTAAGTATCTTACAAGACTTAAAACAACATTTTTCAAGCATATCCAACAATTATATTCCAAGAAAAAGAAAATTCCAGAAACAACTACAAATTTCAGTTTCATTCCCTCGGCAATTCACAAGATTTTCCAGCACTTTGCTTCACCATTTTCAACCAAGTTATCAATTGTATCAAAAGTTTCACATCTACGCAGCTTACTAGGCTTAAAACGCACATTTCTCATGCATTTCTAAACCATTTAATTCCAAGGAAGAATTTCCAGAAGCAAGTGAAAATTTCCAGCTCCTCCTCTCGGTTTCCAAAATTTTCCAACAACTCATTAATCTTATGTCCAATTTTCCTTCAGCTAAAACAGGGTATTAGGTACTCAAATTCAACATGTAAATTCTTAACTAACCAATTAACATTTCTAGTTCAAAATCATATGCAAACAACAACTATAAACATCTAAAATTTCCAACTCAGGTCTCTCGGATTACCAAAGAAAATTTCCAGCAGCTCATTAGTCTTAGGTCCAATTTTTCCTCGGCTAAATTAGTGTGTTAAGTACTTAAATCTGACATGAAAACATTTAGCTAGCTAGTTAACATTTTTAGCTCAAAATCGGATTCGATTAACAACTACAAATATCCCCAAAAATCCAGAAATTTGTCCAACTAGCCTCGGATGAACATGCATGTAGCAGATTTCTGTTTCATTTTATTTTTCTGATTTAAACCAATTAATTAACTACATGCAGAGCTTAATTATCTTGTTATTAACTAGCTAATCATGGTTATAAGCTCAGAACAACAAAATTAAACCAAGTAAAGTTGCATTATTCAAATCAAGTTCTCGGCAAATCCTATTTCCTTCCAAATCAGATTTCCTTAAGTTTTTAATCTCTTCATCCGAACGTATAACTCAGCATGCAATTCTTAATCATCTTATTATTAGCTTAGCTAATCACGATTTCATGCTTAGATTATCGAAATTTAGTAATAATGAGGAGGGGCTCAAGGCTGCTCAAACTTCTAGTGCTCAGGTCATGCAAATACCCAGTGGTCCAATTACAAGAGCGCGTGCTAGGAGAATTCAAGAATCACTTCAAGCTCTTGTTTGCACGATTCAAGAACGAGTTGGTGATGACTTGAGGACCATTGAAGGATTACATAATGGAGAAACTACTCTATACACTTTCCTTCAAATGGAAGAACCAAGTGAAGACTAGTTCACGGAGCACTAGCTTGCTAATTAGGGTTTTAGTTACCATTATTAGTTGTTTGTTAGCATTAATAATTTCGATCAATTTTCACTTCACTTTGGCTGAATTCAGAGTCTTAATTTTAGTCAATTAGTTGTTAGATATTTTCACCCTTAATGAAGGGCAAGGTCGTCCATTGGACATTCTAGGGTTTGAGTCTTGTAAAGCTATATATAGCCTAGGTTTTCATTCATTAAAGGGGGATTCAAATTTTTACAAAAAATATTCGTGAGTTTATTCACTCTCTCTTGCCTCAAGAGAATTTCCTTTGAATACTTGAGAATTAATCTCAAGTTGTTCATCGAACTTATCAATCAAGTAGTCTCCTTGATTGTGGCGTTCTTCTATCTATACTTTTGGTTCACTAAATTTGCTAGTCTTGGGTTAAGGAATCTCCTTAGTTCGTGGCTTGTGATTCTAGAAGGGTCAAAGTTCCGCCAATCATCCCAACTTGGTGTTCGTCTAGATCCGTCTCACATCAGTTGGTATCAGAGCTAGTCGACGACATCAAGTATATCCCGTTGAGGTTCTTTGTTTTTCTCCTTTTCTTTTCTTCGTAAGTTTTCTAGTATTTTCTTCAAATCTGGTCGTGTCTTTCCTTGTGTCAATCCGTGTGACAATTACAAAAAAAAAAAAAAAAAACAGCCGCATCTTATTTGTTTCCTTGTTGCATCGTTTATTGAATTTTTCTCTTTTGATTCCTGTACACTTCGTGCGTTATTTTGTTGCGTGAATTTCCTTGGAATCTGCCTCCAAGCTTAGCCGTGGTTGTCTTTGGATAATCTGGTTAGTACAAAAAAAAAAAAAATTTTGCGACGGCTAGGGTTTTCACTTGCAATTAGGGTTTCCTTGGGCGCAAGTTTCTTGCCAAATCTGTCCAAACTTTAGTTTATTCCACCAAGTTGTTTTCATTAATTTTCTAAACTGATTTTTGTGATTAAACTTGTTTGGGGTTGGAATCTTGAAGAGGGACTACAATAATCTAGGGATTCTTGAGTTTCTTGAAACTAATCTTGAAGTCTCAAAATTTTGATACATGTCTTGATAGTTATTGGAGGATTGAAGGAGAACATTGGAGTGACATTAAATTCTGGAATTTTACCCAAAAACAGCCGAGTAATTGTGTGTTCGTAGAGTCAAAAAAAAACAAAAAAAGGAAACACACAATCGGCTAGGACAAGGCCGAACAAGAAAGAAAAGAAGGAACTTGATTCTTTATTGCCAAGACCTGATTTGCTACACTTTATTCCTTGAATTTGATCCGCAAAAACAGAAATTTAAGGCAAAGGAAGGGTTTAAAAATTCTGACCAACTTCTTCTTGAAAATCTTGAGCACCTTGAGCCTTGATCACTTGTATCACCCATTGAGACTTGTGAGGATCTTGACCATCTTGATTCTTGAAGATTTGCACCTCTCTTCGTATAAAAAGTTTCTTGTATGTCCTTGCATCCATACGGGGCTTCCTTGGCTTAGGAGTAAACCTCTTGGGAATTTCCTGAGCAGGCCGCTTGGGGAATTCTTGAGTGACGTCGCTTGTATCAACTTGTGAAGCCATTGTTTAGAACCAAGCGTCGAAACTGTCCTTGTGTGGAGCAAAGAGGAGGGGGCCGAATTGTTTGTTCTTGAGGGAGAGTAAGGGACGAAAATTTTGGGGGGCAAGGGTTGGCTTTAAGAAGAGGAAATTCTGGAAAATTTTAGAGGTGAGGAAGCTATCAAATCTGGAAAATTTTTAGGAAGTTCTAGCTGACTTTGAGAGGGATTTAAGAAGAGGGAATTCTGGAATTTTCAGAGGATAGTTTCGGTTAGAATAGGAAACTGCCAAAAAAAAACTGTTTGGCACTTATTTAGCAGCCGACTTTAGGAAGGTTAAAGAGAAAGGAAATCTGGTATTTTTTTAACAATTCTGATTTGGTTAGACGACTTTAAGGAAATTTCCAAATAAGTACAACACCTAACTTGTTTCCAAAAATCAATTAGGAAATTAAGTAAAACACTTGGGAAACTCCATCATTGTACTTGGGCATTTTTTTTTGTACATCAATTTTCCTTGTTCCATTTCTTACCAAATCCGCCATTGAGCTTTCCGTTCTACTCTTGTCCTTTGAATTGGGAGCTATTTGATTCAAGTTTGATTGAATTTCCTTGAGAAATTTCTGATTTCTTCAAAGGAAACAATCAAGTGGTTTGAGGAGTGAATTGGTAAGAGCATTAGAGTGACATAAACACTTGAGTGAAAACACGAGAGGAGTGCAACACTTAAGGGAGCGAGTGAGGCATTTTCTACTAACAATTTGTCAAGTTTTACAGGTTTCACCATGTCTCAGGAAAATGAACTTACCATTGCTCAGTTATCACTTAAAATGGATGCTATGTGGAAGGAAATGCAGAGGAGATTTGACCAAAGACTGGAAACGATCCATGAGCAGATTGATCAACTAAGTTCATCTAGGGTTTCTTCTAGGAAATCTAGGGGAAAATCCACCCTGAAGGAATCTAGTGACTCCAATGCCGATTCGGACCGTAAGGCATACGGGCAAGGGAGACCGAAGAGAAACACAAGAGCAATTGGTGATACAATCAAAGGGATTAAGATGAAGATTCCTCCATTCCAAGGCAAATCCGATCCGGATACATACCTTGAATGGGAGAGTCGAGTAGAGCTAGTATTCGATTGTAATGACTACACCGATGCACAAAAATTGAGACTTGCCGTAGTAGAATTCACCGACTATGCCATAGTTTGGTGGGAACAAGTGGCTACAAGCAGGAGAAGGTGTGGTGAACCACCTATAACCACTTGGACTGAGCTCAAGAGACTTATGAAGAAGCGATTTGTACCAAGTCACTACCATAGAGACTTGTACCAAAAACTTCAAACCTTGACGCAAGGTCAACGCTCAGTTGAGGACTACTACAAGGACATGGAAATCTCCATGTTGAGGGCTGATATTCAAGAAGATAGAGAGGCTACAATGGCAAGGTTTCTCAATGGTCTGAGGGCTGAAATAGTTGATCAACTGGAACTTCAATACTATGTGGAGATAGAAGATATGGTGGAGAAGGCTATCAAGATTGAGCAAAGGCTCAAGAGGAGGGGTACAACCATAAATTATAACCCTCATCCACAAACATTTACTCGACCATTCCAGTCTAGAAGGGAAGAGAGAGGTTCGAATGCTTGGAACCCTCCAAAGCCGAAGCAAGATCAAGGGTCAAGCTCACGGCCACCTGTTACCAAAACCGACTCCAAGGTTGCTTCAAAGCCAACAATTGAAACTTCAAAACCTAGGAATCGTGACACCAAATGTTGGAGGTGTCAAGGAGTTGGACATATTGCAAGCCAATGTCCAAACCCAAGGACCATGCTTGTCCTACCAAATGGAGACATTGTCACTGATGATGAAGAGGAGGATTACAAAGACATGCCTCCCTTGGTTGAAGAGGAAGATGAAATAGAGGAAGTTCCAACTCAAGACAAAGTTGGATTGGTAGCAAGAAGGGCGCTAGCTACTCAAGCTAGTAAAGATGAGCTTCAACGTGACAACATCTTTTACACTAGGTGCCATGTGACCAACAAGGAATGCAGCTTGGTGATTGACCCCGGAAGTTGCACTAATGTTGCTAGTGCATTGATGGTGGAGAAACTAAACTTGCCAACTAGTGAGCACCCCCGTCCCTACAAGCTTCAGTGGTTAAACAACAGTGGAGAGGTACGTGTTCATAAACAAGTTTTGGTTACTTTTCGCATTGGTTGGTATGAAGATGATGTTATGTGTGATGTAGTACCAATGCAAGTTGCACATATACTCTTAGGGCGTCCTTGGCAATTTGACAAAAGAGTCATTTTTGATGGTTTCTTGAACAAATACTCTTTTATGCATAATTGTAAAAAGATTACACTTGCACCTCTTACACCTCAACAAGTACATGAGGATCAAGTTAGTCTACAAAAAGAGTATGACTTGCATGCTACCACCAAGAAGGACAACGCCAAAGCTAAGAAATTAGTGTTGGCCAACCCTTCTTCAAGCAAGTTGGATCACTCTCATTCGGTCTTCGAGCCCACACAGGAGAGAAAACCCAGCATGCTTGCCAAGGTGAAAGATGTGAGAAAGGCCTTGCATTCTAATCAGGTTTTATTTATTTTATTTGGCAAGGAATCCTTACTCACTAATGCTCTTGATGCTTCTTTGCCTAGTGCTATTACTAACCTCTTACAGGAGTATCAAGACGTCTTTCCTGAGGATATACCTAATGGTTTGCCTCCATTAAGGGGAATTGAACATCAAATTGATTTCATTCCTGGCTCTTCCCTTCCAAACAAGGCATCATATAGGACCAATCCTGAGGAAACCAAGGACCAACAACGACAAGTGGAGGAGTTGCTTAGTAAGGGTTGGATTACATGGCATGCCACGCACTATTGTTTCTGATAGGGATGCCAAATTCCTTAGCTATTTTTGGAAAACTTTGTGGTGTAAACTAGGTACTAAATTGCTATTTTCTACTTCTAGCCACCCACAAACTGATGCTCAAACCGAAGTGGTTAATAGGACTTTATCTACCCTGTTGCGCGCAATTATAAAAAAGAACATTAAATCTTGGGAAGATTGCCTCAAGAGAATTTCCTTTGAATACTTGAGAATTAATCTCAAGTTGTTCATCGAACTTATCAATCAAGTAGTCTCCTTGATTGTGGCGTTCTTCTATCTATACTTTTGGTTCACTAAATTTGCTAGTCTTGGGTTAAGGAATCTCCTTAGTTCGTGGCTTGTGATTCTAGAAGGGTCAAAGTTCCGCCAATCATCCCAACTTGGTGTTCGTCTAGATCCGTCTCACATCAAGTAAAGTACAACTGAAATTTCTAATCAAACTCTCGGCAGAACCATTTCCTGCGCACAACAGATTTTTCCCTTCCTAAATTCATCATCCGAATACTTAAGCATCACATGCAAGCTCCTTAACATCTTTACCTACTTATATTTAGTCATTCTAAGACCAAGATTTACCTCGGTTTGAAGCTTAGCTCACGCACGAGAAAAACTGAAAATTTTCTCCCTCTCTCGCTCTCGGCTTGCTGTCGCGCTTGGAGGTTGGTTCTGGTTGGTGTTGCAGCTGTGGGGTGTTGAAGTAGAAGGATGATCGTTGCTGGTGGGGGTTGAAGGTGCAGTATGAAATGGTCAGCTCGTGGTTGGGATGAGGAAAGTGGTGCAGCTCACTCCCTCGGTCAGAACTGAAATGTTGCAGCTCGCGGATTGCAGCTCTCTTTTCTTGCTCAAGCGTCTGATCAGGAAAGGAAATGGAAGCTCGGCTCTCTCTCTCACTTGGTCGATGATCACGAGGTGAGATGGTGGAGTGTTTGTGGTGCGGGGTAGTGGTGAGATAATGGAGAGAAAATGGGGCGTAGTTGAGATGGAGTGTTTGTGAGGAGAAGAGGAAATGTGCTTTGGCAGAAATGGAAGTGTTAGTGTTTCATAGAGTTGGCCGAGAGTGTTTTGGGTGGTTGCATGGTAATTTTCCAAAATAGTGGAGGGTATTTCGGTCTTTTCACATCTCCTCCTAATTTCTTACTCAAGTCCTCAATTCTAACTTAATTCCAAAAATTATCCCAAATGTGATTTTAAACGCCTAATTATATACTAACCTTGCGAAAATTTAATCATTGGGAATTTTCACGTCCTAAGTGTACTTAGTGTACTTGTATCGGTTTTGTCTAAAATTTTATCGGCTCTATCTTAATGCTAAGGTTCCTATTAACACTTAACATTATTAATGATTAAAACTAGTTATCGAGATTCAAAGGTTTAATATTGAGGCAATAAAATTAATCTAACTCAAGCAACATTAATTTATCTTGACAAGAACCAAGTAATTTAATATTTTAGCACAATTAAGTTGTTTGTAACATAAAACTACTTTTACATACTTATTTAAGAACAAGTAAAAATAAAAAAAATTGAAGTTTATTAACAATCTAAAATGCAGGTGCAATACATATATTTTATATTATATATATATATATATATTTTTTTTTCCCATGCTTGTTTGAGAACGAATAAGGTTAAGAGTAGAATTTATTACATGTCCAAGATGCAAAGGCAATACATAAGTACACCTTTATATTTTATACGTATATATATATATATATATATATATGTAGGCATTTTTTCGAGGTTCTCACATCCTCCCCTCCTTAAAATGAATTTTGTCCTCAAAATTCGTACCTTCTAAAGAAGTTCCATTTTCCGCTAGTTCCTATAGGTAAATTCCTCTGTATACCAGAAACAAACATTTCATATGTTTTCTACATTACTCTTCTATTTTCCATTGTTAACAGGCTGCAATTCAACTAACCTTCTCTCGGTTCCAACTAATTCAGTCCAGCTTCCCTCTTATTTTCCCATCAGATTTTCCCTCGGTAAAATTTTATTCCTTTACTGCAGCCTAACATACAATCCATGTATCCAATTATTCTCAGCAAATGAAGGAACGTTGCAAAGGATTCTTACCTTTCCTTCAAATTTTATGGTCGCAACCGGCCCCTAATCCCAGCCTTAATTCCTTTAGCTCTCGCACCAGCTTTTCTTCTTTTCTCTCAACTGCAGTCGGTCAGTTGGAGTTGCCAACTAATTTCTCCTTTCACTACTCACTTATCTCTCTGTTTAGGAAGTTTAGGAATTAAAAGGAGGAAATGCTATTCGGCGGTAAATTTTCTCAGTCGGTGCCACTCAACCCCAAGCTCCACATGGTGACCAACCCTCTCCAAAATTCCTCCACTCGGTTCCTGCTTTAGATTTCTGATGACTTGCTTGCTGGCTGCATGGCATTTTCACCGAAATTCAGGGTTAGTTTGGTCTTTTAACTCTAGCTTAATTGTTAGCTATGGGTCTGTAGTTTTATTATCTCATGCATTGACTGGTTAGTGCCTCTAAAATTCAAACACAGGTTGCGTAATCAATTTTCATTTCCTTGGCCCTAACAAAATTTTCTAGCGATGTAGCAATTTAACATTTGATGCTTTCTCATAATTTTCTTTTCACTCGGCCACCGCCCAAACAATTTCGCTGCTATCCCCTTTTCTCCTTTGGTCATCAATTCATGTAGCAATCAAATGGCAGCTGTCTTTGCAGGAGTTGTTCACCGCCCAACCAACAGTAAATTTCTACTTATTTTCCCTTCCACCGTTTAAACTTAGCAGATGGTTATCTTGCTTCCATTCGGTCCCTGTTTTTATCAAAATTTTAGTAGCTTGTTCCTTAGTTGCATAGTTTAACCGAATCCCCAAGATTAGTTCGGTCCGTTAGTTTTAGTTTATTTATTTGCTACGAGGCCATAATTTTTTTGTCTCACGCGATGACCCAAAATTTCGTTTGTTCTAATTTATGTGTATGTGAGAACCCGTAATTTTCATTTTCTAGATTTCTCGTATTTTTATGGCTTGTTTTCTGCATTTTGGTGATTAGAAAAATTTCTAGATAATTTTAAGGAGCAGATATAATTTTTAGATGCTTTTCTAGTATCGAATGGATTTTGAGAAATTAAAAGCGTATACCGGACGTGGGACCCACATGTGCGAAAAGTTCGGAAAAATTCGACCAACTAGGTTAAGTTTTAGATACTGGAGTTAATTTATCGGGTGTTAAGAGATAAGTAGAGGTTGCAATTTGGATTGAAATGAGAGAGACAAGTTAGGTAGATATTTAATAAAAAGGTGACAAGTGTCACCATTTGAGCGGTCTACCTTTAAGACCACTATTCATGGTCTTACCAATTGACTAATTAAATCAAAAAACAACCAAAAATTCTTCATTTCTTCTCCCTTGTTGGCCGGCCCTCTCTCTCAAAATGAAAGGAAGAAACTCTTCAAGTTTTGCTTCCATTTTGCTCCAAATCATCAAAACCAACCATTGAAACTTGAACTTACTCCATAAAACCTCTTCAATTAGTGTTAGTAAGTTGATTGGTGGAGTGATTTGGAAAGCTAAGAGGACCTATAGCTCTCTCTCTCTTGTTTTAAGGTAAGTTGTGACGAACCACCTGTAGACACCAAATTTTGAATAATTTGTATGTGGCATCTATTTCATGATTTTCATTTTAGATTGCTTGCATTTTAGTTCGTTATTGTGTGTTTTGCACTTTTAGTTGTTATGTTATTTTAGTTTTATTCATTTTTGCCTTATTAGTTTGTTTCATTTGCTATTTGTCAGTTTAATTTTATTCACTTTTTAGTTTTAGTTTTTAGTTTTTAGCTTTTTTAAAGTTTAGCGTAGAGTTTTCTTGAAAAGATGGAAAAAAAGGAAAATGAAGAAAATTCGAAAAATGGACATTTTTGTTGTTTTTATTTGTTTAGTTTGTTTTTTTTTATTTATTTGTTTTCATTATTATTATTATTATTACATGGTTTTGTCATTTTGTTATTTTTGTTTTTATTTATATTATGTATTTATTTAAAAAAAAAAAAAAGGCGCAGCATGAAGGCTGCGTTTTTGCCGCAGCTTGCAAGTGAACTTTGGGGAGCTCCTTAGCTGCAAATTTCAGAAGAGTGGTTGAGGATTTAGGGTTGGACGTCTGATATAAAAAAGGAATAGGAAAGGCAGCCGCAAGGGAGGTTTTGAGAGGGGACGGACAGAGTGAGAAAGCTTGAAGGAGAGAGATAGAGATTTTGGGGAGCAAGCTGACGGTTGAAAAAAAAACAGAAAAAATGCAAGGGAGTCTGGGGAGTTGAGAGGGTCGGCTGTGAGAAGGGGCTAGAGAGAAAGGGCCGAGAGATAGAGAGAGCATAGAATCTGGATGGCGGAGGTTTAGAAAAGCAAGAAAAGACTGAGGGTTAGAAGAAGGAGCGACTGGTTTCTGATTGGGAGGAAAAGAAGAAAGTAGAGTTATGTAAGTAAAGAGGAGGAACCAGCAGCGGATTCTTCATCAAGGTCGCAGCAAGCTCACGGGTCTCCATAAATCTGGTGTCAGGATTCTCAAGGTAACCGTTTCTTTTATCTTTCTCCGCAGCTAAAAGTTCCACTCTTCTACTATAATTTTGCGTTGGAATGAAACATTTGATCTGTTTGACGTTGGAAGTAGTAGAAAGTGCTGTGCTGGTTCGAAAGATTACGTCTTTGGTTGAATTTTGTTAGTCGTGTGTGCCTTGAATGTCATGGTTGTGAAGTTACAGAACATTATCCCAGATTTTGCATGACTTTGTTTGGGGTTTTAACGTATGAATGGTGGATTGCAAAGAGGAGATTAGAAATTATGCAGGATCTTCATGAACGAATTTGGGTTTTATTTAGCCTTTCTGCAACTCAGTTTTTTTGTTTCGTTTATGTGTTCAGCATCTAATTCTGATGAGGTATTGTAGGAGTCTTTCTACAGATTTCTCCTTGATAAGCCTATGTGGTTTGTTTGAATCATAGTGTGGTTATGTTTGTGTTTGAAAGCTTGCCGCAACATGTCATTTGCTTCTTGCCCATCGCTGCATTTTGACGCATTAGCTGGAGTTTGGTGTTTTCTTTGTCATGTCTGGAAAATGCATGTTTTGGCCCCTCTCTATCCCCGAAATCCCTTGTTTGTTTGTCTAGGTGTGCATTCATGGTGAACATAGTGAATCTTGAGCTGTAAAATTTTCTGCTTTTCTTGATAAAGCTGCGGCAATGTTGTAATTAGAAAATGCAGAAGTTTGCGACTTGTTTCCTGATTTGTTTGGGTCAGAGTTTAGCGTGAATGTAGACCATTTCTGATGTATTTTGAAACTGAAAGTTTGTTAGAAACTCATGGTATGAAATTGCTGAAGTTACCAAGTTATTTAAAAGTTCCTCCTTTCAAAAACACAGCAAGCAAAAGCTGCTGCATTTTTTCTTTCTTTTCTCTGCTGCGTTTCCTTTCCCTTGGTTGCTAGTTGAGTTTTGCACTTCAGTTTCATATTTGATCTTGTGTTGGAGGGAAGCAATGGAGGGTTGGGTGTTGAGTCTGCATATTTACATGTTTGGATCATGATTGAACAATTTGCTGAAAAGCAAACAAGCAGGCTGCCGAAACCATTTCTGCATAAATTTTAGAATTTTGGCATGATATATTTCTATGTTCTCTGGTCATCTGGATTGTGATCATTATGTAGCCGGTTACTTGGCTTAAGTTGTGATGTTGGATAGGAACATATCTAGTCAAAGCTGCGTGTTTGAATCAAAAATCTGGTTTGCATGATGAAAAAGAAAAGAAATGCCGTGGCTGGAATCTGCTGAATGCATGAGCTTCCTTGTGTCTTTGCATCAGTTTTCTTCTATATTTGAGTTTGTTTGAATTCTGAATGTGTGTGTTATGATGTTTAGATTAACTTTGAATGTTTGGTTGAAAGATTTTTGATCAAAATTAGTGTTGAGGTTGATATCTGCTTGTGAGAATGCAAGTTGCGATGGTTTCTTGGCTGCAGAAATATTTGTTTTGGTTGCAGAATGTTTGCTCACGTAGCTTGCATGAACCTGCATGGAAATTGTTTCAAAATTGCCTTTGAACCCCCCCCAAGTCCCTTTTTGTTCTACTAAGGCCCAAGTAATTGGAACATTTAATCAATTTGATCCCTCTAAGTTTCTCTTTGTGCCACAATAGCCCAAGCATGTTTTAGTATCTTGTAATTAAGTCCTAAAATCATTGCAACTTCAATCATTGTTTGGCTCTTTCTTTATTTTTGGAATCTTTGAAGTGCTTAAACGATTTATTTGGACTTGAATGTTTGAGTAATGCTTGTTTTGGGTCTTTAGTAGATGCTATATTTGGAAATTGAACGGGTTATTCCGTTTTCTTGGTCTTTAAGCATTTTTTGAGCTCATTCAAGTTGCAATTAGGTGGGATTTGGTGTTTTTGCTTATACTTTACTTTTAAATTGATGCCTTGATCCCTTTATTGTTTTGAAGCCATTTTCCTTCATTTGCTTACCATTAGGGGAAGGTATAATTTCTTTTATCTTTGTTTATCTCTCCTATATGATCCAATGTGCTAAGTGAATTGCATGTCTACTTTGCTTTCTTTACATTTCTTTAATTCCTTTCATTCCTTTCATTTACTTTTGCTTTATTAAGTTTTTTTTTCTTTCTTTTTATGGGGTATGTGTACACCTCTTGGCTTGTAATAGATAGGGCTTTGGCGAGCAATTTGGTCCATTTTCCCCTTCCCCCTTTTGTTTTAGTTAGTGAATGTAATAGATAGGGCTTGGAGGAGCATTCAATGAAGACCTATCGAAGACGTGTGCCTAGCTAGCAAATGTAATAGTTAGGGGTTTAATTGTCTTATGTGTCTTGCATGCTTAGTTGCTACGTGTTAATTTGCTTTGTTAGGGCCTTGCATCTAGTCGAGCATGCTAAATGTTATGTGCTATGTGTTTACAAGTGTTTGGCATGTCTACTCGCTTTCCATGGCCATGAATGAATGTGATGGATGAATGTACGTTTCCACTAGTCCAACGCTAGTCGGAATTCATAGAATGGGCTAGTCCAACGCTAGACCCTTAGGAATTTCCCCTCGTTAGTACATGTTTGCATGTTCATTACATGTCATGCATTCTTTTTAGTTCTGTCATTTTTGCATGCCCCCGACCCCCTTTCCCCTCACTTTAGGTCTTGCATCTCATGCTTGTTAGGGTACATTTGCCTGAAGAGTCCCCTTTTGATAAGGGAAACGAGCGAGTGTGGCTACTCGATAGCCTTAGCACGCTAGTTTTGCTTTCTAATCAAAGGGAAAATCGAAGTCGAAAAAGTTAGGAGTCATTCCCACACCCGACCTGATGCATTCCTTTAGGTTCATTCATTCTCATTTATCACTTACTCATTTTTTCAATTCACATTTCCTCATCACTTTTCCTTTCCTTATTATTCATTTTGATTTCTACTTCACAAAATTGCACTTAATTACACCTATATGCACTTATCACTATATTTTATACACTTGCACACAAACACTTGGATTTTTCATACAAATTCACACATGCACCTTTCCATACACTTGCACACAAACACTTGGACTTTTCATACAATTTCACACGTGCACCTTTTTATACACTTGCACACTTGCACTTTAGCCATCATTTGCATTAATCGACCTCTATAAGGTTTTCCTTTATTGGCCGCCACAATTCATGTGGTTGGGACCAAAAACCTTACAAGAGACATTTTAGAATTTAGATTTGCATTTTTTCTTTCCTTTTGCATTCATGTGCATCCAAATGTAATAAATTCTTTGGTTAAAATAAGAAAAACTTTGATTAAATCACGCAACTAGCCTTGGCTAGGTCGAAGGGGTGCCTTGGATTTTTATCCTTGCCTTCCCCTTCGTCAAATGGACTCTCGAACCTTTTTTTTGGTTTACGTGGATTAGGAGTCGTTTAAAAGGGGTTTCTTACAACTTTTTCCTAAAAAATCCATTTTTAGGTGACTTGGTACACCTTAACTCATTACCAAGTGGCGACTCCTATTTTTTTTAAAAAAACCCTTTTTAAACTATAATTTTGGGTCAAATCGTCGCATTTTCAAACCCCCATTTAGACCCATTTTTCTTTTAAATCACAATTCATTTTCCAAATCATAAATTAAATAAAAAATATATTTTTAAACCATTTTATTTATTTATCAAAAAATGGGGCACGACACCACCCTCCTCCTTTAATTGATGCTTAAATCATGCTTAGTGGGACTAGAAGATGCAAGTTTATGGATTAATTCTTGATTTGTGGTTGAAATGATCAAGTTTTATTATTTTTGGGGATTGTTCTGTTTTAATATAAGCATGATTGTGTGGCTATCTATGATGATTGGAAATGGTCTATAATGACTTAAGGAGGTGGGAAAAGTGATTAATTGCAACCAATTTCTGGTTTGGAAGAAATTTCAGAAAACTAGGGTTCTTGAGGGAGCATTCTGTCCGAAATTTTAGGTCCTAGATAGAGGCCGAATTGGCCTTGGCTTAAAACATGAAAGTTATAGGGAATGACATTTTATAGGTGCCTACAAAATTTCAGGTCAATCAGAGTAGTGTAGAATGAGATAATTTGAAATTACTATTGCTGTTCTGGTTTTACCAGAATTGGAGAATTGCGCCTGTAATTGGTTGTTTTGGCTGGAATTGCCTCCGAATTAGTTGTTGAGGCCTTCTGATAAAATTTATCCCTATTTCTTAGCTTTCAGCTGGTTTTGGAATTTCTAGATTTGGACTTGTAGAGCCTGAGTTATGATGTTTGCGCTAGAATGCGTTTTGGTAAATCTGTTTTACATTTTTGATGTAGTATCTTGCATTTTTGACCTGTTTGTACTCAAAACTGGGTTGAGTGACCTTCTGTGATGTTGTAGCCCTGTCTTTTAGCTTCGAGATGGTGGGGCTTGTACCCTCATCCGATAATCGTAGTGCAATTGGTGCCATTACCGCAAAATGAGGACAAAAACTGTTTTTTTTCAGGGCCAAAGCTAATTGTATTTCCGAATTTTCTGGTTTCCTTTAATGTTTGTGTATGCTTAGGGAACCCTATTTTGGTAGTATATAGAATTGGTTTATGACTTGTAATCGAGTCTTATTGTGTTCATTTGAATAGTTTAGGGCTTGACTTTCATATTCGGTTATTTCCTAGCTAAATTTTGTACTTGAATGCCATTAAGCCTAGTGAACGACTTTTGGGAATGAGATTATTTTTGTACGAGATGTTGGGACTGATTTGAGGAAATAATGAAGCCATGATGGCTGGAAAATAGGTAAAAACAAGGGATATGCTGCTAAATTTTTTACTTGAAGGCTAGTTGGATTTACTTGTGTTTTGAGCGAAGGGCTTTTGGGTTGTTTGAGCCTAGGTCTTCATGTTACCTTTTCGTTACCAAAAATCATGTTTTGCACCCTTGCTTTAGTAAATTTGGCGAGGCATACGACTGGTAGTCGAGCCTCACATGTGCATTCTGTATACTCAATTTTGAAAGTGGAACCTTCAATTGTTTTCATTGGATTATTTTAGGGTTTATTGGTGATTAAAACTCTCTTTTGGGAGGTATCTGCACTGACCCTGGTGAGTGTACTACTCACTTGTGTGTTACTATATGGCTTTGAATGTAAATTGCTTGAAGTGAATTGAATGTGACTTGATTGCAGTGAAAGTGTACTTTATCACTCTCACTTATATGCCTTATGTCATTGTTGTCATGTTATTGGAATGTTACATGAAATGAAAGTACTCGACTTGGTATCGATTGGACGAGTATCCAACGACTACAAATGTTATCAATGAGCTCAACCCCATTGGTAGTTGATTGAATCGAGCCGGCGAGGGCTTGGTCGTGCCAATTAATGAACCTTGGGTAAAGTTATATGGAATCTTGTAGTATGCGAGACTCTCGATTCCGATATACTCGAGTAATACCAAAGTGCAAGTGTTTGGAGTTCGGGCCCGGTAGGGGGATGTTAGGTGGAAGGAGTGGAGGTAAAGTGGAGTCTACGGTTGGTTACTTTTGAACATTGACGGAGGGTCAATGATGTCCGATCAAGAAATGCAAACGAGGAAAGGGCTCTTGAGAGCCATCTGTATCCTTTTATCACCATATTTGAAGTGTGCCTTTGCTTATTTTTACTAAATTGAATGAAAGCTTGATGCTTATATGCACTTGGGTGCGTAAGTGATAGTATCTCACTGGGCAATTAGCTCACACCGTTCCTTTTGTTTTCCTTACAGGAATATGACTCTTTTTGGAATGAATCTTGATAGATGGTTGCCGAATGAACTAGATGTATATTTTTTTTTGTATTGTATATGAAGTGAAACCCTAAATGTATCTTTAGGGCCGTTTTCACTTTCAATTTGACAAACCGTGTATATATTCACTTTTGACAACTTTTGTATGCTACTTTGGGTTGTAATTGCTCAAGTTCCATATGTGAATGTTTACTTGATATTTGGTTGGGTTCTGACGGGTCGGTTACTATTCATGACCGACTCCGGATTTCATTTTTTTTTATTTTGGGTTATTTTGCCCTTTTGCCTTGTTTACGCGCGTTATAAGTTCCGA
Source organism: Coffea arabica (assembly GCF_036785885.1). Classification (NCBI taxonomy): domain Eukaryota; kingdom Viridiplantae; phylum Streptophyta; class Magnoliopsida; order Gentianales; family Rubiaceae; genus Coffea; species Coffea arabica. The sequence continues at coordinate 17,760,257 of NC_092330.1, forward strand.
AACGAAATAGATCGCTCTAAACTGCACCGTTAGTCCTGGCGAGAGCTGGGCAGGCAGTCTGCTAACCCCTTTGGTTCGCCTTAGGGGAAGGTGGGGCTATCACAGGTGGTATCAGAGCCACTTCGCGTGGTCTCTGCGCGGAGTGAGCTTGGGCAAAGTGGTGTTATGGTCCTGATTTCATGGATATGTCTAAGTGCTCGTTTGAACGTAAGTTATGAACGGAGCATGTTATAAGTGTAAAAATTTTTATTATGGAACTTGATGACGACAGATAAGTATGTCGGGTAGGAATCTTTAGTATGGATGATTTACGCTTGGGACCGGCCGGCTCGAGTTGTGAATTATCTTCAATGGGATTCTTGCGCCCGGATACGAAAGAAATGAGAGTCTAGGTTAGAAAGAATTGGGCGAACTAGAAATTGCGATTCTATGGATGACTTTGTATGTACCTGACTGATTGTTCTGTATACATGTTGATCCTGTTATGTGTTCTCTGTATATGTGTTATGTGTTTAAATGCTCGACGAGGGAGTTGAGTAGTTAATTGTTCTTGTTTACTTGTTCCTGTTTAATGCTGCGAAAAGGAGGGGTTAGGTGCCCTTTAACAGTATATTTATTTTGTGACCTAGATCGACTTATATTGTATGGAAGGCACACGTAGTGGACGGGGGCGTGGGCGCGGGAATAGGCAACCTACGCCAGACCGGGGTGCTGGGGAAACCTCCTCTGGACCCCATCTTGAATCGAGAGTTGATCCCAATATACAGATAGCTGCCGCTATGCAGCAAATGACAAACTTACTGGCACAAGTGGTGCAGCAACAAGGCCAGAATCCAAATCCTAATCCAGGAAACCCTGGCAATCATGTTGAGAGCGAAGACAGAGCTCTTGAACGATTTCAAAAGTTTGCTCCACCCAAGTTCATTGGGGAACCCGATCCGGATGTTGCCGAAAGGTGGCTCGAAAAGATGGTCGATATTTTCGCCGCCCTGCACTATAACGAAGAACGGCAGGTGACTTTTGCCGTTTTCCAGCTGGAAGAGGCGGCCCGCTCCTGGTGGAATGTCATTTGGCAAAAATGGGAGCCGGAACAAACGCCCAGGACTTGGGTAAATTTTATGAGGGAGTTTAACGCGAAATTCTTCCCTCCTCCAGTTCAGGAAAGGAAGGAAGATGAGTTCATCCGACTCCGCCAAGGAGTTCAATCGGCGGCGGAATACGAGAGCCAGTTCACCCGCCTGTCCAAATTTGCGCCTGAGTTGATTGTGACGGAGCAACGGAAAATTAGGCGTTTTATCCAGGGCCTAAACGTGGAGATTCAGAAGGATCTCGCAGTGGCTCAAATTAATGCTTTTAGCGAGGCCGTTGAGAAGGCCTAACGAGTAGACAGTGCCAGATTGCAAGTAAAAAATTTCCAGGCGAAAAAGCGAGGATTTTCTGGAACTAGTTTGGGGCAGGGGGATGAGAGTACCCCTTCCAAGTTTGGGCGAGGAATTGGAGAAGAAAGGGTATCGGGAGTGTCACGAGAGAGCCCATCGCGAGGCGGCCAAGTGGGGAGAGGCCAGAGAGGAGGCTCGGCTTCTGCAACACACGGACCTTGCGAGTATTGCGAAAAGTCAATCCACTCGGAGGACAATTGCTGGAAGAAGGAGGGAAAATGTTTGCGCTGTGGAAGTGCAAACCATCAGCTCGCTACTTGTCCAGTCCTATCACGAGATGGAAAGGGGAATCAGCAAGCGACAAAGACTAACTCTGAATCGGCCAAGGAGGAAGGGACTAAATCTAAGGTGGCAGCTCGAGTGTATTCACTGGAGGCACAAGAGGTCCCCGATTCTCCTGAGATTGAGGAAGGTACGATTGCAGTATTTTTGCGGAAATATTAGTAGATCCCGGTGTTACTCATCCATTTGTCAATCCCAATTTTGATGGACGAAATAGATACCACGCCTGCTTGTCTACCCTACGACCTGAAAGTAGTATTCCTATGGGGAATCATCGTTTGAGCATTGGCATGGTTTGTAAGGATCGTAGAGTTTGGGTAGGAGAGAGAATAGTATTCACGCAGAAAAAAAAGTGGAAAAAAAAATCATGGGATAGAAAAGGCTACCTGGGAGGTGAAAAAGGAATACCCTGAACAGGTTGTGAACCAAAATGAGAAATTTCGAGGGTGAAATTCTTTTAAGGGGGAGAGAGTGTGAGAACCCGTAATTTTCATTTTCTAGATTTCTCGTATTTTTATGGCTTGTTTTCTGCATTTTCGTGATTAGAAAAATTTCTAGATAATTTTAAGGAGCAGATATAATTTTTAGATGCTTTTCTAGTATCGAATGGATTTTGAGAAATTAAGAGCGTATACCAGACGTGGGACCCACTAGTGCGAAAAGTTCAGAAAAATTCGACCAACTAGGTTAAGTTTTAGGTATTGGAGTTAATTTATCGGGTGTTAAGAGATAAGTAGAGGTTGCAATTTGGATTGATATGAGAGAGACAAGTTAGGTAGATATTTAATAAAAGGTGACAAGTGTCACCATTTGAGTGGTCTACCTTTAAGACCACTATTCATGGTCTTACCAATTGACTAATTAAATCAAAAAACAACCAAAAATTCTTCATTTCTTCTTCCTTGTTGACCGGCCCTCTCTCTCAAAATGAAAGGAAGAAACTCTTCAAGTTTTGCTTCCATTTTGCTCCAAATCGTCAAAACCAACCATTGAAACTTGAACTTACTCCATAAAATCTCTTCAATTAGTGTTAGTAAGTTGATTGGTGCAATGATTTGGAAAGCTAGGAGGACCTATAGCTCTCTCTCTCTTGTTTTTAAGGTAAGTTGTGAAGAACCACCCTCCTCCTTTAATTGATGCTTAAATCATGCTTAGTGGGAGTAGAAGATGCAAGTTTATGGATTAATTCTTGATTTGTGGTTGAAATGATCAAGATTTATTATTTTTGGGGATTTTTCTATTTTAATATAAGCATGATTGTGTGGCTATCTATGATGATTGGAAATGGTCAATAATGACTTAAGGAGGTGGGAAAAGTGATTAATTGCAACCAATTTCTGGTTTGGAAGAAATTTCAGAAAACTAGGGTTCTTGAGGGAGCATTCTGTCCGAAATTTTAGGTCCTAGATAGAGGCCAAATTGGCCTAGGTTTAAAACATAAAAGTTGTAGGGAATGACATTTTATAGGTGCCTACAAAATTTCAGGTCAATCGGAGTAGTGTAGAATGACAAAAGTCGAAATTACTATTGCTGTTCTGGTTTTACCCGAATGTAAGAATTGCGCCTGTAATTGGTTGTTTTGGCTGGAATTGCTTCCGAATTGGTTATTCAGGCCTTCTGATGAAATTTAGCCCTGTTTCTTAGCTTTCAGCTGGTCTTGGAATTTCTGGATTTGGACTTGGAGAGCCTGAGTTATGATGTTTCCGCTAGAATACGTTTTGGTGAATCTGTTTTACGTTTTTGATGTAGTATCTTGCATTTTTGACCTGTTTGTACTCAAAACTGGGTTGAGTGACCTTCTGTGATGTTGTAGCCCTGTCTTTTAGCTTCGAGATGGTGGGTCTTGTACCCTCATCCGATAATCGTAGTGAAATTGGTGCCATTACCGCAAAAAGAGGACAAAAACTATTTTTTTTCAGGGCCAAAGCTAATTGTATTTCCGAATTTTCTGGTTTCCTTTAATGTTTGTGTATGCTTAGGGAACCCTGTTTTGGTAGTATATAGAATTGGTTTATGACTTGTAATCGAGTCTTATTGTGTTCATTTGAATAGTTTAGGGCTTGACTTTCATATTCGGTTATTTCCTAGCTAAATTTTGTACTTGAATGCCATTAAGCCTAGTGAACGACTTTTGGGAATGAGATTATTTTTGTACGAGATGTTGGGACTGATTTGAGGAAATAATGAAGCCATGATGGCTGGAAAATAGGTAAAAACAAGGGATATGCTGCTGAAATTTTTTACTTGAAGGCTAGTTGGATTTACTTGTGTTTTGAGCGAAGGGCTTTTGGGTTGTTTGAGCCTAGGTCTTCATGTTACCTTTTCGTTACCAAAAATCATGTTTTGCACCCTTGCTTTAGTAAATTTGGCGAGGCATACGACTGGTAGTCGAGCCTCACATGTGCATTCTGTATACTCAATTTTGAAAGTGGAACCTTCAATTGTTTTCCTTGGATTATTTTAGGGTTTATTGGTGATTAAAGCTCTCTTTTGGGAGGTATCTGCACTGACCCTGGTGAGTGTACTACTTACTTGTGTGTTACTATATGGCTTTGAATGTAAATTGCTTGAAGTGAATTGAATGTGACTTGATTGCAGTGAAAGTGTACTTTATCACTCTCACTTATATGCCTTATATCATTGTTGTCATGTTATTGGAATATTACATGAAATGAAAGTACTCGACTTGGTGTCGATTGGACGAGTATCCAACGACTACAAATGTTATCAATGAACTCAACCCCATTGGTAGTTGATTGAATCGAGCCGGCGAGGGCTTGGTCGTGCCAATTAATGAACCTTGGGTAAAGTTATATGGAATCTTGTAGTATGCGAGACTCTCGATTCCGATATACTCGAGTAATACCAAAGTGCAAGTGTTTGGAATTCGGGCCCGGTAGGGGGATGTTAGGTGGAAGGAGTGGAGGTAAAGTGGAGTCTACGGTTGGTTACTTTTGAACATTGACGGAGGGTCAATGATGTCCGATCAAGAAATGCAAACGAGGAAAGGGCTCTTGAGAGCCATCTGTATCCTTTTATCACCATATTTGAAGTGTGCCTTTGCTTATTTTTACTAAATTGAATGAAAGCTTGATGCTTATATGCACTTGGGTGCGTAAGTGATAGTATCTCACTGGGCAATTAGCTCACACCGTTCCTTTTGTTTTCCTTACAGGAATATGACTCTTTTTGGAATGAATCTTGATAGATGGTTGCCGAATGAACTAGATGTATATTTTTTTTTTTGTATTGTATATGAAGTGAAACCCTAAATGTATCTTTAGGGCCGTTTTCACTTTCAATTTGGCAAACCGTGTATATATTCACTTTTGACAACTTTTGTATGCTACTTTGGGTTGTAATTGCTCAAGTTCCATATGTGAATGTTTACTTGATATTTGGTTGGGTTCTGACGGGTCGGTTACTATTCATGACCGACTCCGGATTTCATTTTTTTTTATTTTGGGTTATTTTGCCCTTTTGCCTTGTTTACGCGCGTTATAAGTTCCGGAACGAAATAGATCGCTCTAAACTGCACCGTTAGTCCTGGCGAGAGCTGGGCAGGCCGCTAACCCCTTTGGTTCGCCTTAGGGGAAGGTGGGGCTGTCACAGTGTACCTTGAAAAATTTCGCTTATGTCAATTTAGTAAAAAAAATTCCACACGTTTGGCTTTAAGGAGAATTAATTAGTCATGTAACTTATTCAACTATATAATGTATTCAAATTGCTCAGACTACAATATTCATATCATACGTTTATTCGATTCATATATATATATATATATATATATAGATATATTGCACTATTCTAGGATATTTCTAAATTCTCAATTTTTTTTTTGTATGAATTCAATTAGGCTCTTAATTTAACCATTTATTCGTTATAATATTTCTAATAGCAAAGTGATAAAAGATGTCCATAGCATACCTATAATAATAATAATTTTTTTTCCAATCTTAATCACATAGTTTCTATACACCACTTTGGTTATCAAATTTCACTCAAGTTAGGAATTATTTAATCCCAAGGCTAATATATTTTACAGCATTATAACAAAGTAAACGCGTAATCATCAAGTTACCTACTCACAATATAAGTCATATTGCACACCAACTTCATACAACTTCAAGAGCCAGACAATTCATGAATACATTCAATGTTTTCATACCTAACTCAACTTCAATCTTTATAAACACGAAAGAAAACAATACAATAATACACAAATTATTATAACCACATAGCTAGTATGTGAGAACCCAGAAAAAAAAAATTTATTTATTTATTTATTATTTTATTCCTGTGCACCGTTTTCTTGTATTTTCTTTACTATATTACTTTTATCAATATTTTATCAGTAAATATAGTTTTTAAATCATTTTTCTAGTATAAGGTAGTTCGTGAGAAATTTGGAACGTATTTTGGACGTGGGACCCGCTAGTGCATTTAGTGAGAGAAATTCGACCAATTCGGGTAAATTGTTCATAAAGGGGTTTCATTACTAGGTGTTAGGAGATGATTAGAGGTTACCTAGATGGATTAACTCTGGAGGGACAAGAGGATAACACTAAACAAAACAAGGTGCCACGTGTCCAAATGTGGTTGGACCAAGCTTACCTAACTTTGCCTAACTTTCTTTGTCATTACATAAAAGTCCAAATTTGACCAAAACCTCTTCATTCTTCACCTCCTCATTGCCGAACCTCTCTTGCTAGCAAAGGGAGAAAATTCTTCAACTTCCATCTTCTAATCTTGCTTCAATCTCGAAAATCAACCGATTGTTTCTTGAATTAGTCCGTAAAATCACTTTGCTTGGAGTGTTTGAAGACCTTGGTGGTGTTATTTTGGAAGAAAACTCTCTAAGCTTCAACCTTTCTTGAAGATCTAAGGTATATTGCTTGGAACTCATCTTTTGTTTCTAATTTTGGCCAAATGGTGCCTTATAGTAGCTATATACGTGATTGTACGGAAGATTTGGTGGATTGGAGTGAAGTTTCCTAATTTTCTGATTTTTCTTGGAATTTTTCTGTTTTCATATGATGGATATGATTGGGTTTGATTTGGTGGTTCCAAATGGTGTTTTATAGCTCACTTGTGCGTTAATTGTAGTTAATTGCGGAAAATTGCCGCTTGTGCGGAAAATTTCAGATTTAGGGTTTCAATTGGGGCTTTGCTATGGTTGATTGTTGAGCTTCTAATTGGCTATTATTGAGGGGTATTGTGACCCTAATGAAGTATATTGAATGCCTTATGAATTGTTTGGGTGCTTGTGGTTGTGTTGGATGGTTTTTATTAGTGTCTTGTAGGTTGGAAAAGCTGAAATTTTAGGGGAAATGCTGTCCGAGTGTCTAGGGCATTGGATCCTTGTGAGTTGGGTTGAGATTGACTAGAAATGAATAATTTTAGGGTTGTTTCTACTTTTAACCCTAAATATTATGTATTTTTCATTTCCAAGCTATATTTGGGTTTTACCTTAATAGTTCCTATTAAAAGGTATTCAACTCGTGTTTGAGTCTTAATTGTACTTTCTTGATTATTATAGGGCGTGCCGATGATCCGAGGCTCACGTCGGGCGAAAACTTGTGAAATTTCTTTGTTGGACTTGGTGAGTGTACTACTCACATATTTGTTATTCCGTGGCTTTCTTGTACTTGAATTCTGTGTTTTGGACTAGTTGTGATGATTGTTTGGACTAGGTGAGGCGAGGGTGTACTTTACCACTCTCGTACTCTCTGGCCTACTTGTTTGGTTATGATATAACTTGAATACTCTTGACTGTATTTGATTTGGTGTCGCTTGGATGCCGATCCTTAATGTAACTCTGGATCTGTACTGTTTACTTTGAGCTCTACCTCATTGGAAGTCAATGGACTCGAGCCAGTAAGGACTTGGTCGGGGACATTTGACAAGCCATGGGGACTGTATTTAAGAATCTTTGGGTATGAGACCCTAGATTCCGGTTTACTTGAGTAATACCAATTCTGTACTGTGTGGTGTTCGGGCCCGGTAAGGGGAAAGTGAGGTGGACGGATAATTGGAGTAAAGAGGGGTCTACGGTCATGATTACCTGGTATACATTGACGGAGAGTCAATGAGATGAGATCAAGTATGGCAAAAGAGGAAAAGGGCTCTTGAGAGCCATCCGTATCCTTTATTCCTTACATTTGGGTGTTATTGCTTTTACTTACTTGACAAACGTATTTGGACTGAATGCTCTTGAGTTTATGTGATCTTGGTATATGTACGTGACAGTACCTCATTGGGCGAAAGCTCACTTCGTAAATTTTGTTTTCCTTACAGGGAATTATCTTTTGGACTTTTGACTGTGATGAGTAAGTTGAGTGGAGCTAGTTGAGAGATTTTGTATAGCTCCTCAATAGTTGGAACCTTTGTTGTACTTGGATTTAAATGTTTTCTTTTGGCTTGTAACCATACAAAAGTGGTTTGTAATAGGGTGTATTCCTATCCAATGGATTGTACTTGGCTTGTATATACTCTTTTCAGTGATTGTTGGAAATTTCTTGTAATCAATGGGATCTTGGCGGATTGTGACGTGGCAGCCACTATTCACTTTACGTTTTGCCTTTTGTTTTCCCGTTTCTCATTTATTTGGTTGATTAACCGCGCCAATATTTTCCCGAACGACTTGAGTTAGTGTTTGACCGTTTTAGTAGTCCTGGCGAGAGCTGGGCAGGCAGTCCGCTAACTCCTTTGGTACGCCTTAGGGGAAGGTGGGGCTGTCACAAGTGGTATCAGAGCCAGGCTAGAAATAACCTGGGCGAATCTAAAACCTGTTTCTTAGAACTCTTGGGGATTGTGTTTAGACACCATTAAGTGTGAAAATATTGTTTAAGCTATAAACCTTTGCTATCTTTGTAGGTTATGGCCAGTACCAGTGGTGCAGGCGGAGGCGAGCCACCTCAGAGGCGCCCCCGAGTCATCGACTATCAGGAGAGACCCGGAGGTCCAATCCGGCTGTGGTATACCGCTAGTCGGACCCGCCGCTGTAGGCGTTGCCAGTTTTACTCCTACGCGGACCACGTGGTTGAGGCGGTACTTGCCGAGCGACGGAGGCTGAGATGTGACGCCGCCAGGGAGCGTACTGAGACCCTTAGGCTTAGGGGCATCATGCGGATGCAGGCCGATAGGATTGGAGAGCTCCAGGGGGACGTGGCCATGGAGCAGGAGAGGACGGACGCTCTGCGAGAGCAGTTGCAGGTGGTTAACGACCGCCTTATTCGCGTAGTCCGGGAGGTGAGAGACCGGTCTGGCGCTATTATCGATGAGTGTGGGGCGCTCATCCAGGGAGTGATTGGCGCCAATGCGCCAGGGGGAGTTCCAGGTGGTGGAGCTCCAGGTCAGGGAGGCGCCCCTAGCTCTAGCTCTGGGGGGGAGTCGGTTGGCTCCGTGGAGGACTAGATTAGAGTTTTTGGGCCTAGTTTTGATCCCGTGTGAGGGATACCTAGGAAAAGCTTTTGGGTAGTTGTTTTGTACTTTTGAGACCTAGGTTGTATAGTGTATTTTGGCAGACCCTCTTTTGGCTTCACGGGAGTACTTTGTATATATTTGCTTGACTGCTTATGTATGACTGTTTGACACAGTTATGTGTTCCATGTATAAATGTGCTATGTGTATACGTGCCTTATGTGGTGTTTACTTTTAATTTTGTTCATACTTATATGACTATATTGATATGCCTTTTGATATTAGTTTGTGCCTCGATTTTAGAGTGACCTAGAGAATGGAAGGCACTCGTAGCGGACGAGGCCGCGGGCGCGGGGTTAGGCAACCCACAACTGACGAGGGTATTAGGAATACCACGACTGAATCAAACCCTGAACCTAGGGTTGACCCTAATGCCCAGATAGCCGCTGCTATGCAGCAAATGACTGACCTGTTAGCCCACGTAGTGCAACAGCAGGGCCAACCTCCTATCCAGCAACCTGGGAACCCTGGCCATGTAGTGGAAAGTGAAGATCGGGCCCTGGAGAGATTTCAGAAGTTCTCTCCGCCAAAATTTCTAGGCGGGCCAGATCCGGACGTGGCCGAAAAGTGGTTAGAGAAAATGATAGATATTTTTGCCGCCCTACACTACTCAGAGGAGAGACAGGTTACTTTCGCTGTCTTTCAATTGGAAGGAGCCGCGCGTTCTTGGTGGAATGTGATACGCATGAAATGGGACCGGGAACAAACCCCAAGAACATGGGTAAATTCTGTGAGGGACTTCAACGCAAAATACTTTCCCCCTCTAGTCCAAGAAAAAAGGGAGGACGAGTTTATTAGGCTCCGCCAAGGGACTCAATCAGTGGCTGAGTACGAGAGCCAGTTTACTCGTTTATCCAAGTTTGCCCCTGAACTCATTCTGACGGAGCAAAGGAGAGTTCGGCGTTTTACTCAGGGGCTCAATGTGGAAATTCAAAAGGATCTGGCGGTAGCCCAGATCCACACTTTTAGTGACGCCGTGGAGAAAGCTTTGCGAGTTGAAAATGCAAGGCTTCAAGTAAGGAATTTTCAGGTGAAAAAACGGGGGTTCTCTGCGAGTAGTTCGACCCAAGGGGATAAAGGGACCCCTCCCAAGTTTGGAAGAGGAGCCGGTGGAGGAAGGCAACCGGGGATGACACGAGGGACTCCACCGAGGGGTGGTCACAATGGACGGGACCCGCAGAAGAGCACCTCACAAGGAAGTTCGGCCTCAGTTGCACGTGGACCCTGTGGATTTTGTGGAAAACCAAACCACACTGAGGACAACTGTTGGAGGAAGGAGAGAAGATGCTTGCGCTGCGGGAGTGCAGAGCATCAAATAGCTAACTGCCCAGTGTTACCTCGGGAGGCGAGAGCAACCACTCAGTCGTCGAAGGCCAACTCGGGACAGTCCAAGGTAGAAGGGACAAAGCCAAAGGTGCCAGCTCGGGTTTACTCCCTTGAGCAACAACAAGTCCCTGATTCCTCTGGGGTTGTAGAAGGTACGATCCCTGTTTTCCATCGTCTAGCTAGGATTTTGATAGACCCTGGTGCTGCCCATTCCTTTGTTAACCCCGATTTTATGTGCGGTATTGATATAAAACCCGTTAGCTTGCCTTATGACTTAGAGGTTAGTACTCCTACGGGGAACCAACATTTGATTACTGGTTTGATGTATGTGAATTGTGAAATATGGGTAGGAGAGAGAAAGCTTTTAGGGAATCTTATAAGTTTGGCCATTAAGGGGTACGACGTTATATTGGGTATGGACTGGCTAGCTAAGTACGATGCACAGCTCGATTGTAAGAGAAAAGTAGTGGAATTTCGTATACCGGGGGAGGCGACCTTAAGGCTAGATGTAAGAGGTAGTTTAGCCTCATCTGCATTGATTTCGGGTATTCGGGCTAGAAAATTTCTGTACAGAGGGGCCCAAGGGTTTCTAGCTTTTCTTATAAATACTCCCACTGATAAGCTGAGGGTTGAGGATGTGCCTACTGTAAGTGAATATCCGGATGTGTTTCCTGATGAATTAGTAACTTTACCTCCGGAAAGAGAGATAGAGTTTAAGATTGACCTATTGCCAGGAGCGTCACCTATCTCTAAGACCCCCTATCGAATGGCACCTGCTGAACTCAAGGAGCTGAAGTTGCAGTTGCAAGACCTGTTGGAGCGTGGGTTTATTCGTGAGAGTGGATCTCCTTGGGGGGCTCCGGTACTATTTGTTAAGAAGAAGGATGGAACGTTAAGACTGTGTATCGACTATCGGGGACTAAACAACATGACCATTAAGAACAAATACCCACTTCCCCACATCGATGAACTGTTCGACCAGCTACAAGGCGCAGTGGTCTTTTCAAAGTTAGATCTCCGACAGGGTTACTACCAGTTGCTAATTAAGCAAGAAGATGTACCCAAAACTGCTTTCAATTCTAGATATGGGCATTTTGAGTTTGCGGTCATGCCTTTCGGGTTGACCAATGCCCCTGCCGCCTTTATGGATTTGATGCATCGAGTTTTCAAACCCTACCTGGACCGATTCGTTGTCGTGTTCATTGACGACATTTTGGTCTATTCTAAAACCCGTGAGGAACATGAGCAACATTTGAAGTTAGTGTTACAAACCCTGAGAGATCATCAGATATACGCCAAATTTAGTAAGTGTGAATTTTGGCTGGAGAAAATCTCTTTCTTAGGACATGTGATTTCAAAAGAAGGTATTACAGTAGACCCCGCGAAAGTAGAGGCGGTGGCTGAATGGAAGAGGCCAGAAAATCCCACTGAAATTCGCAGTTTCTTAGGGTTGGCTGGGTACTATAGACGCTTTATTAAAGACTTTTCTAAACTGGCCGGCCCTTTAACCGACCTGACGAAGAAAAACGGTCGTTTTGTGTGGGATACTAGGTGTGAAACCAGTTTTCAGGAGTTGAAGCGAAGGTTAACCAGAGCTCCTGTTTTGGCCTTGCCTAGTGGGAAGGACAGTTTCACTGTTTATACCGATGCTTCGAAGGAAGGTTTGGGGTGTGTGTTAATGCAAAATAAGAATGTGATTGCCTTTGCCTCTAGGAAACTAAAAACCCATGAACAAAACTACCCTACCCATGACTTGGAGTTAGCTGCTGTGGTCTTTGCTCTGAAAAAGTGGAGACACTATCTTTACGGGATTACCTTTGAGGTTTATTCAGACCATAAGAGTCTTAAGTACCTGTTCTCCCAAAAAGAGTTGAATATGAGGCAACGTCGGTGGATGGAACTCTTAGAGGATTATGACTGCACGATCAACTACCATCCTGGTAAGGCTAACGTAGTAGCGGACGCCCTAAGTCGGAAGGCTCAAGTAGCCGGGTTGATGGTCAAGGAGTGGGAGATGTTAGGAGCAGCTAGTGAGTGGAACCCTAGATTGGGATGTAAGAAAATAACTTTTGGGAATATTCGGGTAACCTCTACTATTCTTGATCGAATTAAAGAAGCCCAAGAGAAGGATCCGATGGTACAAAAGTGGAAGGAAAAAGTAGAAAAGAAAGCATTACCTGATTTCAATTTGGGTCCTGAAGGGATTTTATGATATAGGAATCGAGTAGTGGTGGCCAATGATGAAAACCTGAAAAGGAAAATTTTAGAGGAAGCCCATCGATCGAAATACACGATCCATCCTGGTAGTAATAAGATGTACCAAGACCTGCGACGGCTGTACTGGTGGGATAAGATGAAAAGGGAGATTGCTCAATATGTCCAAACCTGTCTGATTTGCCAGCAAGTCAAGGCTGAACACCAAAAACCCTCTGGACTGTTACAACCTCTTGAGATACCCGAATGGAAGTGGGAAAATATCACGATGGACTTTGTTTCTGGATTGCCAAGAACTCAAAAAGGACATGATGCCGTTTGGGTGATGTAGACACCAAATTTTTGATTTTTAAAATTAATTTCATCTTAGCTTTATTTGTTTCAATTTTAGGTTTTTCATTTCTTATTATTATTATTTATTATTATTATTATTTTATTATTATTATTATTATTATTATTATTTTATTTTTATTTTTATTATTGTTATTTATTTATTTTTGTTCTAGTGTATTTTTGGCTTCACATTAATTTCCAGGAACAACAAAAGAAAAGGAAAAGAAAAATAATAAAAATGACAAGTGGAATCTTGCATGTGGGACAAATGTCCTCATTCTAGTTGGACAACAAAGGGGTTTAGGTGTTACACATTTAGAGGAGTAAGAGAGCATCATCGGAGGCTAGGAAAAAAAGGGAAAGAAAAGAAAAAAGAAAAAAAACAAAAAAAGGATTGGGGATTGAAGGGCTTCGAAAATAAAAATGTAAAAGGAACCAGAGGAAAAAATAGAAACGGGGGCGGCTTGGATTAGGGGGACAGACAAAAAAAAGCGACGGCAAGCTTGAGGAACTGAAAGTGAAAAACAGAGAGGGGGGACGGCTGATGCCAAAGAGAGAGCCGCAAGCAACAAAAAAGAGGATAATCTGATAGGAAAAGGGGGGTAGCTGGGATTGGGTGCAACGAACAGAGGGAGAAACCGAGAGCTTGGTGAGGAAAAAACAAAGGAAACCAGAGAGGAGAGCTTCAGCAAGAGAGAGAAAAATCTGGAAATTGGAGGAGTTTCCTTCAGAGGATTCGAACAATAGCCAGAGGAAGGAAAGGAAAAATCTGGAAAATGGGAAGGGGCTTCAACTTCAATCATCCGGAAAAATTTCCAAATCACCACCACCGAATTGCCCACCACCGCAACCCGCTTTCACCGCTCTCTCTACCCTCCGTCCTCAAATTCCCCCCAATTTCTCCACGCAACACCTTCACAAAACCCCTCATTTCCATTCTGCTCTTCCCTGTTTCCAACACAGGCTTTTTCTGCCGTTACTCCCCAACGTCTCCACCGCAGCCGTTCTCCTCCACCATCGCCTCCGCCCCTTCAAATCCTAAACCAAATCAGAACAAACCACAGCCTTCCCCCTCCTCAGACCTTACCAACAACGTCCATCTCATATCACCGGTGGACCGTCTCCGATTATGCCAGTCCCCCACTCGTCGACTTCCTCCTCCGTTGCAACTGCCGCTGCGACTACCAAGAAAAAGCCTCCAACTGACGCAATCACCAGAGCTGCTGCCTCTCGCTCCAAGTCAACCGCTGCAGCGCCTAAACCAAAGCGAAGATGAAGTCGGTGAAGCAACGTCGGATTCCACCGCTACCGCCCGTACGTTGTCCCTGTGATAGCCCGCTGTAAGTCAACCTTTTCTTTTACGTTTCAGTCTTTTTTTTTCCGGAGAAGGTTTGCCGTGGACTGTGGTGGCAAATTTTCATGTTGTCCGTTCATGATTTTTCTGATTGTACATGTTATATGTGTTGTTTGGGCTGAATGTCTTGGGTTGCTGGTAAAATTTTGGGGCGGGTTGTGGATTCGATTGAGCAGGGATTAGCTGAAATTAGGTGTGCCCGTCTAGTGTTCGACGAAATGCTCCATTGAGATTTTTGCCTGAAAGACGCATTGATATCTGCTTCGCATACGTTCGGCTAGTTCAAACAGAATTTGTGAAAATTTTGGATCTGTTTTCTTCGGCGCCTTGCCTGTTTTCTTTACTCTTTCTCTTGTACAAATCCGAATTACATATTAAAATTGGGAGAAATGAAGCTTGTGCGAGTTTTCCTTTTTTCTGTCCTGGAGTGACTAGTTGTGAGGTTGAACTTTCTGGGGAATTTTCTACCAAATAAAGAAGAACGAAATGGATGATTGTGTAATCTAATATTGAGCCTGTTTGAGAAGATGATCATCTGTCTAGATTTATAATTTCAGTCCTTCCATTATCCTTTTCTCTGTGATTTCGCCCCAAAGCTTGTAAAACTTCATGATTCGACCCCCCAAACCTTCATAATTCTTTCAATCAGGTCCGATTCTGGTTGCATTTAAATTCCTCAATTTTCCCTTATTCTGCTATGGCCCCGAAATTGGGAATTATCTAACTTGTTTTGCCTTTTCCACTTTTACATGTTTTATATGACATTCTTGCGTAGATTATTTACGGATTCTAGAATACAATTAGGTCTTAATAATTTTGGCCATTTTAATTTTTTCGGTGGGTTTTTGTAAGAAAATAAAGTCTGGGTTAAGAATTATGTGTAGCTGGGTCTAACAAATGGGTTTTGGTTACTTTTGGTGGGCTTTTGATATAGTCTGTATAGCCAAAGCCCTTGCATTTTTCGATTGGGCTGGTGTAATAGATGATGGGCTAGCCTGTTTGTTGTTCTTGGGCCTCCGTTTGGGCTAGGAGGGTCTTAGGCCCAAACCAATAAGAAATGGCCCAAGTTGCCTGATCCATTAAGAAACCAGAAAGCTGTTTTACAGAGCAGTCCCTGTATTTTCCTTTAACTCTACTGTGGCCCTGGACATTTTCAACTTCTTTCAATTCGGTCCTTAATTTAATTGCAATTAGGTCCCTTAACTTTATTTTTCTTTAATTTTGACCCCAAGACTTTATTAATTTTTGCAATTAAGTCCTTTCTTCTTTTGACTTCTTAAATGTGAGTTGTTGACATGATTTAATTGATTCAAATTCATGTTTACTTGTTTTCTTTAATTTTTCCCAAATAAATTGGTGCCTTGACCATTTCTTTTATTTTGGAGGATAAATAAGTACTTCACCCCACTAGAGCTCCATTTCAAGGGAGGTATAATTTCTTTTACCCCTTTTGTTTCTCTCCTATGTGGACTAATGTGCTAATTGAAATTTGCATGTCTACTTGCTTTCCTAGCCTCTCCTTATTTCCTTTCATTTATTTCATTTACTTTTGATTTTTATTAATGGGGTATGTGTACACCTCTTGGCTTGTAATAGATAGGGCGTAGCAAGCAATTTGATCCATTTTCCCTTTCCCCTTTGTTTTAGTTAGCAAACGTAATGGTTGCATGCCTATGTGTTATATGTTAAATGCTTTATTAGGATATTGCATCTAGTCGAGCATGATAAGTGCTACATGATTTAGGTGATTTGCATGTCTACTCGCTTTTGTAGTATAGATGAATGGAATGGATGAATGTACGTCACCACACTAGTCCAATGCTAGTTGTGGCTTCTTTTATCGTTTCCACTAGTTCAACGCTAGTCGGAATTTATAGAATGGGCTAGTTCAATGCTAGACCCTTAGGGATTTTTCCTCGTTAGTACATCATTTGCTTGCTCACCACATATCACGCATTTTTCTAGTTTTATCATTTTGCATGCCCCTCGAACCCCTTTTCCCTCCATTTTAGGATTTTTTGCATTTCATGCTAGTTATAGGGTTCATTTGCTTGAGAGTCCCCTTAAATATGGGATATAGACGAGTGTGGCTTTTTCTAAGCCTTAGCACGCTTGTATCCTCTCTATCAAAGGGCAAATTGAGTCACGATTTAGGTCTCCCCGTACCCATCATGCATGAATTCCCTAGGTTCATGCATCCACTCTATCATTACACTTTCATTTTTTCCTCCCATTTGCACACGTACACCTTTTATCCCTTCACTTGCACACGAACACTTTTGTCCCATTTTGCACACGTACACCTTTTTATCCCTTCACTTGCACACGAACACTTTGTTTCATTTGCACATATGCATTTTTTATCCCTTCACTTGCACACAAACACTTGTAAATACATTTGCACACCTCCACTTACATCCTACTATTTTTATTATTTTCCTCACTTCACATACCCTCACATTGCATACATGCATTCCATTCATTTGCATCCCACTCGCATTATTCGTGACTTCTTCAAAAGGATCGTTATTGGGCTTCACAATTAATGTGATTGGCACCATTCAACCTTTGAAGGGAAATTTCCCCCAATACCCCTAGGTCTAGGGTTTGCATTCATGTAGTGCATCCAAATGTAATAAATTCTTTGATTAAAACAAGAAAATCTTTGATTAAATCATGCAACTAGCCTTGGCTAGGTCGAAGGGGTGCCTTGGATTTTTATCCTTGCCTTCCCCTTCGTCAAATGTGACTCCCGAACCTTTTTCATTGGTTTACGTGGACTAGGAGTCGTTTAAAAGGGGTTTCTTACAACTTTTTCCTAAAAAATTCATTTTTAGGTGACTTGGTACACCTTAACTCATTACCAAGTGGCGACTCCCATTTTTTCAAAAACCCTTTTTAAACTATAATTTTGGGTCAAATCGTCGCATTTTCAAACCCCCATTTAGACCCATTTTTCTTTTAAATCACAATTCATTTTCCAATCACAAATTGAATCAAAAAATACATCTTTCTCAAACCATTTATTTATTTATTCAAAAAATGGGGCGCGACAGTTGGCGACTCCACTGGGGACGTTTGAGAGTCCGAGCAAATTTGATTTAATCAACCTTTTTCTTCTTTTAACCTTTTCATATATCACATTTGGATGTTTTAGGGTTGCATTTTTTCCTTTTTTAGGATTTTGCATTTCACGCGTGTCCAACTAGTCCCTCGACTCATGAATGTATGTTTGAATGAATGTTTACTTGTTATCTCGCGCTTGCATTGCATTTTGGGAGGTATGGGTCACCCTAGAGCCTCGCGTTTGGTTCTTGATCCCTCCCCTCCAAAACGAGCACTAGCATACGTGCATTCGCTTTATTATTTATCCCTTTTTATTTTTCTTTTAGTGGCTTGTCACGCCACTCCACCCTACTAGGATTAGGTGACCCATTTGGACATGTGATCACGACACGATGTGTGTGTAGCACGATCCAATGGGTCACTCAATCTTCCGCTTTAAGCTATGGGTTTGATAGCCTTTAGCTTTTAGTCGAAGGTTGAGGATTTTGATAGATTCACTCAAACACGTAGCCGCGACACGATGTGTGCGTAGCGGTGTTTGGGGAATCGCTCGAGCCACCGACAAAGAACCTTGGGATTGATGACCCTTGGTTTCTAAGTCTGAAGGCTCGGGGACCTGAGCTTATCGAGTCTAGATGCATTAGCGAACCCCAGCCTCATGCATCCATATTAGAATTGCCTAGGGTAGAGTCGGCCTTATCCTGAGCTAGGCACACTATTCACGAGGGGAGGGGTCCAACCCCTTTCTCCCTTTTATTGCTTTATTTCTTTGTATTGATTTCGTTGCTACAATGTGTTATGTGTATTTATCTGGCTGAACTAACTTCTCTTGGTTTTATGTCCCCATTGCATTCACAAACCCTATCAAATAAGAGGTCTGGCATGACCTTCTTTTAGAACCTACCCTCGTAGATAGGTTATTGCACGTTTAAAGATTTTGGTATATTGCATTCATAGATTTTGGTAATTACATAGCATTTTAGGCCTACCCTGGCAAATAAAGGGTTCCTTAGGTCACGTTTCATTTCGAATTGCACATTTTATCGCTTTAATAACTGGCATCATGCATTAAACCCTAGAAAGGGAATGCCATTTAGGGGATCCCATATTAGGAATAAACCGCCTTGTGTCTCGGATACTTAATCCAAAGAGACTTGCACGTTTACATTTTGTACCATCCAAAGGGGTAGTGCACAAGGTAAGGTAGGATCCGATCATTTGCATAGAGTGATCTTTGGAATATGAGCATCTAATAATCACTTTTTGGCCATTTTATCAAAAATTGGTAAAAATCCCTTGCGTAAAGGACATTAATTTAACGAAATTCACAAATGATTCCTCCTTTTGAGACGATAAATAAATTGAGGCCAAAATTTGATTTTTAGAAGGTCATAGACTGATGCACTTCAATAGTTTTGAAATAACCAATGGCCGGACAATTCAACCAATCCATTTTGCCAATTCATTCGATAAATCATCAATTTGACCAATTTACCCTTTTTAGGGTCATCCGGTCGATTTTTGAATAAATCATCAATTCATTTGACCAATTTACCCTTTTTGGGTTATTCGGTCGATTTTTGAATAAATCATCAATTCATTTGACCAATTTACCCTTTTTGGGTCATTCGGTCGATTTTTGAATAAATCTTCATTTCATTTGGCTAATTCACCCATTTTAGGGCGATCTGGTCTGTTTTGAATAAAATTTTCAATTTCAATCGATCAAATTCCTTTTTTAGGATGATTTGGTCAAGTTTGAGTGAGTTTTTAAATTTCACTCAATTCATTTGACCCGTTTCTCCTTTTTGGGTAATCCGGTCAATTTTAAATAAATGGTCAATTTCATTCAACCCATTTGATCAATTGGGGTTTCAATGTCGAATTTCAAATTGGGAAATCTAGTCGGTTTTTTGAGAAAACCATCCATTGCATCCATCCATTTGATCAGCTGAGGTTTTGACCCGTGCTTTACTGAAAAATTTTGTCAACAAACTCCAATCTCTTCGATAGGAAGTTTGTCGAGGTCAAACACGTGCGTTTTGCAAATTCTTGAATCGATCAAAAGTGATCAATCCATTCGGACATTGGCCTCATATTGACAAATGTCTCTCGTCAATCCAATTGACCAAATTTTCAAAATTATTTTTTTCGCTCAATGAGTTGATCAGATCTATCAGGTATGGTATAGTGCCTATTCTAGAGGATTGCATTTTCATGCTAGGCCTACCCTTGGCACAAAAAGGGTCCCCCCATAGGACATGCATACCGATTTTATATTCTTGTTTACTAACTCAGGGTATTTTTCTTTTGTTTTCCCCCTCCCCTGCATTCATAAAAACACTTCAATAAAAGAGAAAATATTTTTCTATATCTGATGGCACTTCCGATCTAATAAAGTGTCAAAACTGAAAGTGTTATTTGATTCTTGGGCAGATCCTACAATGAAAACATAAATGATTTATCTGGAAGCTCTACGCTAAAGCCTCTGAGAGATTTGTAATTATTTTCCAAAGGGAAATTCTGTTTATTTGATTTGTTAATATATTTTGTTCCAAAAGAAGAGGAGATGAAAAGTGTATATGTGGAGCCGTTTACAAGTTTCTCTTTTCTCATTTGTATCATAATTGAATGAGGAATTTTGTTTCAAACTTTTTCAGCAATAAAATTTTTGGACAATCATTGTTTTGTGTATATTTATGTACATTTCATTCTTTATTCTTATTCATTGGAGATTTCATGATGAATTTTAAGAAAAAAGACTAAATTGGGATTTTTTCAACCTCCTGCCTGAAAATTCACAATAAGAGTGCTCAGAATTAAAAGAGGTCACTCAAAAGGCCCTATGAGATTCATTTTCTCCTTCATTTGACTCCAAAATAAAATCAGTCACATTGATTGATAAATTGGAGCCATCTTTGCTTGAAAATATCCATTGTGTTTTAACCGATTCAGTTCACATCTAAGTGAAAGCAAAAAATGTGCATTACTCTTGTTTGTGTTGAAAATTTGGAATGATGCTTTGAACATTCGTTTCTCTACCTATACACATTTTATCATTTTGCTCTCCCATTTGAGCCTTTGAAAGAATAATTTCGTTTCAAATAAGAGCCCTAATGATCACTACCCTATATTGGAAAATTTTCAAATATCCAAGAAGGGGAATGAATTTTCAATGAGCAATTCGTTACTTTGGTTGTCATGGAGTGTAAGAATGATACTTTGGCCATCGTTTCTACAATCTAAACACAATTTACCCATTGCATCCTCATTTGAGCTAAAAATTGGTGATTCTTTTCGAGAGCACCTATGATCGCACCCCACATTGGGGAGGGAGATTGGAGATTTTTCCAAAAAAAAAAAAAAAAAAAAAAAAACCAAAAAAAATGCTAAAACTCAAAAGGGGGAACCGCAAATTGGGGAAATTTGATTCTACCTGAGATTCAATTGTGAGAAAAAGAAGAGTGAAAAGAAAAGAAAGAAAAGTTGTCTGGCGGACCCTCTATGTTTCACAAATATGGATGAACAAGGGTCTTCCTTAGTCAGTAATTCAGATACATGCAAAAAAAAATTTCGCATTAACGAAAGTTTCCTTTCAGAGTTATTGTAAGGAACGGATTAAAAGTCAGGCCCTCTTCTTTTCCGATCAAGCATTCTATCCCTAGTTATCCCTTTTGAACCTTCAGAATAAAAATACTTCGTTTGGCAACCCCTGAGAATCGCAAACCCCACACTGGGGCAAGTTTGCAAAAGAAAGGGAAAATTCAAGAAGTGAAAAAGTGAAAAGTCGCAAAATCAAAAGCAAAAGAAAAGAGAACCTCAGTTCAAAATAAACTGGGGCAAATTTTTGAAAATTTCAAAGGAATGGCAAAAGGCCGAGGGAAAAACAAAATGAAAGAGAAAAAGCCTCAATTGAGCATAAACTGGGGCAAATTCTGGTTTAGCCCTAAAATAGGGTTGGCAACAATGCGATCTCAGATTCTTCAAACCATTTTTAAAATCTGCCTTCAAGCCTTAACTTTTTTAAACACCCCACCAGACCCCATTACAAAAGCCGAAAGTCCTGACTTCTGTTCTTTACAATGGCCTTGTCAAGAAAATTTCTGATGCCGGAAAATTTAGCTGTATTTCTGAATTGCCTGGATATGGGATTGACGCTACTCACCATGTGAAAGCCCATCAGTTCGAAAAAGAAAAAGAAAAAAAAAGAAGAAAAGAAGCAAGAAAGGAAAATGCAGAAAAATTCGACACTGAGGTCCCTGGGGAATGATGAGAAAATCCAAACAAATTCTGAGATCTTTGAGTTCAGAATAGGGGCAATTTTGAAAAAATGCGATCTTTGGTGCAATGTCCTTGAAAGTTGTATTCTTTAGCTATCGTTTTCAAGCCAAATTACAAGCTAATAAAGTCCATCGTTGACTTATTCTTTCATGACAATCCAATATGAGGATCATGCTTATAAGAAATTCATCAAATCATTTGTGATCATGAGGTTATAACCTGTTTTCTACATGTTTAGCTATCGTTTCTGCCCACACGTTACAAGCTTAAAAAGTTGGTAGTTGACTAAATTTTCTTAAGAAATAAGAATGGACAAACTATTTGCTTTCACTAAGATGTGACATTGAATGGATTAGATACAATTGAAAAAAAAAAAGAAAAAAAAAGAAATGAGACAGATTCTGACCTCCCATTTCCTTAGCCATTTCAAAAATAAAGTCACTTGATTGGTCCTGAAAAGATGAGCCAACCAGAAATTGTGACCCATTACCCAAAACACCAATGCCAATGTGAGGAAGAAATCTTCTGTGATCTGATTTTATTTCAAGAAAATCATCATGAAATTTTCTTTTAGGAAACATAGTTTCTTACAGTGTTCAAATAAATGGAAAGTCATCCAGACAAGTTTTTGCAATTAAATGGCCCATACTGGGGCAAATTTTTGTTATGAGATTTCGTGAAAACAAGCCCACACAGGGGCAAATATTTTTGTTAGTCCAATTGAGGATTTCGTCCAAGAATCAAATAATGCATCTTTCAAATCAATCACGCTGCTCTTTTCATGTAAATGTGAATGCATGTCATATTTTGGTAAGCCCCATGTGCAGGTATTCATTGTTGAAATCGACGAAAGAGCATCTGGGGATGTGGAAGGCCGATGCCGAAGAAAGAGAAAAAGAAGGGAAAAGGGCCCTACACTGGGGCAAATTATTTTTGAAAAAGATTCTTACAAAAAATCAGAAAAATTCAAAAATTTCAAAAGTCAAAAATCAAGTTCAAATTCTTGTTTCTTGGAAAATCAAATTTAATTGCTTGTTTCTTGGCAAATCAAATTCAATTTCTTGACCAATTGGATGGCAGGATTGGTTTTTATCCCACTGACCATTCGCAAAAGCACGTTGGGACCGGGTCTTATCCCGCTGACCGCTTATTTCGGCAGGACCGGGTTTTATCCCGCTGACCGCTCACTTCGGCAGGACCGGGTCTTATCCCGCTGACCGCTCACTTCGGCAGGACCGGGTTTTATCCCGCTGACCGCTCACTTCGGCAGGACCGGGTCTTATCCCGCTGACCGCTTACTTCGGCAGGACCGGGTCTTATCCCGCTGACCGCTAACCTCGACAGGACCGGGTCTTATCCCGCTGACCGCTTATCTCGGCAGGACCGGGTTTAATCCCGCTGACCGCTTTTATCAAATTGGGACCGGGTTTCATCCCGCCAATGAACGGCAGGACCGGGTTTAATCCCGCTGACCGCTTTTATCAAATTGGGACTGGGTTTCATCCTGCCAATCACGGCAGGACCGGGTTTAATCCCGCTGACCGCTTTTATCAAATTGGGACCGGGTTTCATCCCGCCAATCACGGCAGGACCGGGTATAATCCCGCTGACCGCTTTTATCAAATCAGGACCGAGTTTCATCCCGCCAATGAATGGCAGGATCGGGTATAATCCCGCTAACCAAAGGAATGGCAGGACCGGGTCTAATCCCGCTGACCAAATGAAAGGCAGGCTCGGGTTTAATCCCACTGACCAATTCATCACACTGGGGCAAATTATTTCGACAAGTCTCTCTCAGTCAGGAAAAAAAAAAAAAAAAATCATCATCAATCAAAAAATCAAAAAAATAAAAAAAAATCAAAAAGTCAAAATAAATTAAAAAAAAAAAATCAAGAAAAATCAAAGTTAAAAATCAAATCATGTTCATCACTGCAGGCTCGGGTCTATCCCGTTTTAAATTCTGTTCGGGTCAGTCCCGTTTAAATTCTGTTCGGGTCAGTCCCGCTTAAATTCTGTTCGGGTCAGTCCCGTTTTAAATTCTGTTCGGGTCAGTCCCGTTTAAATTCTGTTCGGGTCAGTCCCGCTTAAATTCTGTTCGGGTCAGTCCCGTTTAAATTCATGTTCGGGTCAGTCCCGCTTAAATTCTGTTCGGGTCAGTCCCGTTTTAAATTTCTGTTCGGGTCAGTCCCGTTTAAATTCTGTTCGGGTCAGTCCCGTTTTAAATTCATGTTCGGGTCAGTCCCGCTTAAATTCTGTTCGGGTCAGTCCCGTTTTAAATTTCTGTTCGGGTCAGTCCCGTTTAAATTCTGTTCGGGTCAGTCCCGTTTTAAATTCTTGTTCGGGTCAGTCCCGTTTAAATTCATGTTCGGGTCAGTCCCGTTTTAAATTTCTGTTCGGGTCAGTCCCGTTTAAATTCTTGTTCGGGTCAGTCCCGTTTAAATTTCTGTTCTGGGTCTATCCCATTTAAATTTCTATCCGGGTCTATCCCGTTTAAATTTCCTCTCTCGGGTCAGTCCCGATTTTAAAATTTTCTCATTTGGGTCAATCCCATTTTTTTTAAAAAAAAAAAAAAAAAACAAAAACAGAAACAAAAAAAAACAAACAAAAACAAAAACAAAAAAACAAAAAAAAATTTTCAGTCCTCGTTTCAGAAGCGTCCGTCGTCCGGATCGTTCGCAGCCGAATAACACAGGTAAGTATTTGGTGTCTACTTCTTTGTCTCAAGTTTTTTTTCAAAACTCAGACAAAGAGGGGCAAACTGTAGACACCAAATTTTTGATTTTTTAAATTAATTTCATCTTAGCTTTATTTGTTTCAATTTTAGGTTTTTCATTTCTTATTATTATTATTTATTATTATTATTATTTTATTATTATTATTATTATTATTATTATTATTATTTTATTTTTATTTTTATTATTGTTATTTATTTATTTTTGTTCTAGTGTATTTTTGGCTTCACATTAATTTCCAGGAACAACAAAAGAAAAGGAAAAGAAAAATAATAAAAATGACAAGTGGAATCTTGCATGTGGGACAAATGTCCTCATTCTAGTTGGACAACAAAGGGGTTTAGGTGTTACACATTTAGAGGAGTAAGAGAGCATCATCGGAGGCTAGAAAAAAAAGGGAAAGAAAAGAAAAAAGAAAAAAAACAAAAAAAGGATTGGGGATTGAAGGGCTTCGAAAATAAAAATGTAAAAGGAACCAGAGGAAAAAATAGAAACGGGGGCGGCTTGGATTAGGGGGACAGACAGAAAAAAAAGCGACGGCAAGCTTGAGGAACTGAAAGTGAAAAACAGAGAGGGGGGACGGCTGATGCCAAAGAGAGAGCCGCAAGCAACAAAAAAGAGGATAATCTGATAGGAAAAGGGGGGTAGCTGGGATTGGGTGCAACGAACAGAGGGAGAAACCGAGAGCTTGGTGAGGAAAAAACAAAGGAAACCAGAGAGGAGAGCTTCAGCAAGAGAGAGAAAAATCTGGAAATTGGAGGAGTTTCCTTCAGAGGATTCGAACAATAGCCAGAGGAAGGAAAGGAAAAATCTGGAAAATGGGAAGGGGCTTCAACTTCAATCATCCGGAAAAATTTCCAAATCACCACCACCGAATTGCCCACCACCGCAACCCGCTTTCACCGCTCACTCTACCCTCCGTCCTCAAATTCCCCCCAATTTCTCCACGCAACACCTTCACAAAACCCCTCATTTCCATTCTGCTCTTCCCTGTTTCCAACACAGGCTTTTTCTGCCGTTACTCCCCAACGTCTCCACCGCAGCCGTTCTCCTCCACCATCGCCTCCGCCCCTTCAAATCCAAAACCAAATCAGAACAAACCACAGCCTTCCCCCTCCTCAGACCTTACCAACAACGTCCATCTCATATCACCGGTGGACCGTCTCCGATTATGCCAGTCCCCCACTCGTCGACTTCCTCCTCCGTCGCAACTGCCGCTGCGACTACCAAGAAAAAGCCTCCAACTGACGCAATCACCAGAGCTGCTGCCTCTCGCTCCAAGTCAACCGCTGCAGCGCCTAAACCAAAGCGAAGATGAAGCCGGTGAAGCAACGTCGGATTCCACCGCTACCGCCCGTACGTTGTCCCTGTGATAGCCCGCTGTAAGTCAACCTTTTCTTTTACGTTTCAGTCTTTTTTTTTCCGGAGAAGGTTTGCCGTGGACTGTGGTGGCAAATTTTCATGTTGTCCGTTCATGATTTTTCTGATTGTACATGTTATATGTGTTGTTTGGGCTGAATGTCTTGGGTTGCTGGTAAAATTTTGGGGCGGGTTGTGGATTCGATTGAGCAGGGATTAGCTGAAATTAGGTGTGCCCGTCTAGTGTTCGACGAAATGCTCCATTGAGATTTTTGCCTGAAAGACGCATTGATATCTGCTTCGCATACGTTCGGCTAGTTCAAACAGAATTTGTGAAAATTTTGGATCTGTTTTCTTCGGCGCCTTGCCTGTTTTCTTTACTCTTTCTCTTGTACAAATCCGAATTACATATTAAAATTGGGAGAAATGAAGCTTGTGCGAGTTTTCCTTTTTTCTGTCCTGGAGTGACTAGTTGTGAGGTTGAACTTTCTGGGGAATTTTCTGCCAAATAAAGAAGAACGAAATGGATGATTGTGTAATCTAATATTGAGCCTGTTTGAGAAGATGATCATCTGTCTAGATTTATAATTTCAGTCCTTCCATTATCCTTTTCTCTGTGATTTCGCCCCAAAGCTTGTAAAACTTCATGATTCGACCCCCCAAACCTTCATAATTCTTTCAATCAGGTCCGATTCTGGTTGCATTTAAATTCCTCAATTTTCCCTTATTCTGCTATGGCCCCAAAATTGGGAATTATCTAACTTGTTTTGCCTTTTCCACTTTTACATGTTTTATATGACATTCTTGCGTAGATTATTTACGGATTCTAGAATACAATTAGGTCTTAATAATTTTGGCCATTTTAATTTTTTCGGTGGGTTTTTGTAAGAAAATAAAGTCTGGGTTAAGAATTATGTGTAGCTGGGTCTAACAAATGGGTTTTGGTTACTTTTGGTGGGCTTTTGATATAGTCTGTATAGCCAAAGCCCTTGCATTTTTCGATTGGGCTGGTGTTATAGATGATGGGCTAGCCTGTTTGTTGTTCTTGGGCCTCCGTTTGGGCTAGGAGGGTCTTAGGCCCAAACCAATAAGAAATGGCCCAAGTTGCCTGATCCATTAAGAAACCAGAAAGCTGTTTTACAGAGCAGTCCCTGTATTTTCCTTTAACTCTACTGTGGCCCTGGACATTTTCAACTTCTTTCAATTCGGTCCTTAATTTAATTGCAATTAGGTCCCTTAACTTTATTTTTCTTTAATTTTGACCCCAAGACTTTATTAATTTTTGCAATTAAGTCCTTTCTTCTTTTGACTTCTTAAATGTGAGTTGTTGACATGATTTAATTGATTCAAATTCATGTTTACTTGTTTTCTTTAATTTTTCCCAAATAAATTGGTGCCTTGACCATTTCTTTTATTTTGGAGGATAAATAAGTACTTCACCCCACTAGAGCTCCATTTCAAGGGAGGTATAATTTCTTTTACCCCTTTTGTTTCTCTCCTATGTGGACTAATGTGCTAATTGAAATTTGCATGTCTACTTGCTTTCCTAGCCTCTCCTTATTTCCTTTCATTTATTTCATTTACTTTTGATTTTTATTAATGGGGTATGTGTACACCTCTTGGCTTGTAATAGATAGGGCGTAGCAAGCAATTTGATCCATTTTCCCTTTCCCCTTTGTTTTAGTTAGCAAACGTAATGGTTGCATGCCTATGTGTTATATGTTAAATGCTTTATTAGGATATTGCATCTAGTCGAGCATGATAAGTGCTACATGATTTAGGTGATTTGCATGTCTACTCGCTTTTGTAGTATAGATGAATGGAATGGATGAATGTACGTCACCACACTAGTCCAATGCTAGTTGTGGCTTCTTTTATCGTTTCCACTAGTTCAACGCTAGTCGGAATTTATAGAATGGGCTAGTTCAATGCTAGACCCTTAGGGATTTTCCCTCGTTAGTACATCATTTGCTTGCTCACCACATATCACGCATTTTTCTAGTTTTATCATTTTGCATGCCCCTCGAACCCCTTTTCCCTCCATTTTAGGATTTTTTGCATTTCATGCTAGTTATAGGGTTCATTTGCTTGAGAGTCCCCTTAAATATGGGATATAGACGAGTGTGGCTTTTTCTAAGCCTTAGCACGCTTGTATCCTCTCTATCAAAGGGCAAATTGAGTCACGATTTAGGTCTCCCCGTACCCATCATGCATGAATTCCCTAGGTTCATGCATCCACTCTATCATTACACTTTCATTTTTTCCTCCCATTTGCACACGTACACCTTTTATCCCTTCACTTGCACACGAACACTTTTGTCCCATTTTGCACACGTACACCTTTTTATCCCTTCACTTGCACACGAACATTTTGTCTCATTTGCACATATGCATTTTTTATCCCTTCACTTGCACACAAACACTTGTAAATACATTTGCACACCTCCACTTACATCCTACTATTTTTATTATTTTCCTCACTTCACATACCCTCACATTGCATACATGCATTCCATTCATTTGCATCCCACTCGCATTATTCGTGACTTCTTCAAAAGGATCGTTATTGGGCTTCACAATTAATGTGATTGGCACCATTCAACCTTTGAAGGGAAATTTCTCCCAATACCCCTAGGTCTAGGGTTTGCATTCATGTAGTGCATCCAAATGTAATAAATTCTTTGATTAAAACAAGAAAATCTTTGATTAAATCATGCAACTAGCCTTGGCTAGGTCGAAGGGGTGCCTTGGATTTTTATCCTTGCCTTCCCCTTCGTCAAATGTGACTCCCGAACCTTTTTCATTGGTTTACGTGGACTAGGAGTCGTTTAAAAGGGGTTTCTTACAACTTTTTCCTAAAAAATTCATTTTTAGGTGACTTGGTACACCTTAACTCATTACCAAGTGGCGACTCCCATTTTTTCAAAAACCCTTTTTTAACTATAATTTTGGGTCAAATCGTCGCATTTTCAAACCCCCATTTAGACCCATTTTTCTTTTAAATCACAATTCATTTTCCAATCACAAATTGAATCAAAAAATACATCTTTCTCAAACCATTTATTTATTTATTCAAAAAATGGGGCGCGACAGGTGATCGTTGATCGGTTGACCAAATCGGCCCATTTCTTACCTGTGAATGTGAAAGATTCCCTGGATAAACTGGCTCGGTTGTACCTGAATGAAATTGTGAGGTTACATGGGGTTCCAGTGAGTATAGTTTCAGACCGAGATCCTCGTTTTGTATCAAGGTTTTGGCAAAAATTTCAGGAGCACTTAGGGACCAAAATTAACCTTAGTACAACTTATCACCCCCAGACGGATGGACAGTCGGAGCGAACAATTCAAACCCTCGAGGATATGTTACGAACGTGTATTCTAGATTTTGGGGGTAATTGGGGCCAACATATGACTTTAGTAGAGTTTGCCTATAATAATAGTTTCCATTCGTCCATTCAAATGGCACCATACGAAGCTCTCTACGGACGAAAGTGTCGTTCGCCCATTTATTGGGATGAAGTGGGGGAAAAGAAAGTTCTAGATCCAACAACCATTCCTTGGATGGAGGATGCGCAAGAAAAGGTTAAATTGATCCGTCAAAGACTCCAAACAGCTCAAAGCCGACAAAAGAGCTACGCAGATAACCGAAGGAAAGATTTGGAGTTCGAAGTTGGAGACCGTGTCTTCCTTAAGATCACGCCACTACGAAGTGTCACTGCGGGTAGAGGAAAGAAACTTCAACCACGGTTCGTGGGGCCTTACAAAATTCTTCAACGAGTTGGAAAAGTAGCGTACCGACTCGAGTTGCCGCCAAGTTTAGCTCGGATTCATGACGTTTTCCATGTCTCGATGTTGAAAAAGTACTATCCTGACCCAACCCACATCGTGCGACCAGAGGAGATTGAGTTAAATAAGGCACTCACTTACGAAGAGAGACCTGTACAAGTACTCGATCGAAGGATTAAGGAACTGAGGAATAAACAAATTCCATTAGTAAAGGTTTTATGGAGGAATCATGGTATAGAAGGGGCAACTTGGGAACTGGAGGAAGAGATGCAAAAGAAATATCCTGAGCTGTTTAGTAACCCAGGTGAGCAATTTCGAGGGCGAAATTTTCTTAAGGGGGAGAGGATGTGAGAACCCAGAAAAAAAAAATTTAATTTATTTATTTATTATTTTATTCCTGTGCACCGTTTTCTTGTATTTTCTTTACTATATTACTTTTATCAATATTTTATCAGTAAATATAGTTTTTAAATCATTTTTCTAGTATAAGGTAGTTCGTGAGAAATTTGGAACGTATTTTGGACGTGGGACCCGCTAGTGCATTTAGTGAGAGAAATTCGACCAATTCGGGTAAATTGTTCATAAAGGGGTTTCATTACTAGGTGTTAGGAGATGATTAGAGGTTACCTAGATGGATTAACTCTGGAGGGACAAGAGGATAACACTAAACAAAACAAGGTGCCACGTGTCCAAATGTGGTTGGACCAAGCTTACCTAACTTTCTTTGTCATTACATAAAAGTCCAAATTTGACCAAAACCTCTTCATTCTTCACCTCCTCATTGCCGAACCTCTCTTGCTAGCAAAGGGAGAAAATTCTTCAACTTCCATCTTCTAATCTTGCTTCAATCTCGAAAATCAACCGATTGTTTCTTGAATTAGTCCGTAAAATCACTTTGCTTGGAGTGTTTGAAGACCTTGGTGGTGTTATTTTGGAAGAAAACTCTCTAAGCTTCAACCTTTCTTGAAGATCTAAGGTATATTGCTTGGAACTCATCTTTTGTTTCTAATTTTGGCCAAATGGTGCCTTATAGTAGCTATATACGTGATTGTACGGAAGATTTGGTGGATTGGAGTGAAGTTTCCTAATTTTCTGATTTTTCTTGGAATTTTTCTGTTTTCATATGATGGATATGATTGGGTTTGATTTGGTGGTTCCAAATGGTGTTTTATAGCTCACTTGTGCGTTAATTGTAGTTAATTGCGGAAAATTGCCGCTTGTGCGGAAAATTTCAGATTTAGGGTTTCAATTGGGGCTTTGCTATGGTTGATTGTTGAGCTTCTAATTGGCTATTATTGAGGGGTATTGTGACCCTAATGAAGTATATTGAATGCCTTATGAATTGTTTGGGTGCTTGTGGTTGTGTTGGATGGTTTTTATTGGTGTCTTGTAGGTTGGAAAAGCTGAAATTTTAGGGGAAATGCTGTCCGAGTGTCTAGGGCATTGGATCCTTGTGAGTTGGGTTGAGATTGACTTGAAATGAATAATTTTAGGGTTGTTTCTACTTTTAACCCTAAATATTATGTATTTTTCATTTCCAAGCTATATTTGGGTTTTACCTTAATAGTTCCTATTAAAAGGTATTCAACTCGTGTTTGAGTCTTAATTGTACTTTCTTGATTATTATAGGGCGTGCCGGTGATCCGAGGCTCACGTCGGGCGAAAACTTGTGAAATTTCTTTGTTGGACTTGGTGAGTGTACTACTCACATATTTGTTATTCCGTGGCTTTCTTGTACTTGAATTCTGTGTTTTGGACTAGTTGTGATGATTGTTTGGACTAGGTGAGGCGAGGGTGTACTTTACCACTCTCGTACTCTCTGGCCTACTTGTTTGGTTATGATATAACTTGAATACTCTTGACTGTATTTGATTTGGTGTCGCTTGGATGCCGATCCTTAATGTAACTCTGGATCTGTACTGTTTACTTTGAGCTCTACCTCATTGGAAGTCAATGGACTCGAGCCAGTAAGGACTTGGTCGGGGACATTTGACAAGCCATGGGGACTGTATTTAAGAATCTTTGGGTATGAGACCCTAGATTCCGGTTTACTCGAGTAATACCAATTCTGTACTGTGTGGTGTTCGGGCCCGGTAAGGGGAAAGTGAGGTGGACGGATAATTGGAGTAAAGAGGGGTCTACGGTCATGATTACCTGGTATACATTGACGGAGAGTCAATGAGATGAGATCAAGTATGGCAAAAGAGGAAAAGGGCTCTTGAGAGCCATCCGTATCCTTTATTCCTTACATTTGGGTGTTATTGCTTTTACTTACTTGACAAACGTATTTGGACTGAATGCTCTTGAGTTTATGTGATCTTGGTATATGTACGTGACAGTACCTCATTGGGCGAAAGCTCACTTCGTAAATTTTGTTTTCCTTACAGGGAATTATCTTTTGGACTTTTGACTGTGATGAGTAAGTTGAGTGGAGCTAGTTGAGAGATTTTGTATAGCTCCTCAATAGTTGGAACCTTTGTTGTACTTGGATTTAAATGTTTTCTTTTGGCTTGTAACCATACAAAAGTGGTTTGTAATAGGGTGTATTCCTATCCAATGGATTGTACTTGGCTTGTATATACTCTTTTCAGTGATTGTTGGAAATTTCTTGTAATCAATGGGATCTTGGCGGATTGTGACGTGGCAGCCACTATTCGCTTTACGTTTTGCCTTTTGTTTTCCCGTTTCTCCTTTATTGGGTTGATTAAGCGCGCCAATATTTTCCCGAACGACTTGAGTTAGTGTTTGACCGTTTTAGTAGTCCTGGCGAGAGCTGGGCAGGCAGTCCGCTAACTCCTTTGGTACGCCTTAGGGGAAGGTGGGGCTGTCACATAGTAGCTCAACCCTTAGTTTAGATTCGACTTAACCTTCATTAGTTTAGTCCTGGTCAATCCCACTAGACCCCACTTGTTCTTCCGGCTCCGCTTCCATAGGTTCTTCTATCATATTAATTTCTAACTCTAGAATTCCTGTCACGTCGCACCCTTATGGATTTCCTCATTTCTTACATTCTAATATGAACTCTCTCAATTGCTATTACTAGCCTCTGTCTTTTACCCATTTAAACTCGTATCACTCGCTTCAGCTAGAAGTAAGTTCTTGAACAGTCACAGAGATTAGTCATTTGATGCCCTAGAACACATTGCCGAAAGGACGCTCCTGGTCCTTACTTAAACTACTATTTCACTCAAGGTTCAGGTTTAGACCCACATTTTTTTTGGGGTAAAAGATGACATATAATTCTTTTACCATTTATCGACTAGTAAAATTATTCATCTTAAAAGAACAGAATTTGCACTAATCTTTAAGATCTCACTACTGGCCCTTCACTTTTAACTTTCAAAAGCTAGCCTTGGTCTCTTTAATTCTATTTCTTCAAATCAACTCATGATTTCTGATCACGTCATAAGGCAATATGCTAAATTCCTCCCAAATTGCAAATGCACCATTGAATGAGGTATTTAATACTCGAGTACAAGAATCTGGCAATAGGATAATTCACAGCTCAGGCTGGCCAGTCCCAAGAGTAACTCACCTATATTTGAGATTCCTACCCGACGTACATATCTAATTCCCTTAACAATAATAATTACTTCAACACTAAATAGGCTATTTCCCACAGTCTGAGAACCCTCTCCCGGCACGAGCTCGATAGGAGCTCTGATACCACCTGTGACGACCCCACTTCCCCCTAAAGCGAACCAGAGGGTTGGCGGGCCATCTGCCTAGCTCTCGCAAGGACTCACGCAAGCAATCTAGCCCAAATCCTTCCAAAGAATAACCTAAACTATTACAATAACGAATCTCCCAAAATAGACCATTTGCTAAAGCCACATTAACTTCAGAGATAACAGCATGTGAAGATAGCCAATCGACGGCTCTTAAACACCTCACTCGTTATTTACAAGGAGTAAAGTCATACAATCCCAAAATACATATAAACTCATACAACGAAAAATATATACATACAAACCAGATATCAGAATTAAGGTTTACACTTTTCCAGCTTCAAGTGACAACCTAAAACAAAGGTACATTGTTTAATTCAAAATACATTACAAATCGCTAAGCGAAGTCATGAAGTTCCAATACATTCATAAGAAAATATAAGCAGGCTCAGATTTCTCAAACATCAAAACCTGTCAAGGAAAACAAATAAACGTGGGGTGAGCTAAAGCTCAGTGGTGCCCCAAAACATGCAATCACATAAGGCAAGTAACGAGTATTTAAATTCAACAATTAGGAAAGTGGATAACAGCACAAGGTAGGATACAGGGGCTCTCAGGAGCCATTTCTCCACGAGCTTGATCAAATTTTCCATAGTCGACCCTCCGTCAACTTTCACTACCTAAGGTCCATGTAGATCTTCTTATTTTTCTCAACTCCAGCCACCAATCATACCCCTTTACCGGGCCCGCACAACAAACACGAGAGTGGTAATACTCGAGTATACCTTAGGGACTGGTCGAGGAATTCATCCAATGACATTACGTCCAACACGTGGTTACTAGGTCAGGATAAGAGGCCCTCCCACCCTCAGGTGTGGTACATTCTCCTACTCAGTACTTAGCACATGAGATAGGATAAGAGGCCCTCCCACCCTCAGGTGTGGTACATTCCCCTACTCAGTGCTTAGCAAGTATTCCAAGGTTTTAGCACTTAAGATAGGATAAGAGGCCTCCCACCCTCAGGTGTGGTACATTCCCTACTCAATGCTTAGCAAGTGCAAGTAGGATAATTCACGAAAATATTTCAAGCAAGTCACCACTCGAAAGAGCTAGTGCGATAAAGTACACACTGCCCACTTCGATGGATCAGAAAACCAATTTCCAATTATCACATATCAAGTCAAGAAAGTACTTTAATCAAGTAAGCATAGAACAAGCAAGGACACTCACCAAGAGTGAAGTTCAAAGGTCAAGCTGGGATTCAAAATTCCACGTCCTCGCTATACCCTAGAAAACCTGGTTTTAAAACTATAAGTTTTACTATACAAGTGCTTGATTTATATATAAAAGGGTTAAATACCAAAAACCCCCCTGTGATTTGCCTAATGTTCACTTTACCTCCCTATGGTTTGGAAACCTACAATTTGACTCCCTGTCGTTTCAACTAAAGTAAAAGTCTAACGGAAAACATCTAAACTAACGTCTGAAAGGAAAATGTCAAAATTGCCCCTCTATAAGGGTTTTGCGTTAAGTACCAAAAACCCCCACGTGGTTTGTCAAATGTACACTTTACCTCCCTATGGTTTGAAAATATACAATTTAACTCCCTGTCGTTTCACCTAAAGTGAAAATCTAACAGAAATTCCGTTAAATACACTTTAGTTGAAATGACAGGGAGTCAAATTGTAGGTTTCCGAACCATAGGGAGGTAAAGTGAACATTAGGCAAACCACAGGGAGGTTTTTGGTATTTAACCCTATATAAAATTATCGGGTTTTATAACTAGATTATTTTCTCGAAGTAACTTAACCATTCTTTTGAAATTAAAACTAGTAAAAGTGATAAAACATTCCGTATGGTTTCTTTTAAGAGAAATACTTTTCTTTCTAGAGGAGCAAATAGAACTTATTTATGTCAAGTGAGTTTTCTTGCCGAACAAGTTTTCTACGCCTTTTGTTTAAAACTATTAAAATCTCGCGTTTGTAATGAATTTCTCAAAAACAACTAGCCAGGGACAAATTTTAAGGAAAGAAAAGAAAATAAAATAATACCTAGGGTTTTAAAAACAAGTGAAATCATTTTCTAAAAATAGTAAAGCTAATTTAAGCCAGGAAAAGAAATAACTAGTTGACAATGTATTTCAAATCCCGAATTTCTCACGTGATCGTACAAGACGAATTTTTGTAGTTTAATACATAGAGTAAAATATATTCACGTAGCCCGATTTGAAAAGACTCAAGTTCACAGGGTCAAAACGAACTTTTCAGATTCCGATTCACAAGCACATTATATCTCAGATTTACCAATATAGAAAGATCACATTTCAAACGGCAATATCACTAGGGCTTCGTCGATCATTAGCCCTAGGTTTCAACAGATTCATTGCTGATCAAAAATAAAACAAATGACCAAGGCTTCGTCAATCATTAGCTCTTGGTTTCAACAAGCTCATATCAGATCACATTTAAACACAATAAATTCAAGGCCTCCAAGAAATTCCATCGACTAAACCGCAAGGGTTTTATCCATCAAGTAGAAATAATAACAAGTAATTCCAGCAGTTAATTTCATCAAAACTTTAATACTTGTAAAATCACTCAAATAGCCAACAATTCAAATGTTTCACTACTAAGTATCTTACAAGACTTAAAACAACATTTTTCAAGCATATCCAACCATTATATTCCAAGAAAAAGAAAAATCCAGAAACAACTACAAATTTCAGTTTCATTCCCTCGGCAATTCACAAGATTTTCCAGCACTTTGTGTGAGGACTCGCAAAAACTATTATTTTATGCCTAATTTATGGCTTAATAAATTATTTAATTGGATTTTATTTCCAAGGAATATTTTCTAGTCTTATTAGACCTAAATACATGGTAAAATAATTTCGTTATATTTTTAAAATGATTCGTTTAGAAAATTAATTACCTGGAGCGCGTTTAGTAAAAATAGTGAATAGTGCTTGGAGATTTTATCCGCGTAGTAGCACAATAAGCTTGGAATATTGGAGACTTATACAATGGTCCTAAAATAGGTAATCTTATGAATAAATACTCAAGTGATAGTTAGTAGTACAATCGTTATAAGAAATTCTCGGAAGTTTCGCGTTATAACGTTAAATTTGACGGTACGCGTTTTCACACGCGCGACTTTAATTGAGGGACTTTAGACCCTTATTTCGGGATAATTAAGAGTGAATAATACTCACATGAATATTAATGCATTGGAGGTTTAGTGCACTAGTGAACCAAACGCGCGAGAAAAATCGAGCCGTAATCGCACCAAACGGCCCCTAATGAGAGTTGACTTTTGGGTGAATTTCCACCACTTATTTCACCTTCTCTTGGAAGCTAAAGGAAATCAGATTTCTCTCCATCTTCTCTCTCCTCATTGCCGACCAGCTCTCTTCTCTCTCTAACTCATTTGCTTCAAAATTTCTGCTCACAAATCTCACTCAAAACCACCCCAAATCATCTCCAAATTCAACCAAACTTGCACCACACCTAGCTTGACACTTGAGGATCATTTTGAGCTGCAAACAAGGGCTGGAAATCACGGTTTTTCTGGGGTAATAGAGGGCCGAAAATTCTGCTGAACATCAACCCAAAGTAAGTGATGATCCACTCTTGGAAACTTGAAGTTTGGAAGCTATCTTACCTTGTTAAGTTCATGCATGCATTTGGTTAGCTTGTGTATGGTGTAAAAATGTGATTGTGGGCTCTTTGAATTCCCACACTTGGGTTGTTGTTGCTGATTTGATGATTGATGGTGGTTATATTGTTGGTTTAGTGGTTAAAATGATGCATTAGTGGTGGGTAATTAGTAGAAACTTCATTGGGTGTAAGAAGCAAAAACTTCCGATTTTGCCCCTGCCATGTTCGGCTATTTCGAGGCCAATTTTTAATGGTCTAATAGCTTGAATTGGATGCTTATAGGATGTATTAGATGTGTGAAAAATTTCATCAGAAAATATTGAGGTTTGATTGAGCAAATGAATTTTTCTTGAGAAACTAGCAAATCTGGAAAACTGTTCGCGTATGATTCTGACCAGTGGTAGTATTTTGGCTATAACTCTGTCCTCGGATGTCAAAATCATGTGCCGTTGGTGGCGTTTGAAACTAGACATTCCTGGCTTTAATTTGGTATATAATGCACGTTCTGATTCTTTGTGAGCAAGCCGAACCAAATGTTTTAAGTTCGCTGTCCTGTTGCTCTGTTCATCTGGAATGAAGTGTTCAGGCAGCAACTTGATGCACGATTTTGAACCAGATGGGTGCCGAATTTGGAAACGATTTCTTCTGTGATAATTTAACCCTATGAATGTATTTTCTAACGGCGTAATCCATGCTCAATTTCGAGTTAAATTTACTGAGTTGTGACTGAAACAAGTGGACTGCTCTGTTTTGGAAAAACCCTAATGTTGGACTGGTTTGGAACAAGATCTTGGAGTGAACTTGTTAATTGATGTTCTTGATACTAAACACTTACCAAAGGCATTATGGATGTTTCTTAGGCCTTTATTTCACAAACGAACCATGATTGGATAGTTTGCTTGATTAAACGTTTTGAGATGGGTAATGAAAGTCTCAAGGCAGATTGCCTTATAATTTTCCTGAACTTTGGTTTACTAATTAACTATCTTACCGAAGGTATTTTTCCCTGAAATTTGATAGAGTGGTACCTTTCATATGGAAGTAGAATACTGCCAATTTTGGTACCACTCCAAGTTTGTTTCGATACCCAATTAAATTGTTAGAGTTGGAGGTTCAAATCTGGAAAATTCTTCTCCAAGTCTTGAATTTCCCCAACTTCGGGCTACTGTATCTCGGTACTCGAAACTCCGATTCTTGATCCGCTTGTTTTGTTATACACCTCACTTGTAACACTAGTTGAGCTGCAAATTTCAGAGGCCGGTTTGCAACGTGTGAATCGTGCCGAATTTTCAAAGTTGGCCAAAATCCAACTTAATTCGGCCTTGTAAACCAATCCTGCATCTTCAAGCTCATTTTGAACACTTTTCACTTCGATTCATGGAAAAGTGTCTTCTAGGAACTTATAGTACTTTCTAAGAGGTTTCCAACGGTATAAAGTTTTCCAATTCTCGACTTATACCGAGCGAGTTACGATTTTTCAATAATAAAACTGAAAATTTTCCAATTTCAAAGAAATAGAGTTTTTCAAGAACTCTTTATTCTTTTGATATTCTTAAACGTTTTGCTCACGATTTTCATGATAAAAACTCAAATAATATTGTACATAATAAAAGGCGAGTTGAACCTCGATTTACGTGTAATTGAGGTTCCTTTTTGCGAAATAATCCTTAGATTGTACTAGTGTACAATCTTCTTGATAAGTGGGTTAATTGTGTGATTATCCACTGTTAATTGCCAGGAGCACAAGGAGACCTTCAAGAGGATCTCACAGTGGACACTTGAACTCCCAGAAAATAATTCTTATTGAATTGCTCGGTGAGTGTCAAGTGTGTGCATCTTTGATACATGTTTGTTTGTGGTAATTGTTGGAATTTTAAGAAAATAAGGGCGGGTGCGTACTTTATCGCACTTGTTCTAATTTCAAATGAATTATTGAAATGTATTGAATGATTGGAATGTATTGAATGAATGACTGAAATGCAATGGTATGTTATGAATACATACGTCGATGGAGGGAACCTCCTCGATTTTCAAATGAATGGGGGACGCCCAAACTCATAGGTCGTCCTTAGACTCGAGCCGGCAATGGGCTTGGTCGGGGACTTGGGCGAGCCATGAGATACATATAAGCTCGACCTAATGAGAGGTCTTGCTTGGCATACTCACAGAGTATCGCCTTATAATAGACTTGTGGGCCCTTGGGGTGTACGGTGGACGGAGGGAAGTAAGTGGTGATCTACGGAAATGAAAATACCGACCCGGTTGACAGGAGGGTCAAAGCGGGGAGGTATACGAATGACATCGGCAGAGTAAGTGGAACTTAGCTCCTGAGAGCTACTATATCCTTGAATTGTTTCTGATTACTTTCCTGCTTGAATGGTCGATTATTGAGATAACGTGGTTTATTTATTAAATTTGGGATTGTTATTTGACTAAGTGCTTACATGTGTGTTCTTGGCCTCACGAGCGTTTAGCTCACCCTATAGTTTTGTTTTCCTTAACAGGACCGAATCTTGGAGAAATATGGAGAAACCATCCGTTGTACTTTTGTTAAGACTCCAGTTATATATTTTGACTAGGCCCTGGTTTGGGTTGTACTTTTGGAAATTGTAAACTTGAAAAGTTTGGGCCCTGACGTGTACTTTGAATTTAAGTCGTTTTATGATTACCCGATGTACTGATTATACATTAAGTGACTTGTTAAGCTTGAACGCTTCCGCATTATTGTATTCATGTTGCTCTCATCGAAGTGTTTAGTTCGGTTTTAAATTGAATGGAATTGCTTGAGTCCTGGCGAGAGCTGGGCAGGCGTCCGCGGATACCCTTTGGTCCGCCTTAGGAAGATGTGGGGCGTCACAGTTGGTATCAGAGCACTAGGTTAGAGGTCTATATGGGAGACATATTAGATACTCTACCTTTAAGACTCGATATGGGATGACTTAATCCTACCCTAAGTGATACTTGAGGCGAGCTAGCTACTAAGTTAGTCCTACCTCAAGTGACGAATGGGATGAACCAACGATCAAGATAGGCATGCATTGTAGGATATTGGAACTGAGTGGTGATTTAAGTTTCTAACCTGAAAAATATTATTATTGTTATTATTTTGCAGGGATGGCTGATGGAAACGGAGCCCCAGCAGCTAACGGGAATGGTCATGCGAATGGTCATTACGAGCCTCTTAGGACTATATTCTATCGAGCTCTAGCGGGAGGAGATCGAGTACGCTACTCACCTTATGATAGATACCCTCGATGTTCGTGTAGGTTGACTTTCGCCTACCCGAACCATATAGTGCTTGCTCTGGACGACGAGCGTCGTCAGTTGGTGGATGCCAACCGCGATCTACAGGCTGAGGTAGACGCGCTTAGGCAGATGGTTAGCGCTCAGGGTGAGCAGATTGCCGAGCTTGAGGAAGTGCTGGAGGGTGAGGTAGCCACATCTGCAGTGGTTAATGAGAAGCTTCGGGATACTAGGGCTCGACTTACTAGGCTAGGACGGGATGTCCGTACTCGGGCTTTCGAGATTCTGGCTGATGCGACTAGATTGGTTGAGGACGCTGCTGAGGTGATTCCTGATGATGAGGAGGAGGATCCGGAGGAGGATCCCGAGGAGGAGGTTCCTCCTGATAGCCCTGCTATGGACTAGGATCTTAGTCGTTGACCCCTTTTGACTTTTGACTGGTACAGTTAGGACTAGTTAGGGTGACGCGAGTGCTGAGGCCATTGCATTTTGCATGCTTGTGTGGCCTACTTTTGGCACTTGTTCTTACTTTAGTCTTCTGTGACTAAAAGTATACTTTTGAGCACCTGTGTGCTATGTTTTTGTGAATTGTCCCTAACTTGTTAATTGTACGAACTTGACATGCTTATGAATGTAAATTATTGTTAATTTCAATGCTTTCTTGGTAGGTTCTAACTTTGATATATTTCTTCTTTTCTGCTTAAGTTAATCTACTTCTTGCACTAGGCACATTTAGGCTAATGGAAGGACTAAGAAGTGGTCGAGGCCGTGGGCGAGCGTCTAGACAGGCCCAACCTCAGGGGGATGACCAGGGATCGGCAACTGGACCGACCCAGGGACAGGAAAATGTTGAGGGTAACCAAGTGGCTACTGTCATCAATAGGATGACTGATATCCTAGAACGTCTAGCGGAGAGACAGGGTCTTGGACCATTTAACCAACCTGGGGGCCAGGATAGAGGAGAGGATAGAGCCTTGGAAAGATTCCTAAAGTTTAACCCGCCTAATTTTATGGGTGAACCTGACCCCGAAGTAGCGGAGAATTGGTTAGAAAGGATGACCAATATATTCGCCGCACTAGACTACACTGAGGATAGGCGAGTGAACTTTGCTGCTTTTCAATTTGAGAGAGTGGCCCGTGCTTGGTGGGATTTGATAAAAGGAAAATGGGAAAGGGCTCGAACCCCTTGGACTTGGGAGAATTTCACAAGGGAGTTTAATGAAAAGTTCCTTCCGCCCTTAATCCAAGAGAAAAGGGAGGACGAATTTATTAAGTTGAAACAAGGAACCCTTACTGTAGCAGAGTATGAAGGGAAGTTCACTAAACTTTCCAAATACGCTCCTGAGTTAGTAGCTGATGAACGGAGGAGGATTAGAAGGTTCATACAGGGACTTAATGTGGAACTTCAGGAGGGCCTGGCTGCAGCCCAAATCTCTACTTTTACTGAGGCTTTAGAGAAAGTACAAAGGGTTGAGAATGCAAGATCTCAAGTGAGGGATTTTCACAACAGAAAAAGGAATTTTCCTAGTCGCACTTCTGGGCAGACCAGTAAGTTTGTACACCCTTCTAAAAAGGGAAGAGAGGAAGGAGGAACGAGAACTGCTGGAGCTTCTAGGGGAGCTCTATCGAGGAGAGGTCGTAGCGGGACGACTCAGGTTAGGGGGCACCATCTTTTGGATCGACTATGACCCCTCAAGTTACTTGTGGGTATTGTGGTAAATCCAACCACTCTGAGAACGACTGCTGGAGAAAGCTGGGAAAATGCTTGCTGTGTGGGAGCACTGAGCATCAGATCGCAAATTGTCCGAAATCGTCGAAGACAGGGAGAAGCCTGCAGAGGCCTGAAAAATCGACGTCTAAGCAGACCAGTGCCGGAGGGAGTCGACCGAAAGTACCGGCTAGGGTCTACGCATTGGACTATCCACAAGTTCCAGAGGCGACCGAAGTGGTCGAAGGTACAATTCCAATCTTTCACCGCCTAGCTAGGGTTTTAATTGATCCGGGTGCAACGCACTCTTTTGTAAACCCTGATTTCATGAGTGGAATAGACTTGAAACCAATTGAGTTACCATATGACTTGGAGGTTAAAACACCCACTGGGGACAAAAGTCTAATTGCTAATCTGGTGCATAAGGATAGCGAAATCTGCGTGAAGGAAAGAAAATTGCTGGCCGATTTGATAGGCCTAGCGATTAAAGGATATGATGTGATCCTAGGGATGGATTGGTTAGCCCGTTATAATGCCCAACTAAATTGTAGAACGAAAATTGTAGAATTGTGTATTCCAGGGGAGGCAACCTTGAAATTGGATGTGAGGGATAAGTTAGTCTCGTCTGCACTTATTTCGGGAATTCGGGCTAGAAAATTGTTAAGTAAAGGAGCTCAAGGGTATTTGGCTTTTCTTATTAATACCCCTAGCGATAAAGTGAATCTGGAGGACACACCAGTAGTGAAAGAATTTTCTGATGTTTTTCCTGAAGAATTGGAGTCTCTACCCCCCGGAACGGGAAATAGCTTTTAAAATTGATGTGGCTCCGGGAACAGCACCTATATCAAGGACACCATATAGGATGGCCCCAGCTGAGTTGAGGGAGTTGAAATTACAATTACAGGATTTGTTGGAACGGGGTTTTATACGGGAGAGTGATTCCCCGTGGGGAGCCCCAGTTTTGTTTGTAAAGAAGAAATATGGGAGTTTGAGGTTATGTATAGATTATCAAGGTTTAAATGATGTTACGGTTAAGAATAAATACCCACTACCCCACATTGATGAACTGTTTGACCAACTGCAAGGGGCGGTAGTGTTTTCAAAGTTGGATCTAAGGCAAGGTTACTATCAATTGAGGATTTTGGAAAAGGACATACCTAAGACTGCTTTTAACTCAAGGTATGGGCACTTTGAGTTTGCAGTGATGCCTTTTGGGTTAACCAATGCACCTGCCGCTTTCATGGATTTAATGCATAGGGTTTTTAAGCCTTACTTGGATCAATTTGTGGTAATCTTCATTGATGACATTTAGGTATATTCTAAGAATGTGAAAGATCATGAGAAACATTTGAGAATTGTTTTACAAATCTTGAGGGAACATCAGTTATATGCCAAGTTTAGCAAGTGTGAATTCTGGCTAAAAGAAGTGACTTTCCTATGGCATATAATTTCTAAGGATGGGATTAAAGTGGACCCAGCTAAAGTTGAAGCTGTTTCGAAATGGAAACGACCGGAAAATCCAACCGAAGTTCGGAGTTTTATAGGATTGGCAGGGTATTACCGGAGATTCATCCAGGATTTTTCGAAAATTGCTGGACCTATGACTGAGTTGACCAAGAAAAATGGAAAATTTATTTGGAGTCCTAAGTGTGAAGGAAGTTTTCAGGAGTTGAAAAGACGGTTGACTAGAGCGCCTGTTCTAGCTCTACCAAATGGACAGGATAGTTTTGTGGTTTACACAGATGATTCTAAGGAAGGTTTGGGATATGTTTTGATGCAAAATGATAAGGTGATAGCTTATGCCTCTAGGAAATTGAAACCGCATGAAGGAAATTATCCAACCCATTATTTGGAATTAG
Source organism: Coffea arabica (assembly GCF_036785885.1). Lineage (NCBI taxonomy): Eukaryota > Viridiplantae > Streptophyta > Magnoliopsida > Gentianales > Rubiaceae > Coffea > Coffea arabica. The sequence goes on from NC_092330.1 coordinate 17,804,045, forward strand.
CGGCTGTGGTCTTTGCTTTGAAGAAATGGAGACACTATTTGTATGGAGTGACATTTGAGATTTTTTCAGATCACAAAAACCTTAAGTATTTATTTTCTCAGAAGGAGCTGAACTTGAGACAACGTAGATGGATGGAATTTCTGGAAGATTATGACTGCACTATTAAGTACCATCCTAGGAAGGCCAATGTAGTGGCCGATGCTTTAAGCCGTCAGGTACAAATGGCTGGATTGATGGTTAAGAAATTTCAGTTGTTAGAGGAAGTTAGCTATTGAAATCCTCGATTAGAACCAAGGAAAGTAATTTTGGGGAATATTGTAATAACTTCGACTTTATTGGAACGCATTAAGGAATCTCAGGAAAAGGACCCTGAAGTGCAAAAGTTGGTGGAGAAAGTTAAGATGGGAGACCAGACCGATTTCAATTTGGGATCAGATGGAATATTGAGATTTCGAAATCGGGTGGTTATGCCAAAGGATGAAGGGCTTAGAAAAGAAATTTTGGAAGAGGCACACTGATCAAAGTTTACAGTACATCCAGGAGGGAATAAAATGTACCAAGACTTGAAAAGTCTATATTGGTGGAAAAATATGAAGAAGGAAATTGCCCAATTTGTTCAGACATGCTTGGTTTATCAACAGGTTAAAGCCGAACATCAAAAACCCTCAGGACTTTTGCAACCTCTAGAAATACCTGAGTGGAAATGGGAAAATATTATCATGGATTTTGTATCAGGCTTACCAAGGACACAGAGAGGCCATGATGCCATTTGGGTGATAGTGGATAGATTGACTAAATCGGCTCATTTTCTACCGATTAACATGAAGTATCCGTTGGAGAAGTTGGCCAGGTTGTACTTGGATGAGATCATCAGACTACATGGTATACCTGTGAGTATTGTGTCAGATAGGGATCCAAGATTTGTTTCGAGGTTTTGGCAAAAGATGCAAGAAGTGTTGGGGACTAAGTTGAACTTTAGTACCACCTATCATCTCCAGACTGATGGACAATCTGAAAGAACAATTCAAACTCTTGAGGACATGTTGAGGACTTGTGTACTGGACTTTGGAGAGAATTGGAGTAAGTTTTTGACTTTAGTGGAATTTGCCTATAACAATAGTTTCCACTCTTCTATTCGAATGGCTCCATACGAAGTGTAGACACCAAATTTTTAAATAATTTGTATGTTGCATCTAATTCATGATTTGGTTTTAGATTGTCTGCATTTTAGTTGTTACCTTTTTATTTATCTTTTATTTGCTAATTATTTGTCATATTAATTTTGTTCACGTTTTAGTTTTAGTTTTAGTTTTAAGTTTTAACGTAAAATTTGTGAAAAAAAAAGAGGAAATTGATGAAAAATGGAAAATTGTGTTTTGTTGATTCTAGTTTATTTAGTTTCTACCCAATGTTAATTAAATTACTTTTTTTGTTGTTTTTGTTGTTTGTTATCTATTTTTATTATCAGTTTTATTCAATTAATTTCAAAAAGAAAAAAAAAGAAAAAATCAAAAAAAATCAAAAAAAATCACAATTCTATTTCTGCCGGTTCCATTTCCACTTCTCAACCTAGCATTTTTCATTGTTATTGCCGACTCCACTCCACTCCCAATACCTCAATATATACATCCCACTACGCTATACCATTTCCAATTGACCCCAATATCATACTTCCATTTTTCTTTTCTGCCGTGAGTTGCGAGTGGAGTGCAAGAGAGAGCCGAGCTTCCATTCCTTTTCCTTTCTGTCCGTAAGCTAATGTCCGTAAGCTAAAAAAATAGAGAGAAAGACCTGTTGTTATCCTTTCTTCCATCCGTGAGCTGGTGTAGTCTGAGAATCAAACTTCCTCCATTCTAGTCGCAAGCTTGAGCAAGGGAGAGGAAGAGTTGCGGACTGCATTTCTGGACTGCCGAGAGGAGAGAAATATTTCCGCTGCTGATCGCGTGATTTGAGCCTTAAGCTGAGGTAATTTCTGGACTTAGACTAGTTGATTATTAGTTGATGAAGCTGTTTAGGGGCATGCATGTGAGGGTTGTGCGGTTGGAAGAAGAATTAAGTCACAAGAAAACTGGTTTTGAAAGAATTGGAAATGCCGTGAGTTTGAACTAGAAATTTCAGCTTTAACTTGTTACTTTGTGATGATCTGAGCTTAGTTGTGTGGTTAGTTAGTTAATAGCTGAATGATTATTCTTTGCATGAGGTTAATCAACCTTGTTTAAGCAAGAATAGTGAAGAAATATAGAATCTGTTTACATGCATGTTAACCGAGAGAGAGTTTGGATGAATTTCTGGTAAGATGGTGATTTTGATGACATTCGAACTTGGTTTTGGATCTAATCTGATAGATAACTTGTTATTTGGTGTTGCATGTGAACCTTATGGCCAAGATTTTGATTGCATGGCTGGAAATTTCTACTAGAAGTTGCTGGACTGCTTAATCAATTTTCCAGTTTGCCGATGGAGTTGTTTTGGGAGTTGTATGGATATTTTAGTGTGAATTTACTGGAAAGTGCTTGATCCTCACTTGGTTGTGTGTTTAGCTAACTAAATACTGGATGATTAAGCCCTGCATGAGATTAATTGGCTATGTGTAAACCAGAAATTTGAGTGAAACAAAAATCTGCTGCACGCATGTCATCTGCGAATAGTTGAATTAATTCTGGAATTTTGGGATCAATGTTGCTGGTGTCCGACCCTGTTTTGAACTGGAATTGATAATGACTTCATTTATTAGTCTTGCATGTTAGTTTTTGGGTACATAATTTAGTGTTTCAGCCGAGGAAATTCGGTTTAAAGATGGACTAAAGCTGCTGGAATTTTTCCAGTGTAGCCGAGTGAAGAGGAAAAGAATTTTCCAGTTTGCTTTTGCGAATTCTGGATTCTTATTCATGTTTGGGGGGCAAATTCCTTGCATTTGGTCTGTAAATGACAAATTGGTAGAACTGATTCGAGTGTTTGCATGCAAAGATGGCTGAGCTAAGATAAAAGGAGTAAAAAGCTGCTGCATCTCTTTGTCTTTTTGTTTTCTTTTCCATGGCTGTTTAAGGGACCCTTACGTTTAAATTGCTTGTTAAATCTGGTTTTAAGGAGAAGGAATGGAATGATTTGATGTTAAGTTTACGTTTGAGTCCTTAAAACACTTGAGCTATGATTAAACACCATGCTAAAAAATATTTGATCACGGTTGTGATTAAGAAGCTTGAGCTTGAGAAGGAAGTGCAGCAGTCTTCGGTTGCTAAAGTATGTGAAGTAATTGCAGAAACTTGTTTCATGGCTATTGCATAGAACTTGCATGTTTTTTCCTTCTAAGTTTTCTACCTGTTGAGGCGATGGTAATGACATAGTTTGCAGCTTAGTTAAAGCTATGTATGCGAGCTCGAGATCTGATTTTTTTTGGAAAATAAGATGTGAGTTTGAGTTGGGTTTCGTTTGAGCAAACATGAGAGAAAATATTGCAGAAACTCACTTTGAATTTGATTTACCTGCTTGTTTGGTTGTTAGATTCATGCTTTAATGTGTTGGTTAGAAGATTTTTCGATCAAAATGGTGTTAAGGTTGAGAAAATGAAAATCACGGTTGTCTTCTGGGTTGCCGAAAGCTTTCAGCAGAAATTTCTGCTGCAGAATGTTGTTTCTCATGTTGATTTTCACGTAGCTTGCATGAAAACTGCATGAATTAATCTCTAAAAATTGCACTTTGATCCCCTAAGTTCCCCTTTGTTGCACTGTGACCCAATTATGCTTTAATTTCTTGCAATTGAGTCCTAAAGTATTTGCAATCTGAATCATGACTTGACTTTTTCATCATTCTTGAACCTTTAAAGTTCTTAAATGTTCTAATTGGGCTCACATGATTGATTAATGTTTGCAATTGGATCCCTTTTACATGATAATTCGCTTCGGTATGTTTTTACGTGAATTGTGGACAAATTTCAATGGATAATTCCCAATGTCATGAAAGCTTAATAATCTTGGAAGAATTCATAGTCTTGGTTTCATTTGATTCAGTTTTTCTTAGATAATTTTGTTATTTAATCATAATAAATAATTTCTGTGATAGTTTTTCTCTTTTTGTGATTTTTGCATTTGATTGTGATGGATTCCACCGTAAGCATTTCAATTTAGCACTCCACTTTAAATTCTTGAGACCTTTTATTTGAGACCGAGTTTTGCTTGCACGTGCATGATCTATTCCATATTTAATTTTCGTTCCATGCTTAATTTCCACTTTTGTGTTTAATGGTTGTTTCATGTGATTATTTGATAATTAAAGTGGTACCTTGACATTTTTATTATTTTGGAGGGTAATTTAATAATTTCACTTCATTAGAGCATCGATTCAAGGGAGGTACATTCTATCCCTTATTTGCACTTCATTTGACCCTACGTGCTCCTACGTGTTATGTGAATATGCATGTCTATTTTGCTTTCCTAGCCTTCCTTTAATTTAATTTCTTTTATTTATGTCATTTACTTTTGCTTTTTATTTAAGTTATTCTTTATGGGGTATGTGTACACCTCTTGGCTTGTAATAGATAGGGCTTGAAGGAACATTCAATGAAGACCTATCGAAGACGTGTGCCTAGCTAGCAAATGTAATAGTTAGGGCTTCAATTGCCTATGTGTTATGTGTTACTTGCTTCAATTAGGTTCTTGCATCTAGTTGAGCATGCTAAGTGTTATGTGCTATGTGTTTATAAGTGTTTGGCATGTCTACTCGCTTTCCATAGCCATGAATGAATGTGATGGACGGATGTACGTTTCCACTAGTCCAACGCTAGTCGGAATTCATAGAATGTGCTAGTCCAACGCTAGACCCTTAGGGACTTCCCCTCGTTAGTACATATTTGCGTGTTCATCACATGTCATGCATTTTTCTTAACTTAGCATTTGGCATGCTCCTTGAAACCCTTTTTCCCTTCATTTAGGATTTTTGCATTTCATACTAGTTATAGGGTTCATTTGCTTGAGAGTCCCCTTAAATATGGGATATAGACGAGTGTGTGTAGCGCCCCCACTTCTCCCTAAGGCGAACCAAAGGGTATCCGCGGGACGCCTGCCCAGCTCTCGCCAGGACTCACTACAATCCATCATTCAAAAGCTCGAAATACTTTAAGTAACTTCAATACATAATTAAAGTACTCCAAATATCTCACACTTACAATTATGCAGCTTCCAAGCTTAAATACAACCCAACGGAAAAGGGTACAATAGCCATCCGTTATAATATAACTTAAAGTTTTCAAAAGAAAACAATCTAGTACTACTCACGAGCACCCTTGGTCTCGAACCCTGTAAAAGAAAACCACAACGTGGGATGAGCTACACAGCCCAGTGAGGTTCCAAGACACTCTAACAGTTCAAATAAATCAAGTAAGTTGGGCATATCATATGCATGATTCAAGGTCACACACTGGCATGTTATCATGAGGTGATAATCATTGTACGAGTAATTTGAGATATTTATCATGGTATGAGACATTTATCATGAGACAGGTATCATGATATAAGTACATTGGTCAGGTAACAGGTATGGAGCATATCACAGGCATAGTTCAGGATTTCATGTTGACATTTTAGCATGAAACAATTATCATGATACAAGGTAAACATATACGGTAGGATACGGTGTTCCAGTGGAACTCTGTCGGTCATCTGCACCTTATGACTTCTGATCCCCACGGTACGGTCTGGCCATCGCCTTATCCCTCCAGTGGTAATACTCGAGTATACCGAAACGGTGGCCCAGGGTTCCAACCTACCCGACCGAGCCCAGTCCTGGCTCGAGTAGGTCAGTAACCAAGGGCAGGGCCCAAGTTCAGCTTAGAGCTTACAACATGCACAAGTAACCAAGTAATTCGACAAAAGGTAAAATTCATCATTTGAGTAGGTCGAGTGAGGTAAAGTACACACTCGCCTAATAATGATGGTCAGCTTCATATAACATGTGATTCATGATAATCAAGTAATCAGGTGGTCAAGTAACCAAGTAAGTTGGTGATCACGTAAGCAGATAACCAAGTAAGCAAGTAACCAAATAGATTAGAAAACGGTAAGTAAACACGGTTAACGGTAAACGGTAAACGGTTAACGGTAGTAATTACGGTTAATTGGTAGACATATGTCATTTCAATAGGCCGCCATTGGCCGTTTTTCACTTTCACCACGTAAGAGTCGAGGAGATTCACTCCAACCGACTTATGCTTCCATAGCATAATTAATCATTTAAACACATCATGTAAATATGCTCTCCAAACATTTCATATCTAGTATTTCAAGTAATCACATAAGTATGCTCTTTAAGCATTTCATATCGAATAGTTCAAGTAGTCACGTAAATATGCTCTTCAAGGGTTTCATATCGAATAGTTCAAATATACATACTTCAGGTGTTTCATGTCGAGTAATTCAAGTATACACTATTCAAATATGCATGAGTGTGGTAAATACTTAACATATAGCACTTAACACCTAATGACCAGGAGTTAAGCATGTCATAGACTTATTCCAATTACGTATTCCTATATGGAACACTCACCTATTGCAACAAGAGAGTAAATACTCAAACAAGTGTCTAGGCGTCCACTTCGAGTTCCTCTTGAAGGTCCCCTTGAGCGCCTGAGCAAATAACCATTAACTATTATGCACTATCACTTAGAACTCCTACTTATCAAAGAAGGTTGTACAATCTAAGGGGAATTCATAAATTGGGCCTTAATTATTAATAATCGAGGCTCAAGAGTAGAGCTTGAAAGTCTAAAGAGAGAGACTAACATTTTTCATGAAATCGAGTTCAAAATGTTCAATCGGTATCGAGAAAAGAAGGCAAGTTTCCAAAATCTCATTTTCTAAGAAATTGCCAAATTTCAGCTTTGGGTGTCAATTTTAGAAAAATCGTATCTTGCACTACGTAGGTCCAAAATTGGAACGCTTGATACCATTGGAAACTACATTCCGAGTACTACAAGTTTCTAGAAGACACTTTTCCATGATCCCAAATGGAAGGTATTCAAAAGTTGGATCAAAGTTACTGCTGTAGAATACTAAGACAGTTTCAAGGTTGGTTTTTGGCCAATTTTGGAAATTCGGTAAAATTCACTTGTTTTGAACTAACCTTTGAAATTTGGAAATCAATTAGTGTTGCAATCCATGAGTATAACAAAACAAGCGGAATGAGAAACGGAGTTTCGAGCACCAAGATATAGTAGCTCCAAGTTGCTGAAAAAGTTAAGACGGTTGGGCTATTTTCCAGGTTTAAAAACTAAATTCGAAGCATCATTTGGTCACCGAGTTGGCAGTGGAAATACATAAAACTTGGTACACTAAATCTTCCATATGTGAACAACGTTTCTACCAAGTTTCATACGAAAACTCACACGGTAAGGTAGTCATTAAAACAACCAAAGTTTATGAAGAGTTTCAAGGCTAAACTACCTTCTCACTTTTTCTTTTGTTTACAAACTTTTGTACCATGAAATCAGTTTCAAATCTCTCCATTATTGAAACCAAGAGTTCATAAACATCCACTGAGCAATTTAAAGACCATTGACATCCAAATTCTAGAAATAAAACTCTCCAAATCAGATTTGACCATTTGGCTAAGAGAAAACGAAAAGTTTTCCAGATTCGATGAGCGAATTTTGTGACATCATTTGCATATCAAAATGGTCTTAGAATATTACCAAATTTTGTACAATTAAACCTCCATATGAGGATTACTCTTCTATCAAATTTCATTTGAAAATTCACACGGGAAGGTAGTTAACTAAACCATCAAAGTTCAGGAAATTTCCCAAGGTAAAACTGTCTTCTAGCTCTTCTTTCCTTTTTAAATATTTTGTCCAAAGCAACCAACCCAAATCTGGTTTATTTGTAACACAAAGTCCAAGGAACATCTAATCTAAAGTTTGGTAGGTGTTGGACATCAAATATTCCAAAACAACAAGTCCCAAATCATTGTTAGTTACAAATCTGTCCAAGTGGAAAATTCTATCACTGTAGCAGTTTCAAACTTTGGCCACAACTCACTCAATTCAACTTGGAATTGGACGTGGTTGATGGCGTTGGAAAGCTCTCTTATAAAGCTGAATTTTCTCAGAAGAAACCATTTTCAAATTCTATCTACAAACAGCTCGTTTTTGAGCATCAAGAAGCAATTTCTGTCCTGTCTCCTGGAGAGCAACGAAACAGGGCAGTGATTTTCAAACGAATGGTGTGGCTCACTCAAGTGGAACCAGAACGTGAATTTGGTACCAATGGAAAGCTGAGAATGTCTAGTTTCCAATGCCGCAAACGGCACTTGATTTCGACATCGGAGTAAAGAGTTATAGCCGATACAAAATGACTGCCTGGGCAATACGGGAATCATTTTCCAGATTTGCTAACTTTCGAAATCAATTCATTTGACCAACCAAATCATGTTATTTTTCAATGAAATTTTGTACACACTCACAATAACATGTAAAAAACATAATCAAGTCATTAGAACCTCAAAATTTTGCACAAAAGTGGTCGGACAAGGCAGGGGTAAAATCGGAAACTTTTGCCTCTTGCACCCAATGAAATTTCTATCAATTACACACCATTAATCCATCATTTTAACCACTAAACCAACAATATATCCACCATCAATCATCAAATCAGCAACAACCCAAGTGTGGGAATCCATAGAGCCCACTTTCACATTTTTCCAACAATATCAAGATACCCATACACATGCAATAGCTTAAGGATGCATTTCTACCATCATAAACCAAGCTTAAGGTGTAGGATGAGGTTATACCTCCTTGTTGCTTTAAACCAGAAATTTCGGTCCTCAAGATGCTCCAAGAAACCGTGAGAAACTCCTCCTTTTTCTAGCTAGATGATCTCTCCACGTGACAAGCTAAGTGTAGTTCAAATTTGGTGTGAATCCATGAAGTTTTTGTGCAAGAATTGAAGATGAAAATGGCAACTTTGTGTTGTGTTTTTGCTGCAGAGAATTCGGCCAAGAGAGAGACTAAGAGAGAGAGTGTTTGGTCTAAATTTAGCTTCTTAAGGAAGACACAATGTGTGGTGCAAAAATCATCCCCAAAGTCAACTCTCACTAGGGTGCGTTTGGGCGCGTTTCGGCTCGATTTCTCGCGCGTTTGGTTCACTAGTGCACTAAACCTCTAATGCCCTTATATTCATGTAGATAATATTCACTCTTAATTATCCCGAAATAAGGGTCTAAGGTCCCTCAAATAAAGTCACGCGTGTGGAAACGTGTACCGTCAATTTTATCGCTATAACGCGAAACCTCCGAGAAATTCTTATAACGTCCGTACTACTAACCATCACTTGAGTATTTAAACATTAAAATTCCTATTTTAAGACTAAGGCACGTATCTCCAATTTTTCTGAGCTCAGTGTATCCTCAAATCGGCTATCGTTCCAAATGCACGTGCACTATTTCACTTATCGGGCTTTCGGAAATTAATTTTTGAAACAAGTCATTTTAAAAATATAATGAAACTATATTTCCATGTAATTAGGTCTCAAGAGCTTAGAAAATAATATTCGGAGTAAAAGACCAAATAAATAATTAAATAAGCTAGAAATAGGAGATTAAATAAGTAAATTTTGCGAGTCCTCACAACCTCCCCTCCTTAAAAGAATTTCGTCCTCGAAATTCATACCTTCTGTAATCTCAGACAATTCTGAACCGTGTGATGTGTTCATGTCAAGCGTTCTTTCAGATGTCACTAGTCGGTTTCTCCTTCCATTGACTTGTCGAGGGGCAGTTCCATTTCCTTGTTGAGCAGTAGTTTCTCGTGGATACCTCCTTGGACAGTCATGAACTTTATGATTGGTACTCCCACATCCCATACACTTTCGTCCCTTTAGCCAACAGTTTTCTTCAGTGTGATTCGTCCTTCCACAATATCCACAAGTCGGACGAGGTGTTGTGACCTGACTTGCTTGCGAGGTTTTCTTTGATCGTGTTTGTCCTACTGAAGTCCCTCGTGACATAGTTCCTTTTGGTTCCTTTATCATGAGTGGTGCAGGAAGTGACAGTCCTACTTCATCCACTTCTTTTCTAACTTTGGGCGGTGGTCCATTTTTTCCTAGTGTACTGTCAGATGTATCTCTTTTCCTTTTTTGAAAAGCTCTCAGTTGAGATTTTGTGCTTTCTACCCTTTGCGCTTTTTCAAGAGCGTCACTAAATGTTTCAACCTGTGCTGCAGCAAGGGCATCTTGGATTTCCAAATCTAATCCTTGGATAAACCGTCTTATTCTCTTCCGTTCAGTAGCCACCAATTCTGGGGCATATGTAGATAACTTCGTAAAGCGTGTTTCATACTCAGCTACGCTTAAAGTTCCTTGACGAAGCTTTATAAAATCATCTTCTCTCTTTTCTTGGACAAGTGGAGGAAGAAATTTCTCATTAAATTCACGCACGAAGTTTATCCAAATTCTCGGAGTTTGATCTCTTTCCCACTTGTTTCTTATAACATTCCACCAGGCTCGGGCTGCTCCTTCAAGTTGAAATACAGCAAAGGTGACTTGTCTCTCCTCTGTGTAATCCAAGGCATCGAATATATTTCTTATATTCTCTAACCAATTTTCAGCCACCTCTGGATCAGGTCCTCCAGCAAACTTAGGTGGGGAAAATTTCTGAAACCGCTCTAAAGCTCGATCCTCCCCTATCTCTTGGTTTCCACGTTGGTTCCCTTGTCCAACACCTTGACCTTGTTGAGCTACCAAGAGCTCTAGGATATCCGTCATGCGAGTTAAAACTTGTCCTATCTGGTCATTTCCTCTCCCAGCACTTAGCTCAACGTTTTGATCGATATCGGACCCATTAGCTACTCTTTCATTTCGGGGTTGTCTAGGTTGACGTCCCTTTCGTTGTCCTCTAGTTTCCATGTCCACAACTAATCTATACGCACATGCATAACCCTTACACTTAGTTAAAATTGAACTACACTCATATACCAGTAGCAACATTTAAAGAGGATGAAGATACTTTCACAAATAACATTATCACTATGCAAGTAAACACAAACTAGAGTTCATTAAATCATAACACAAATTATGGCCAGGTAAAGTTCATACCAAGTCAAAGTCAATAACAAAAATAAACAAGTGATTATCACAAGTACATTCATCTCCAACGCGCAAACTCTTAAGTTCTACTCCCATCGTCTCACTATGAAAGATCACCAGTAGAGATTCACTAGATTAATTGGAACTAGACGATTCTCGTTCCCTAACATGCTCGATTTCAATCCCAACACAAGGATCTTTTGGGTTACGATATTTTCCATCTTCCACTCTTAATTATTGTACCATCTTAACCAAACAATTATTGGTTTCCTGTAACCATTCACATGAAATATCGATTCATTCTTATTCCCCACAAATGGAGATATAAAGTCCCTATGGTTGCTTTCCACTCCCAAGTACTCGGGTTCAAGAATCCAAAATAGGATAATTCACATCTCGAGCCGGCCGGTCCCAAGAGTAAATCACCACATTCGAGATTCCTACCCAACATACATATCAAATTCCCTCCAATCATCAAGATAAAGGTTTTACAACCTATAACATTCATGATTCACAACTTACATTTCTAGAAGGGCACTTAAGTCTTTACTCAATCACATAGTAAGGACCATAACACTACTTGGCCCTATCTTGCTCCTTTGTAGAGACCACGTGAAGTGGCTCTAAATTCATCATTACAAGCAATCATTTAACTTTCAGAATAGTCCCACAGTCCGGCATCCTAAACATTTAAGCCTAGGATACACTACAAAATCTGAAGCCTAAGCTCTGATACCAATTGTAGCGCCCCCACTTCTCCCTAAGGCGAACCAAAGGGTATCCGCGGGACGCCTGCCCAGCTCTCGCCAGGACTCACTACAATCCATCATTCAAAAGCTCGAAATACTTTAAGTAACTTCAATACATAATTAAAGTACTCCAAATATCTCACACTTACAATTATGCAGCTTCCAAGCTTAAATACAACCCAACGGAAAAGGGTACAATAGCCATCCGTTATAATATAACTTAAAGTTTTCAAAAGAAAACAATCTAGTACTACTCACGAGCACCCTTGGTCTCGAACCCTGTAAAAGAAAACCACAACGTGGGATGAGCTACACAGCCCAGTGAGGTTCCAAGACACTCTAACAGTTCAAATAAATCAAGTAAGTTGGGCATATCATATGCATGATTCAAGGTCACACACTGGCATGTTATCATGAGGTGATAATCATTGTACGAGTAATTTGAGATATTTATCATGGTATGAGACATTTATCATGAGACAGGTATCATGATATAAGTACATTGGTCAGGTAACAGGTATGGAGCATATCACAGGCATAGTTCAGGATTTCATGTTGACATTTTAGCATGAAACAATTATCATGATACAAGGTAAACATATACGGTAGGATACGGTGTTCCAGTGGAACTCTGTCGGTCATCTGCACCTTATGACTTCTGATCCCCACGGTACGGTCTGGCCATCGCCTTATCCCTCCAGTGGTAATACTCGAGTATACCGAAACGGTGGCCCAGGGTTCCAACCTACCCGACCGAGCCCAGTCCTGGCTCGAGTAGGTCAGTAACCAAGGGCAGGGCCCAAGTTCAGCTTAGAGCTTACAACATGCACAAGTAACCAAGTAATTCGACAAAAGGTAAAATTCATCATTTGAGTAGGTCGAGTGAGGTAAAGTACACACTCGCCTAATAATGATGGACAGCTTCATATAACATGTGATTCATGATAATCAAGTAATCAGGTGGTCAAGTAACCAAGTAAGTTGGTGATCACGTAAGCAGATAACCAAGTAAGCAAGTAACCAAATAGATTAGAAAACGGTAAGTAAACACGGTTAACGGTAAACGGTAAACGGTTAACGGTAGTAATTACGGTTAATTGGTAGACATATGTCATTTCAATAGGCCGCCATTGGCCGTTTTTCACTTTCACCACGTAAGAGTCGAGGAGATTCACTCCAACCGACTTATGCTTCCATAGCATAATTAATCATTTAAACACATCATGTAAATATGCTCTCCAAACATTTCATATCTAGTATTTCAAGTAATCACATAAGTATGCTCTTTAAGCATTTCATATCGAATAGTTCAAGTAGTCACGTAAATATGCTCTTCAAGGGTTTCATATCGAATAGTTCAAATATACATACTTCAGGTGTTTCATGTCGAGTAATTCAAGTATACACTATTCAAATATGCATGAGTGTGGTAAATACTTAACATATAGCACTTAACACCTAATGACCAGGAGTTAAGCATGTCATAGACTTATTCCAATTACGTATTCCTATATGGAACACTCACCTATTGCAACAAGAGAGTAAATACTCAAACAAGTGTCTAGGCGTCCACTTCGAGTTCCTCTTGAAGGTCCCCTTGAGCGCCTGAGCAAATAACCATTAACTATTATGCACTATCACTTAGAACTCCTACTTATCAAAGAAGGTTGTACAATCTAAGGGGAATTCATAAATTGGGCCTTAATTATTAATAATCGAGGCTCAAGAGTAGAGCTTGAAAGTCTAAAGAGAGAGACTAACATTTTTCATGAAATCGAGTTCAAAATGTTCAATCGGTATCGAGAAAAGAAGGCAAGTTTCCAAAATCTCATTTTCTAAGAAATTGCCAAATTTCAGCTTTGGGTGTCAATTTTAGAAAAATCGTATCTTGCACTACGTAGGTCCAAAATTGGAACGCTTGATACCATTGGAAACTACATTCCGAGTACTACAAGTTTCTAGAAGACACTTTTCCATGATCCCAAATGGAAGGTATTCAAAAGTTGGATCAAAGTTACTGCTGTAGAATACTAAGACAGTTTCAAGGTTGGTTTTTGGCCAATTTTGGAAATTCGGCAAAATTCACTTGTTTTGAACTAACCTTTGAAATTTGGAAATCAATTAGTGTTGCAATCCATGAGTATAACAAAACAAGCGGAATGAGAAACGGAGTTTCGAGCACCAAGATATAGTAGCTCCAAGTTGCTGAAAAAGTTAAGACGGTTGGGCTATTTTCCAGGTTTAAAAACTAAATTCGAAGCATCATTTGGTCACCGAGTTGGCAGTGGAAATACATAAAACTTGGTACACTAAATCTTCCATATGTGAACAACGTTTCTACCAAGTTTCATACGAAAACTCACACGGTAAGGTAGTCATTAAAACAACCAAAGTTTATGAAGAGTTTCAAGGCTAAACTACCTTCTCACTTTTTCTTTTGTTTACAAACTTTTGTACCATGAAATCAGTTTCAAATCTCTCCATTATTGAAACCAAGAGTTCATAAACATCCACTGAGCAATTTAAAGACCATTGACATCCAAATTCTAGAAATAAAACTCTCCAAATCAGATTTGACCATTTGGCTAAGAGAAAACGAAAAGTTTTCCAGATTCGATGAGCGAATTTTGTGACATCATTTGCATATCAAAATGGTCTTAGAATATTACCAAATTTTGTACAATTAAACCTCCATATGAGGATTACTCTTCTATCAAATTTCATTTGAAAATTCACACGGGAAGGTAGTTAACTAAACCATCAAAGTTCAGGAAATTTCCCAAGGTAAAACTGTCTTCTAGCTCTTCTTTCCTTTTTAAATATTTTGTCCAAAGCAACCAACCCAAATCTGGTTTATTTGTAACACAAAGTCCAAGGAACATCTAATCTAAAGTTTGGTAGGTGTTGGACATCAAATTTTCCAAAACAACAAGTCCCAAATCATTGTTAGTTACAAATCTGTCCAAGTGGAAAATTCTATCACTGTAGCAGTTTCAAACTTTGGCCACAACTCACTCAATTCAACTTGGAATTGGACGTGGTTGATGGCGTTGGAAAGCTCTCTTATAAAGCTGAATTTTCTCAGAAGAAACCATTTTCAAATTCTATCTACAAACAGCTCGTTTTTGAGCATCAAGAAGCAATTTCTGTCCTGTCTCCTGGAGAGCAACGAAACAGGGCAGTGATTTTCAAACGAATGGTGTGGCTCACTCAAGTGGAACCAGAACGTGAATTTGGTACCAATGGAAAGCTGAGAATGTCTAGTTTCCAATGCCGCAAACGGCACTTGATTTCGACATCGGAGTAAAGAGTTATAGCCGATACAAAATGACTGCCTGGGCAATACGGGAATCATTTTCCAGATTTGCTAACTTTCGAAATCAATTCATTTGACCAACCAAATCATGTTATTTTTCAATGAAATTTTGTACACACTCACAATAACATGTAAACAACATAATCAAGTCATTAGAACCTCAAAATTTTGCACAAAAGTGGTCGGACAAGGCAGGGGTAAAATCGGAAACTTTTGCCTCTTGCACCCAATGAAATTTCTATCAATTACACACCATTAATCCATCATTTTAACCACTAAACCAACAATATATCCACCATCAATCATCAAATCAGCAACAACCCAAGTGTGGGAATCCATAGAGCCCACTTTCACATTTTTCCAACAATATCAAGATACCCATACACATGCAATAGCTTAAGGATGCATTTCTACCATCATAAACCAAGCTTAAGGTGTAGGATGAGGTTATACCTCCTTGTTGCTTTAAACCAGAAATTTCGGTCCTCAAGATGCTCCAAGAAACCGTGAGAAACTCCTCCTTTTTCTAGCTAGATGATCTCTCCACGTGACAAGCTAAGTGTAGTTCAAATTTGGTGTGAATCCATGAAGTTTTTGTGCAAGAATTGAAGATGAAAATGGCAACTTTGTGTTGTGTTTTTGCTGCAGAGAATTCGGCCAAGAGAGAGACTAAGAGAGAGAGTGTTTGGTCTAAATTTAGCTTCTTAAGGAAGACACAATGTGTGGTGCAAAAATCATCCCCAAAGTCAACTCTCACTAGGGTGCGTTTGGGCGCGTTTCGGCTCGATTTCTCGCGCGTTTGGTTCACTAGTGCACTAAACCTCTAATGCACTTATATTCATGTAGATAATATTCACTCTTAATTATCCCGAAATAAGGGTCTAAGGTCCCTCAAATAAAGTCACGCGTGTGGAAACGTGTACCGTCAATTTTATCGCTATAACGCGAAACCTCCGAGAAATTCTTATAACGTCCGTACTACTAACCATCACTTGAGTATTTAAACATTAAAATTCCTATTTTAAGACTAAGGCACGTATCTCCAATTTTTCTGAGCTCAGTGTATCCTCAAATCGGCTATCGTTCCAAATGCACGTGCACTATTTCACTTATCGGGCTTTCGGAAATTAATTTTTGAAACAAGTCATTTTAAAAATATAATGAAACTATATTTCCATGTAATTAGGTCTCAAGAGCTTAGAAAATAATATTCGGAGTAAAAGACCAAATAAATAATTAAATAAGCTAGAAATAGGAGATTAAATAAGTAAATTTTGCGAGTCCTCACAACCTCCCCTCCTTAAAAGAATTTCGTCCTCGAAATTCATACCTTCTGTAATCTCAGACAATTCTGAACCGTGTGATGTGTTCATGTCAAGCGTTCTTTCAGATGTCACTAGTCGGTTTCTCCTTCCATTGACTTGTCGAGGGGCAGTTCCATTTCCTTGTTGAGCAGTAGTTTCTCGTGGATACCTCCTTGGACAGTCATGAACTTTATGATTGGTACTCCCACATCCCATACACTTTCGTCCCTTTAGCCAACAGTTTTCTTCAGTGTGATTCGTCCTTCCACAATATCCACAAGTCGGACGAGGTGTTGTGACCTGACTTGCTTGCGAGGTTTTCTTTGATCGTGTTTGTCCTACTGAAGTCCCTCGTGACATAGTTCCTTTTGGTTCCTTTATCATGAGTGGTGCAGGAAGTGACAGTCCTACTTCATCCACTTCTTTTCTAACTTTGGGCGGTGGTCCATTTTTTCCTAGTGTACTGTCAGATGTATCTCTTTTCCTTTTTTGAAAAGCTCTCAGTTGAGATTTTGTGCTTTCTACCCTTTGCGCTTTTTCAAGAGCGTCACTAAATGTTTCAACCTGTGCTGCAGCAAGGGCATCTTGGATTTCCAAATCTAATCCTTGGATAAACCGTCTTATTCTCTTCCGTTCAGTAGCCACCAATTCTGGGGCATATGTAGATAACTTCGTAAAGCGTGTTTCATACTCAGCTACGCTTAAAGTTCCTTGACGAAGCTTTATAAAATCATCTTCTCTCTTTTCTTGGACAAGTGGAGGAAGAAATTTCTCATTAAATTCACGCACGAAGTTTATCCAAATTCTCGGAGTTTGATCTCTTTCCCACTTGTTTCTTATAACATTCCACCAGGCTCGGGCTGCTCCTTCAAGTTGAAATACAGCAAAGGTGACTTGTCTCTCCTCTGTGTAATCCAAGGCATCGAATATATTTCTTATATTCTCTAACCAATTTTCAGCCACCTCTGGATCAGGTCCTCCAGCAAACTTAGGTGGGGAAAATTTCTGAAACCGCTCTAAAGCTCGATCCTCCCCTATCTCTTGGTTTCCACGTTGGTTCCCTTGTCCAACACCTTGACCTTGTTGAGCTACCAAGAGCTCTAGGATATCCGTCATGCGAGTTAAAACTTGTCCTATCTGGTCATTTCCTCTCCCAGCACTTAGCTCAACGTTTTGATCGATATCGGACCCATTAGCTACTCTTTCATTTCGGGGTTGTCTAGGTTGACGTCCCTTTCGTTGTCCTCTAGTTTCCATGTCCACAACTAATCTATACGCACATGCATAACCCTTACACTTAGTTAAAATTGAACTACACTCATATACCAGTAGCAACATTTAAAGAGGATGAAGATACTTTCACAAATAACATTATCACTATGCAAGTAAACACAAACTAGAGTTCATTAAATCATAACACAAATTATGGCCAGGTAAAGTTCATACCAAGTCAAAGTCAATAACAAAAATAAACAAGTGATTATCACAAGTACATTCATCTCCAACGCGCAAACTCTTAAGTTCTACTCCCATCGTCTCACTATGAAAGATCACCAGTAGAGATTCACTAGATTAATTGGAACTAGACGATTCTCGTTCCCTAACATGCTCGATTTCAATCCCAACACAAGGATCTTTTGGGTTACGATATTTTCCATCTTCCACTCTTAATTATTGTACCATCTTAACCAAACAATTATTGGTTTCCTGTAACCATTCACATGAAATATCGATTCATTCTTATTCCCCACAAATGGAGATATAAAGTCCCTATGGTTGCTTTCCACTCCCAAGTACTCGGGTTCAAGAATCCAAAATAGGATAATTCACATCTCGAGCCGGCCGGTCCCAAGAGTAAATCACCACATTCGAGATTCCTACCCAACATACATATCAAATTCCCTCCAATCATCAAGATAAAGGTTTTACAACCTATAACATTCATGATTCACAACTTACATTTCTAGAAGGGCACTTAAGTCTTTACTCAATCACATAGTAAGGACCATAACACTACTTGGCCCTATCTTGCTCCTTTGTAGAGACCACGTGAAGTGGCTCTAAATTCATCATTACAAGCAATCATTTAACTTTCAGAATAGTCCCACAGTCCGGCATCCTAAACATTTAAGCCTAGGATACACTACAAAATCTGAAGCCTAAGCTCTGATACCAATTGTAGCGCCCCCACTTCTCCCTAAGGCGAACCAAAGGGTATCCGCGGGACGCCTGCCCAGCTCTCGCCAGGACTCACTACAATCCATCATTCAAAAGCTCGAAATACTTTAAGTAACTTCAATACATAATTAAAGTACTCCAAATATCTCACACTTACAATTATGCAGCTTCCAAGCTTAAATACAACCCAACGGAAAAGGGTACAATAGCCATCCGTTATAATATAACTTAAAGTTTTCAAAAGAAAACAATCTAGTACTACTCACGAGCACCCTTGGTCTCGAACCCTGTAAAAGAAAACCACAACGTGGGATGAGCTACACAGCCCAGTGAGGTTCCAAGACACTCTAACAGTTCAAATAAATCAAGTAAGTTGGGCATATCATATGCATGATTCAAGGTCACACACTGGCATGTTATCATGAGGTGATAATCATTGTACGAGTAATTTGAGATATTTATCATGGTATGAGACATTTATCATGAGACAGGTATCATGATATAAGTACATTGGTCAGGTAACAGGTATGGAGCATATCACAGGCATAGTTCAGGATTTCATGTTGACATTTTAGCATGAAACAATTATCATGATACAAGGTAAACATATACGGTAGGATACGGTGTTCCAGTGGAACTCTGTCGGTCATCTGCACCTTATGACTTCTGATCCCCACGGTACGGTCTGGCCATCGCCTTATCCCTCCAGTGGTAATACTCGAGTATACCGAAACGGTGGCCCAGGGTTCCAACCTACCCGACCGAGCCCAGTCCTGGCTCGAGTAGGTCAGTAACCAAGGGCAGGGCCCAAGTTCAGCTTAGAGCTTACAACATGCACAAGTAACCAAGTAATTCGACAAAAGGTAAAATTCATCATTTGAGTAGGTCGAGTGAGGTAAAGTACACACTCGCCTAATAATGATGGACAGCTTCATATAACATGTGATTCATGATAATCAAGTAATCAGGTGGTCAAGTAACCAAGTAAGTTGGTGATCACGTAAGCAGATAACCAAGTAAGCAAGTAACCAAATAGATTAGAAAACGGTAAGTAAACACGGTTAACGGTAAACGGTAAACGGTTAACGGTAGTAATTACGGTTAATTGGTAGACATATGTCATTTCAATAGGCCGCCATTGGCCGTTTTTCACTTTCACCACGTAAGAGTCGAGGAGATTCACTCCAACCGACTTATGCTTCCATAGCATAATTAATCATTTAAACACATCATGTAAATATGCTCTCCAAACATTTCATATCTAGTATTTCAAGTAATCACATAAGTATGCTCTTTAAGCATTTCATATCGAATAGTTCAAGTAGTCACGTAAATATGCTCTTCAAGGGTTTCATATCGAATAGTTCAAATATACATACTTCAGGTGTTTCATGTCGAGTAATTCAAGTATACACTATTCAAATATGCATGAGTGTGGTAAATACTTAACATATAGCACTTAACACCTAATGACCAGGAGTTAAGCATGTCATAGACTTATTCCAATTACGTATTCCTATATGGAACACTCACCTATTGCAACAAGAGAGTAAATACTCAAACAAGTGTCTAGGCGTCCACTTCGAGTTCCTCTTGAAGGTCCCCTTGAGCGCCTGAGCAAATAACCATTAACTATTATGCACTATCACTTAGAACTCCTACTTATCAAAGAAGGTTGTACAATCTAAGGGGAATTCATAAATTGGGCCTTAATTATTAATAATCGAGGCTCAAGAGTAGAGCTTGAAAGTCTAAAGAGAGAGACTAACATTTTTCATGAAATCGAGTTCAAAATGTTCAATCGGTATCGAGAAAAGAAGGCAAGTTTCCAAAATCTCATTTTCTAAGAAATTGCCAAATTTCAGCTTTGGGTGTCAATTTTAGAAAAATCGTATCTTGCACTACGTAGGTCCAAAATTGGAACGCTTGATACCATTGGAAACTACATTCCGAGTACTACAAGTTTCTAGAAGACACTTTTCCATGATCCCAAATGGAAGGTATTCAAAAGTTGGATCAAAGTTACTGCTGTAGAATACTAAGACAGTTTCAAGGTTGGTTTTTGGCCAATTTTGGAAATTCGGCAAAATTCACTTGTTTTGAACTAACCTTTGAAATTTGGAAATAAATTAGTGTTGCAATCCATGAGTATAACAAAACAAGCGGAATGAGAAACGGAGTTTCGAGCACCAAGATATAGTAGCTCCAAGTTGCTGAAAAAGTTAAGACGGTTGGGCTATTTTCCAGGTTTAAAAACTAAATTCGAAGCATCATTTGGTCACCGAGTTGGCAGTGGAAATACATAAAACTTGGTACACTAAATCTTCCATATGTGAACAACGTTTCTACCAAGTTTCATACGAAAACTCACACGGTAAGGTAGTCATTAAAACAACCAAAGTTTATGAAGAGTTTCAAGGCTAAACTACCTTCTCACTTTTTCTTTTGTTTACAAACTTTTGTACCATGAAATCAGTTTCAAATCTCTCCATTATTGAAACCAAGAGTTCATAAACATCCACTGAGCAATTTAAAGACCATTGACATCCAAATTCTAGAAATAAAACTCTCCAAATCAGATTTGACCATTTGGCTAAGAGAAAACGAAAAGTTTTCCAGATTCGATGAGCGAATTTTGTGACATCATTTGCATATCAAAATGGTCTTAGAATATTACCAAATTTTGTACAATTAAACCTCCATATGAGGATTACTCTTCTATCAAATTTCATTTGAAAATTCACACGGGAAGGTAGTTAACTAAACCATCAAAGTTCAGGAAATTTCCCAAGGTAAAACTGTCTTCTAGCTCTTCTTTCCTTTTTAAATATTTTGTCCAAAGCAACCAACCCAAATCTGGTTTATTTGTAACACAAAGTCCAAGGAACATCTAATCTAAAGTTTGGTAGGTGTTGGACATCAAATATTCCAAAACAACAAGTCCCAAATCATTGTTAGTTACAAATCTGTCCAAGTGGAAAATTCTATCACTGTAGCAGTTTCAAACTTTGGCCACAACTCACTCAATTCAACTTGGAATTGGACGTGGTTGATGGCGTTGGAAAGCTCTCTTATAAAGCTGAATTTTCTCAGAAGAAACCATTTTCAAATTCTATCTACAAACAGCTCGTTTTTGAGCATCAAGAAGCAATTTCTGTCCTGTCTCCTGGAGAGCAACGAAACAGGGCAGTGATTTTCAAACGAATGGTGTGGCTCACTCAAGTGGAACCAGAACGTGAATTTGGTACCAATGGAAAGCTGAGAATGTCTAGTTTCCAATGCCGCAAACGGCACTTGATTTCGACATCGGAGTAAAGAGTTATAGCCGATACAAAATGACTGCCTGGGCAATACGGGAATCATTTTCCAGATTTGCTAACTTTCGAAATCAATTCATTTGACCAACCAAATCATGTTATTTTTCAATGAAATTTTGTACACACTCACAATAACATGTAAAAAACATAATCAAGTCATTAGAACCTCAAAATTTTGCACAAAAGTGGTCGGACAAGGCAGGGGTAAAATCGGAAACTTTTGCCTCTTGCACCCAATGAAATTTCTATCAATTACACACCATTAATCCATCATTTTAACCACTAAACCAACAATATATCCACCATCAATCATCAAATCAGCAACAACCCAAGTGTGGGAATCCATAGAGCCCACTTTCACATTTTTCCAACAATATCAAGATACCCATACACATGCAATAGCTTAAGGATGCATTTCTACCATCATAAACCAAGCTTAAGGTGTAGGATGAGGTTATACCTCCTTGTTGCTTTAAACCAGAAATTTCGGTCCTCAAGATGCTCCAAGAAACCGTGAGAAACTCCTCCTTTTTCTAGCTAGATGATCTCTCCACGTGACAAGCTAAGTGTAGTTCAAATTTGGTGTGAATCCATGAAGTTTTTGTGCAAGAATTGAAGATGAAAATGGCAACTTTGTGTTGTGTTTTTGCTGCAGAGAATTCGGCCAAGAGAGAGACTAAGAGAGAGAGTGTTTGGTCTAAATTTAGCTTCTTAAGGAAGACACAATGTGTGGTGCAAAAATCATCCCCAAAGTCAACTCTCACTAGGGTGCGTTTGGGCGCGTTTCGGCTCGATTTCTCGCGCGTTTGGTTCACTAGTGCACTAAACCTCTAATGCCCTTATATTCATGTAGATAATATTCACTCTTAATTATCCCGAAATAAGGGTCTAAGGTCCCTCAAATAAAGTCACGCGTGTGGAAACGTGTACCGTCAATTTTATCGCTATAACGCGAAACCTCCGAGAAATTCTTATAACGTCCGTACTACTAACCATCACTAGAGTATTTAAACATTAAAATTCCTATTTTAAGACTAAGGCACGTATCTCCAATTTTTCTGAGCTCAGTGTATCCTCAAATCGGCTATCGTTCCAAATGCACGTGCACTATTTCACTTATCGGGCTTTCGGAAATTAATTTTTGAAACAAGTCATTTTAAAAATATAATGAAACTATATTTCCATGTAATTAGGTCTCAAGAGCTTAGAAAATAATATTCGGAGTAAAAGACCAAATAAATAATTAAATAAGCTAGAAATAGGAGATTAAATAAGTAAATTTTGCGAGTCCTCACAGTGTGGCTTTTTATAAGCCTTAGCACGCTTGTATTCCCTCTATAAAAGGGCAAATTGAGTCACGATTTAGGTCTCCCCGTACTCAGTATGCATGAATTCCCTAGGTCCATGCATCCATTATCCCATTTTTACCCTCATTACACTTTCACTTTGCACACGTGCACTTTTATAATCCTCACTTGCACACGAACGCTTTTATCATTACTTGCACACATGCACTTTATATTATCATTTCACATATCATACCTTGCTCACTCACGTGCACATTTTTACTTACACATTCTTGTCTTTTATTACTTTTTTTTCAAACTCATGTCCTCACATTGCATACATGCATTTCATTCATTTGCATCCCACTCGCATTATTCGTGACCTCTCCAAAGGGTCATTATTGGGCTTCACAATTAATGTGATTGGCACCATTCAACCTTTGAAGAGAAATTTCCCCCAATACCCCTAGGTCTAGGGTTTGCATTCATATAGTACATCCAAATGTAATAAATTTTTTGGTTAAAACAAGAAAATATTTGATTAAATCACGCAACTAGCCTTGGCTAGGTCAAAGGGGTGCCTTGGATTTTTATCCTTGCCTTCCCCTTCGTCAAATGTGACTCCCGAACCTTTTTCGTTGGTTTACGTGGATTAGGAGTCGTTTAAAAGGGGTTTCTTAATACTTTTTCCTATTTTTCTTTAAAAATTCATTTTTAGGTGACTTGGTACACCTTAACTCATTACCAAGTGGCGACTCCGATTTTTTTTATTTCAAAAACCCTTTTTAAACTATAATTTTGGGTCAAATCGTCGCATTTTCAAAAGTCCCATTTAGACCCATTTTTATTTTTATCAAAAAATTCACTTTTTCCAAACCAATAAAATCCCAAAAGCAATCATTTTATTTTTCCAAAAAAAATGGGGCGCGACAGTTGGCGACTCCACTGGGGACTTTCGAGAGTCCGAGCAAATTTGATTTAATCAACCTTTTTCTTCTTTTAACCTTTTCATATATCACATTTGGGTGTTTTAGGGTTGCATTTTTTTCCTTTTTTAGGATTTTTTGCATTTCACGCGTATCCAACTACTCCCTCGCTCGTGAATGTATGATTGGTTAATTGGATGTATGTGTACTTGTTTATCTCGCGCTTGCATTGCATCTGGGTGGGGGACATCACCCTAGAGCCTCGTGTTGGGTTCTTGATCCCTCCCCTCCAAACGAGCACTAGCATACGAGCATACGCTTTAATTTTTTTCACCCTTCATTTATTTTTCTTTTAGTGGCTTGTCACGCCACTTCACCCTATTAGGATTTTAGGAGACCCACTTGGACGTGTGATCGTAACACGACGTGTGCGTAGCACGATCCAATGGGTCACTCGATCTTCCGCTTTAAACTTTGGGTTAATAGCCTTTAGTTTTTAGTCGAAGGTTGAGGATTTTTATAGATTCACTCAAACATGCAGCCGTAACACGACGTGTGCGTAGCGGTGTTTGGGGAATCGCTCGAGCCACCGACAAAGGGCCTTGGGAGTGATGACCCTTGGCCACGAGTCTGAAGGCTTGGGGGCCTGAACCTATCGAGTCTAGATGCATTAGTGAGCCCAAACCTCATGCATCCATTTTAGAATTACCTAGGGTAGAGTCGACCTTACCTTATTAGGTACACCATTCACGAGGAGAGGGGTCCAACCCCTTTCTTCTTTTTATTGCTTTATTTCCTTGTGTTGATTCCGTTGTTACAATGTGTTATGTGTATTTATCGGATTGAGCTAACTTTTCTTGGTTTTGTGCCCCATTGCATTCACAAACCCTAGCAAATAAGAGGTCTGGCATGACTTTTTAGAAACCTACCCTTGTAGATAGGCTATTGCACATGTGAAAATTGTGATATATCTTGTTCATAAATTAATGCCATACCATTTTTAGGCTTACCCTGGCAAACAAAGGGCTCCTTAGGTCACGTCTCATTTCAAATTGCATTTTTCCCTGCTTTGATAAGAATGGCATCATGCATAAGCCTTAGAAAGGGAATGCCACTTAGGGAATCCCGTATTAGGGACAAGCCAACCTAAATCCCATGGGTATTTAACCCAATTTTTGGGATTTGCACGTTTAAATTCCTGTTAACCAGAGAAATGGGACCTGTAGGTAAGGTATTTAACTCCGGTTTTGGTTTCTAGATGGAAAGCCCTCGCCGAGTGCAACAGATGTTAGTAGTGCCGCCGGAGGTACAAAGATGGCCCACGTTACTCTCACCCAATGAGATTAACCAAATAGCTGATCGATTAGGACACATCGGGGATTTCAAGGACGTTAAGTCCGATGGATATTTGGTAGAAGCTTTAGTGCATCTATGGGACCCCACTTGTTCTGCTTTTAGACTTGGAAAAAGGGAGATGACCATAACGATTGAGGAAGTCGCCGGATTTCTCAATTTGCCGATTCAAGGAACTGCCGTGGTATTGCCGCTAGTATCTAACAAAGCTGAATTTTGCCGTTTCACTGGGTTAAAGGAATCAGTACTACAAGGGGCAGACCAAAATATAGAGGTGAAGTTCTTATTTGATCGATTTGCGCTAAGAGATGGTTTTGAGAGGCATCGAGGGGATTTCTCGTTTACTTCCAAGGAAACGTGGGATCGAAAGAGAGTCTGGGTATACGGTTTAGTCATGACGGGAACCTACTTTTTCCCTAGGAAAGACAAAAAGATAGCCTTCAAGCTCACTAGGATCCTGTATGACTTGTTTCTCGGAATTAATGATAGGCCGTGTTCCATTATTCCTACCATTTTGGCCGACATCTTCATAGCCTGCACTACCTGTCAGAAAGGGAAAAAGTTCTTTTGTGGTTCAAATTTGATCTTACATATATGGGGAATGGAGCATTTCATGAGACGACCGGCTATTTCATCGAGTCTACCAATGTTCACATACAACTGGATAACCACACATCACAAGAGAATTAACAGAGACAGTCTGCCATGTAATGCATCTGAGTTTGTGGATTTCTTGAAGAACGTGACCGATCAAAATATTAGATGGGTATTGGATTGGACCGATTGTACTAAACCCATTCTTCGCACTCAGGCATCCGAATTCATTCTCCTACTGGGTACTCAAGGGATTACCGCGTACGCCCCAAAAAGGTTTCTCAGACAATTAGGGCGTGTCCAAGAAATACCACCCGTGCTTGACATGAGCGAAGTCACCATTATTTTTAACTGGGGAATGTGCCCAAATCAAATCCCTATGAAAGATCGGATTATTGACGCCTGGGTGACGCTATCTAATGACGTGAGTTTTAGATACATCCCGGAGCTTAAGCAGAAGGGTTTGACGACTTCACAATACGAAGACTGGGTAGGAGGATCCGCTGCGCAAGAAATTCAAGACGAGCCAGCTGAGGAGGTGAAAAGGTTAAAGACCATTGTCGAAGCAAAAGATAGGGAAATTCTGCAGTTAAGTAAGTCTGCCGAAGCATACAAAGGGATGGCCGAGCAAAACAAGCAATTATATGAAAATGAACGAGGAAAGCGTCAAGAGCTGAAAAGGAAATGTGCAGAATTATATGACCAAACTGAATGTGTTAGAATTTCATATGCTAGGGAAACAAAGGACTCCGTATTAGATAGGTTCAGAAGTTTTGGTAATCTTGTACGGAATCGTCTTCGTGACATGATGTAAATATTGGCAAGTTTATCAATGAAAATGGTTTTTCTTTTGCTCTTATTTTGGATTATTGTCAAAAACAGGTTTGTATTACGGGTCCCATTTCGAAGGTGTTGCATCATGCTAGGCCCACCCTTGGCACAAAAAGGGCCCCCCAAATAGGACATGCATCCGAATTGTTTGAATAATTACTAACTCATGTCTTTTTCTTTTTTTTTCTCTTTTTGAATAAATTGCAGAAATTCAGTAATCATTGGTTTATCTAATGAAGTCTTTTGCATTCCCAGGTAAATTTCAAAATAGCTTTTCGGAAAAACCCCATTATTACGCGATCCCGAAGTAAAGCCCAAAGAAATCGTGTAGACATGAGTACTCAACCAGAATCATCCGATAAGGCCGTTGCCACTACCCAGCCGGAAGCTGCAAGTCCTGGGGTTCAGTTGACTGAATTACTCGCAAAATTTGGGCAAATGGCATCCGAAATGGCAGCTCAAAAGAGGTTGATCGACGAACTCGTTAGTAGCGGAGTGCAACCTGAGCCTGTGCCCGCCACACAACCACAATCTGAACCATTTGTTATTCCTCCCAGCCAGACCACGTTACCATTTGTTATTCCTCCCAGCCAGACCACGTTACCATTTGTTATTCCTCCATTTCAAACCACCTGTGAGGGAACTTTTAACCCGCAATATGCTTTTACTCAAAATCCGCCTTTCTACCCTCCTTATGGTCAAGGATTTCAGCCTCAAAGCGACCCAAACATGCATCAGAACCCACCAGCTTTTTATCAAACCACCGCAGAACCCGTGATACCGGAGCACACTTTTCAAAATAAGCCAGAAATGGGAGAGTCGTCTACCCAGATTGATATGAAGCTACTTAAACGCTTGGATCGTTTTGATGAATTCATCCGAAAAAGCCAAGGTTTAAGCAAACAAGGGGTGTTGGATTATGATGATTTGTGCCTGTTTCCGAACGTGCAATTGCCGGTGGGGTTCAAGACCCCTAAATTCAACAAATATGATGGAACAAGCAACCCTAAAACGCACCTGCGCTTGTTTGCTAACAAGTTGGGCAAGCCAGTGGATGACGAGAATTTGCCGTTGAGATTATTTCCAGAAAGCTTAGAAGGGGATGCGCTTGACTGGTATTCCAACCTAAAGCCGGAGGAAGTGAAGACCTGGCTCGATCTGTCCAATGCCTTCATTAGACAATATGAGTATAACTGTGAGCTAGCGCCAACTCGGACTACTCTGGAAGGAACGAAAAGGCGACCATCTGAAGATCATAAGACATATGCCAAGAGATGGAGAAAGATAGCTGCGAAGGTGGAGCCACCGATGACTGAGGATGAAATTATTCGCACATTCATAAAGGCGCATGATCCTCCATATTTCGAAGAAATTTTCCGTATGACTGGTTGTTCTTTTGCTGCAATTGTGAATAAATTGGAAGAGTTTGACGACTTTGTGAGAGCCGGGAAGATTGTCAATGTCTCTGCCCTGAAATCTCAGTTGGATGCTTTACAAGGTCAAGGAAGCAATGTGAAAAAGCCGCCGTTCAAAAAGAAAGAGGGGGATGCAACATTTATTTGGAATCAAAACCCTTCACCCAGACCCCGATACCAACACAGCCCAATCTACCAACCCCATTACCCTTACTACTCAAATCCGCATCCTGTATATACTACCAACATCCACCACCCTCGACCTCGCCCAAGCTATCCAAACCCACCTTCAGCCCCTTTTCAAATTTCCCAACCAAATCCACCTCAAAACCGACCTCGCCCTCCATATAACCTAAGATTTCCTCCACCAAATAGACCTGTTTACAACCATCCTCAACCTCCTGAACCTTACAACCGACCACCTAGCCGTACATTCACCAATTTAGGCAGGCCTCTGGACCAATTGTATGACCAGTTGAAGGCCGCCGGGAAAATTGGTACAGTACCCCCTCCTACCTACCCATATGGCATGCCCGCGTGGTATAATCCACAAGCTGTCTGTGCTTATCATTCTGGGGCCCCCGGACATGCCACCTTTGATTGCAAGGCGCTTAAGCATAAAATCCAAGATATGGTTGAAGCCGGGGAGATTGTAATCCGGAAAAGGGAGGCGCAAGGGCCGAACGTAAATAGGAACCCTTTACCGGAACACGCCAATATCATTGGAATTATTCTGGATGATACGGAGTATGTGGAACCGGTCAAAGAATTGACAAGGGAAGCTGAAGTGTTTGGGGTCACAGACCAACCCTTTGTCATAGAATTGCCATTTGAAGAGGACGAAAAGCCCTTTATTTTGGATCTCACGCCAGCCGAAAGTGAGGCTTTGGAGCCAGTGGTTATTGAATTCCCGAAGCAAGAGCCTGTTTTAAGCCTGCAACAAGTGCCATGGAATTATGATGAACCTGACGTACAGATTGGGGAAAAGTCAATTGCAAAAAAGGAAGTGTCAGTGGTCACCAGATCAGGAAAGGTTGCGAGTCCATTTGAAAATACCATTCCGATTCAAGCAAATAACTCCGAGCCGCTCGTCAAACCAACAATCACCGAGAAAGAAGCCTTGGATTTCCTTAAGAGACTTCAGAGAAGTGAGTACAATGTAGTTGAGAAGCTGAGTAAGTCGCCTGCCCAGATATCCATGTTGGATCTACTCTTCTCTTCAGACATGCATAGGGACGCGCTGATCGAGGTGTTGACCAAAGCTCAAATCCCTAAGGACATTTCAGTTGATAATTTTTCTCATGTAGTTGGAAATGTGTTATTTACCAAGCAAATCACTTTCTCTGACGAGGAATTGCCGGCGGAGGGCATTGGACATAATAAGGCCCTGTACATAGTTGTAAGGTGCAACGGAAAAATGCTGCCGAAGGTGTTGATTGACAATGGATCTGCGCTTAATATCTGTCCTTGGAGCACCTTGGAGAAGCTAGGATTGCAAGACATCAAGCTGAGGCCTTCAGGGACCGTAGTCCGAGGTTTTGATGGAGCACAAAGAGAGCCAATAGGAGAAGTAGACTTAGTGGTCGAGATGGGACCCGCACAATTTCAAATAACCTGCCAAGTCATGCACTTTCCTAGTGTTTACAACGTTTTGCTTGGAAGGCCCTGGATTCATAAGTCCGGAGCTGTGCCGTCTTCATTGCATCAGTTGCTGAAATTTGTAGTAAATGACAAGCTGATAACTATATTTGCCGAAGAGGATTGCCTTGTAATCACCGATTCTGGGTCAAAAGAGGATGGAAGCCGAAACGTCACCATGACTCCTCATAGCACGGCTGATATCGTCTCTGTAAGTTGGATCACAAACGAGGAGCGAGCTCTATCAAAGGCCAGTGTCATGATGGCTAAAGAAATGATCCGTGGAGGCTATGAATTTGACAAAGGGCTGGGACGAGATCTGCAAGGAATTTTGAAGCCAGTGGAGATTATTGAGAAAAAGGATTCGTTTGGTTTAGGCTTCCGACCGACTGCTAAGGATATCAGAGAAATGAAGGAGCGCAAGAAAGCGGAGAAAGAAGGAAGGCAAAGGGCTCTTGACATTCCACCCCTGCATTATACTTTCCCACGACCAGCCGAGGTGATCATGTCAGAAATCAACCCAGTTGACGAAATTGAAGCTAGTTTGGCCCAATTGTTCGTTGGGGCAACATTTGAAGATAGTGTTCCAGGCGAAGCTGAATTTCTTGACATCCCCGAAGGATCAATTCCCAATTGGACAGCCGAGTTCCTGCCCGTTCGGAAGGAGTTTCGGTAAACTGAAAGGGGTTTATCATTCATGTGAATTCATGAAAAGTTGCATCTGTAAATAGCCAATGAAAACAATTTTACTTTTTGACTAACATTTTCGCATGTAAATATTGTTAAGTTTTCATTTCCATTTGCTTTCAATCAAAGGTTTTATGAAAATGTACAAGTTGTTCTTGTCATGTTGTTTTGTTTATTCATTTGTTTATATTTTCGTTGTATTGCTTGACCATCTGTTTGTTGTATGCTTATTTGCTTATTATCCCACATTCGTTAATTCTTTCAGATGGCCAAAAATAAAATTATTTGACCCTTTGGATATCACAATTCTGGAATTCGATAATGGCAATCTCTATATCACTCACGACTTGGAGGTCTGTGAATCCGAGCTCCAAAGCGAGAGTGATAATGAGGAGGTATTCGATTCTTTTGCAAAGGACCTTGAACAATATGAGGAAAAACCAAAACCGAACCTGGAAGAAACAGAAAAGGTTAACATTGGCACTGAGGATGAGGTTAAGGAGGTGCAAATTAGTATTCATTTGAATGAAAGGCAGAAAAAGGAGATGCTTGAATTCTTGACCATGTTCCAGGATGTATTTGCGTGGTCCTATGATGATATGACTGGTATTTCAACTGATGTGGTGGTGCATAGGTTACCCACAGACCCTTCTTTTCCACCCATAAAACAAAAACCCAGAAAATTCAAACCAGATATAAGCCTCAAAATAAAAGAGCAGATTGAAAAACAACTCAAAACCAACATTATCATTGTTTCCCATTACCCAATTTGGCTTTCAAATCCTGTCCCTGTTCCAAAAAAGAGTGGAGAGGTAAGAGTTTGTATTGACTATAGAGACCTTAATAAAGCCAGTCCTAAAAATGATTTCCCTCTACCAAACATTCACATTCTCTTAGACAATACTGCCGGACATGAGATTGAATCCTTTTGCGATTGTTTTGCTGGCTACCACCAAATTTTGATGGCAGAAGAGGATAGGGAGAAAACTGCTTTCATTACCCCTTGGGGTACCTTTTGCTACCGAGTCATGCCTTTCGGTTTAAAGAATGCTGGAGCAACGTATCAGAGGACCATGACAACCCTATTTCATGATATGATCCACCGGGAGATGGAGGTCTACGTGGATGATATTATAATCAAGTCTAAAAGGGCAGAGGACCATTTGGTTGATTTGAAGAAGTTATTCGAAAGATTGCGGAAGTACAATTTGAAGTTAAATCCTGCGAAATGCGCCTTTGGAGCACCTGCGGGTAAGCTGTTGGGATTCATTGTTAGCAAGAAGGGCATAGAAATAGATCCGGCGAAAATCAAAGCAATTCGAGATATGCCAGTGCCGAAAACTCAGAAGGACGTGAAAAGCTTCTTAGGGAAGATCAATTTCATCGGGAGGTTCATCGGCCAATTAACTGCCACATGCGAGCCATTGTTCAAATTATTAAGAAAGAATGTACCGTTGTATTGGAATGAGGAGTGCCAGCAGGCTTTCGACAAGATTAAAGATTATTTGTTGCATCCACCAGTCTTAGTGCCGCCCAAACCAGGCCAACCTTTGATTATGTATTTATCTGTACTCGATGGAGCAGTAGGGTGTGTTCTAGGTCAGCACGATGAATCCGGAAGGAAAGAACAAGCCATTTACTATCTAAGCAAGAAGTTCACGCAGTACGAGGCTAATTATTCATTCATTGAGAAAAGCTGCTGTGCATTGGCCTGGGCAGCCCAGAAGTTGAGACACTATCTGTTGAGTCATACCACGTATCTTATTTCCCGGTCTGATCCTTTGAAGTATCTTTTGGAGAAACCGATGCTAACTGGGCGTTTGGCGAAATGGCAGATAATTCTCTCAGAATTCGATATTGTTTTCACCTCACAAAAGGCGGTCAAGGGGCAAGCTATAGCTGATCATTTGGCGGAAAATCCAAGGGATGATGATTATCAACCACTCCGTACTTATTTCCCTGACGAGAGGGTCCTATTTGTAAGCGCTGCAGATGATATAAGTGAACAAAGTCCTGAATGGAGGCTTTTCTTCGATGGAGCTTCAAATTCTCTCGGAGCTGGAATTGGAGCTGTTTTGGTGTCACCCGAAGGGAAGCACTACCCTGCCGCTGCCAAATTGCAATTCGCTTGCACGAATAACATGGCTGAATATGAAGCCTGCATTTTTGGTCTCAAAATGGCTTTGGAAATGGAAATCAAGGAGTTGATAGCTTTTAGTGATTCAGATTTGCTCGTGAACCAAACTTTGAAGCAGTGGATAACCAAAGATTCAAAAATTCTACCCTACCATTGTAGTCTGCTCACTCTGGCCAAGCAATTTCAAAATTTGGAATTCAGACATCTCCCTCGAGCCAGGAATGCATTCGCCGATGCTTTGGCCACCTTGGCTTCCATGATCCAGTATCCAGATGAATTAAAGATCGAACCAATCCAAATTCAACTTCAAAACAAGCCCGCCCACTGCTGGGTTGCAGACGAGTCCTCGGATACTACTCCTTGGTTTAATGATCTTAAAGAGTTTCTCAAAACTGGGTCCTACCCTCAGCATGCTGGTATAAAAGACAAGAATTTTCTGCGTAGAATGGCTTCAAAATTCTTCTTAAATGGAGAAGTGTTATACAAAAGAACCTCGGATTTGAACCTTTTAAGGTGCATTGATGAGGATGAGGCTCAATATATGATGAAGGAAGTGCATAGTGGCGTTTGTGGACCTCACATGAATGGCCATTTGCTAGCGAAGAAAATCATGAGAACCGGATATTTCTGGCTTACTATGGAGCATGATTGTATAGATTTTGTCCGGAGATGTATAAAATGCCAAATGCACGGTGACATTATACGCGCTCCACCCACTGAGTTGCATAGCATGACCGCCCCGTGGCCTTGTTCAATGTGGGGTATGGACATGATTGGTACAATCGATCCTCCTGCTTCAAATGGACATCGATTTATATTGGTGGCGATCGAGTACTTTACCAAATGGGTTGAAGCAGAGTCATTCAAACATGTCACGAAGAAGGTAGTGGCCAATTTCCTGAGAGATCACATCATCTGTCGCTTTGGAGTACCCGAAACGCTTATCACGGACAATGCCAAGAATCTGAACAATGACATGGTAGATGGACTATGTGAGCAGTTCAAAATCAAACACCGCAATTCTGCCATTTATAGGCCTCAGATGAATGGAGCTGTAGAAGCCGCAAATAAGAATCTGAAGAAAATTATCCGCAAAATGACAGAAAAGCATCGCGATTGGCATGAAAAGTTGCCTTATGCATTGATGGCGTACCGGACTTCTATTCGGACATCGACTGGGGCAACGCCATATTCACTTATGTATGGGATGGAAGCTGTATTACCAGCTGAGGTTGAAATTCCGTCGCTACGAATCCTTATGGAAGCTAAATTGGAGGAGGCCGATTGGATCAAGCAGCGCCATGAGCAATTGACTTTGATAGATGAGAAGCGATTCAATGCTATCTGTCATGGGCAATGCTATCAAAAACGTGTGGCCCGAGCTTACAACAAAAAAGTTCATCGGCGGGCATTTGAAGAAGGTGATAAGGTACTGAAGCGAATTTTGTCAATGCAAGATGAAGCTAAAGGCAAGTTCGCTCCAAATTGGCAAGGGCCGTTCATTATCCAAAAGGTATTACCTGGCGGAGCTCTTATTTTGGCGGAAATGGATGGACGGGTTTTCCCTCAACCCATCAACTCAGATATGTGCAAAAAGTTTTTCATTTGATCATGCGAATTTTCTTTAGAAATTCATGCAAATGGCGAAATGCAAGTCAGGCCATTTTCTTTTACACTAAAAAATATTTTATCTCTACTTGTCCCCTTTGAGCCATTAGAATTGACAAATTTCATTTGATAACCCTTGAGAATTGCAAACCCCACACTGGGGCAAATTTGTTTCGAAAAAAGAAAAAAAAAAAAAAAACCCTATACTGGGGCAAATTTAGTTTTCAAAGAAAAATGCAAAAAGTGAGGAAAATACAATGAAAAACGCAAAGCGAGAAAAACTGATCAAACTGGGGCAAATTTTCCTCAGTTTCGGAGTTGTTTTCAAAAGGGTGCAATCTCAAGTTATTTCACCCCTCGTATCAAATCTGCTTTCAAGCCTCAACCTTTCTTGAAAAACACCCCACCGGACCTCATTACAAAAGCCCAAAGTCCTGATTTTCGTCACTTGCTGCATCTCTATTAGGAAATTTGTTAATCAACTGGCAGGTGATGTCTATAATGCTTTCGCCTAATCTCACAAGGGAAATGCATTCTACTGATGCCAGAAATCTTCAATTCATATTTCTGAGTCGATAATGGTCGAGATATTTCATGGTTCTCTAGGTGAAAACCCGAAAGGGCGCCTCGAAAAGAAAAAAAAGAAGAAAAAAAAGAAGAAGAAAAGAAAAAAAAAAGAAAAAAGAAAAAAAAAAAAAAAGAAAAAACAACAAAAAGGGTGGGGGCAACCTTGGTGAAAACCCGAAAGGGCGCCAAGGTAGGTTTTCTCAACAGACAAGCTCAAGAAGGAACAGCTGGTGACCTGGTGCATTTAGGGTTTTCCTCATATTTGTGATACTTCTGCCAATATCGGGTTCCAAAGAGAAAATATCCAAAGTCTTCAATATGATATTCATCGGCTAAATTTGTATTATTCTTTACAAATATTCTTTTGCAAAATGTATCTTTATAAACCTCTTGGTTGTTCTCAATTATTTGTGTATGAA
Organism: Coffea arabica; assembly: GCF_036785885.1. Lineage (NCBI taxonomy): Eukaryota > Viridiplantae > Streptophyta > Magnoliopsida > Gentianales > Rubiaceae > Coffea > Coffea arabica. The sequence continues at coordinate 17,839,439 of NC_092330.1, forward strand.
TGCTTATGATTGTATACATTCTTTTGCATGCTCATTTTTGCTTAACATAGGAAATCATCTTGCATATACGTTGATTTTATATGACTAATTTTCATGCATCATTCTTGCACCATTGAATTCAAATGAATGATAAACCCTAAGGTTTGTGCAAAGATAGGGGATTCAATCATCAGTTACAGGGAGTAACATACAACAAAGCTACCACCTGGATTGGGTGACGTGGTAAATCCGTATTTTATCAGTCTCAGAAATTGAAAGGTTTCAAGTTCGACTAAGGCAGACGCCGCCGAGCCGAAATAAAAGCATCACAAGACTCATGTTTACACGACTCTCAAGGCAAACCGGATCAAACAATGGTGGCAAGTCCATTATTTCTTCTTTTCTTGCAGGAATGTTGCATTCACAAACAAAAGCAGTCACTCTCTTTTTGGCACCTAAACTGATGTCAGACAAAGCTTCCCAGTAAACAAGGATAGATGTTATTTGCAAGACTCGATCATAAGAAACAGCATCAGCTATCGTTTCAGTCACAGAAATCCAAATTTCCCTCTTGGTACAAAAGTTGAACTATTCTCAGGTAAAAAAAAAAAAAAAAAAAAAAAACTCAATTCATTGTTTAAACTTCCCCAGTGAAGTCCCGTTTTAAATTCCTGTTCGGGCCAGTCCCGTTTTAAATTTCCAATCCCGTTTTAAATTCCTGTTCGGGCCAGTCCCGTTTTAAATTCCTGTTCGGGCCAGTCCCGTTTTAAATTTCCAATCCCGTTTTAAATTTCCTGTTCGGGCCAGTTTTAAATTCCTGTTCGGGTCAGTCCCGTTTTAAATTCCTGTTCGGGCCAGTCCCGTTTTAAATTCCTGTTCGGGCCAGTCCCGTTTTAAATTCCTGTTTGGGTCAGTCCCGTTTTAAATTCCTGTTCGGGCCAATCCCGTTTTAAATTCCGGTTCGGGTCAGTCCCGTTTTTAAATTTTTATTTGGGTCAGTCCCGTTTAGTTTCATGTTCGGGTCAGTCCCGTTTTTAGAATTCCTGTCCGTTCAAATCATTTTGCAGCCGAATAACACAGGTAAGTATTTGGTGTCTACTTCTTTGTCTCAAGTTTTTTCAAAACTCAAACAAAGAGGGGCAAACTGTAGACACCAAAGTTTTAAATAATTTGTATGTTGCATCTAATTCATGATTTGGTTTTAGATTGTCTGCATTTTAGTTGTTACCTTTTTATTTATCTTTTATTTGCTAATTATTTGTCATATTAATTTTGTTCACGTTTTAGTTTTAGTTTTAGTTTTAAGTTTTAACGTAAAATTTGTGAAAAAAAAAAGAGGAAATTGATGAAAAATGGAAAATTGTGTTTTGTTGATTCTAGTTTATTTAGTTTCTACCCAATGTTAATTAAATTACTTTTTTTGTTGTTTTTGTTGTTTGTTATCTATTTTTATTATCAGTTTTATTCAATTAATTTCAAAAAGAAAAAAAAAAGAAAAAATAAAAAAAAATCACAATTCTATTTCTGCCGGTTCCATTTCCACTTCTCAACCTAGCATTTTTCATTGTTATTGCCGACTCCACTCCACTCCCAATACCTCAATATATACATCCCACTACGCTATACCATTTCCAATTGACCCCAATATCATACTTCCATTTTTCTTTTCTGCCGTGAGTTGCGAGTGGAGTGCAAGAGAGAGCCGAGCTTCCATTCCTTTTCCTTTCTGTCCGTAAGCTAATGTCCGTAAGCTAAAAAAATAGAGAGAAAGACCTGTTGTTATCCTTTCTTCCATCCGTGAGCTGGTGTAGTCTGAGAATCAAACTTCCTCCATTCTAGTCGCAAGCTTGAGCAAGGGAGAGGAAGAGTTGCGGACTGCATTTCTGGACTGCCGAGAGGAGAGAAATATTTCCGCTGCTGATCGCGTGATTTGAGCCTTAAGCTGAGGTAATTTCTGGACTTAGACTAGTTGATTATTAGTTGATGAAGCTGTTTAGGGGCATGCATGTGAGGGTTGTGCGGTTGGAAGAAGAATTAAGTCACAAGAAAACTGGTTTTGAAAGAATTGGAAATGCCGTGAGTTTGAACTAGAAATTTCAGCTTTAACTTGTTACTTTGTGATGATCTGAGCTTAGTTGTGTGGTTAGTTAGTTAATAGCTGAATGATTATTCTTTGCATGAGGTTAATCAACCTTGTTTAAGCAAGAATAGTGAAGAAATATAGAATCTGTTTACATGCATGTTAACCGAGAGAGAGTTTGGATGAATTTCTGGTAAGATGGTGATTTTGATGACATTCGAACTTGGTTTTGGATCTAATCTGATAGATAACTTGTTATTTGGTGTTGCATGTGAACCTTATGGCCAAGATTTTGATTGCATGGCTGGAAATTTCTACTAGAAGTTGCTGGACTGCTTAATCAATTTTCCAGTTTGCCGATGGAGTTGTTTTGGGAGTTGTATGGATATTTTAGTGTGAATTTACTGGAAAGTGCTTGATCCTCACTTGGTTGTGTGTTTAGCTAACTAAATACTGGATGATTAAGCCCTGCATGAGATTAATTGGCTATGTGTAAACCAGAAATTTGAGTGAAACAAAAATCTGCTGCACGCATGTCATCTGCGAATAGTTGAATTAATTCTGGAATTTTGGGATCAATGTTGCTGGTGTCCGACCCTGTTTTGAACTGGAATTGATAATGACTTCATTTATTAGTCTTGCATGTTAGTTTTTGGGTACATAATTTAGTGTTTCAGCCGAGGAAATTCGGTTTAAAGATGGACTAAAGCTGCTGGAATTTTTCCAGTGTAGCCGAGTGAAGAGGAAAAGAATTTTCCAGTTTGCTTTTGCGAATTCTGGATTCTTATTCATGTTTGGGGGGCAAATTCCTTGCATTTGGTCTGTAAATGACAAATTGGTAGAACTGATTCGAGTGTTTGCATGCAAAGATGGCTGAGCTAAGATAAAAGGAGTAAAAAGCTGCTGCATCTCTTTGTCTTTTTGTTTTCTTTTCCATGGCTGTTTAAGGGACCCTTACGTTTAAATTGCTTGTTAAATCTGGTTTTAAGGAGAAGGAATGGAATGATTTGATGTTAAGTTTACGTTTGAGTCCTTAAAACACTTGAGCTATGATTAAACACCATGCTAAAAAATATTTGGTCACGGTTGTGATTAAGAAGCTTGAGCTTGAGAAGGAAGTGCAGCAGTCTTCGGTTGCTAAAGTATGTGAAGTAATTGCAGAAACTTGTTTCATGGCTATTGCATAGAACTTGCATGTTTTTTCCTTCTAAGTTTTCTACCTGTTGAGGCGATGGTAATGACATAGTTTGCAGCTTAGTTAAAGCTATGTATGTGAGCTCGAGATCTGATTTTTTTTGGAAAATAAGATGTGAGTTTGAGTTAGGTTTCGTTTGAGCAAACATGAGAGAAAATATTGCAGAAACTCACTTTGAATTTGATTTACCTGCTTGTTTGGTTGTTAGATTCATGCTTTAATGTGTTGGTTAGAAGATTTTTCGATCAAAATGGTGTTAAGGTTGAGAAAATGAAAATCACGGTTGTCTTCTGGGTTGCCGAAAGCTTTCAGCAGAAATTTCTGCTGCAGAATGTTGTTTCTCATGTTGATTTTCACGTAGCTTGCATGAAAACTGCATGAATTAATCTCTAAAAATTGCACTTTGATCCCCTAAGTTCCCCTTTGTTGCACTGTGACCCAATTATGCTTTAATTTCTTGCAATTGAGTCCTAAAGTATTTGCAATCTGAATCATGACTTGACTTTTTCATCATTCTTGAACCTTTAAAGTTCTTAAATGTTCTAATTGGGCTCACATGATTGATTAATGTTTGCAATTGGATCCCTTTTACATGATAATTCGCTTCGGTATGTTTTTACGTGAATTGTGGACAAATTTCAATGGATAATTCCCAATGTCATGAAAGCTTAATAATCTTGGAAGAATTCATAGTCTTGGTTTCATTTGATTCAGTTTTTCTTAGATAATTTTGTTATTTAATCATAATAAATAATTTCTGTGATAGTTTTTCTCTTTTTGTGATTTTTGCATTTGATTGTGATGGATTCCACCGTAAGCATTTCAATTTAGCACTCCACTTTAAATTCTTGAGACCTTTTATTTGAGACCGAGTTTTGCTTGCACGTGCATGATCTATTCCATATTTAATTTTCGTTCCATGCTTAATTTCCACTTTTGTGTTTAATGGTTGTTTCATGTGATTATTTGATAATTAAAGTGGTACCTTGACATTTTTATTATTTTGGAGGGTAATTTAATAATTTCACTTCATTAGAGCATCGATTCAAGGGAGGTACATTCTATCCCTTATTTGCACTTCATTTGACCCTACGTGCTCCTACGTGTTATGTGAATATGCATGTCTATTTTGCTTTCCTAGCCTTCCTTTAATTTAATTTCTTTTATTTATGTCATTTACTTTTGCTTTTTATTTAAGTTATTCTTTATGGGGTATGTGTACACCTCTTGGCTTGTAATAGATAGGGCTTGAAGGAACATTCAATGAAGACCTATCGAAGACGTGTGCCTAGCTAGCAAATGTAATAGTTAGGGCTTCAATTGCCTATGTGTTATGTGTTACTTGCTTCAATTAGGTTCTTGCATCTAGTTGAGCATGCTAAGTGTTATGTGCTATGTGTTTATAAGTGTTTGGCATGTCTACTCGCTTTCCATAGCCATGAATGAATGTGATGGACGGATGTACGTTTCCACTAGTCCAACGCTAGTCGGAATTCATAGAATGGGCTAGTCCAACGCTAGACCCTTAGGGACTTCCCCTCGTTAGTACATATTTGCGTGTTCATCACATGTCATGCATTTTTCTTAACTTAGCATTTGGCATGCTCCTTGAAACCCTTTTTCCCTTCATTTAGGATTTTTGCATTTCATACTAGTTATAGGGTTCATTTGCTTGAGAGTCCCCTTAAATATGGGATATAAACGAGTGTGGCTTTTTATAAGCCTTAGCACGCTTGTATTCCCTCTATAAAAGGGCAAATTGAGTCACGATTTAGGTCTCCCCGTACTCAGTATGCATGAATTCCCTAGGTCCATGCATCCATTATCCCATTTTTACCCTCATTACACTTTCACTTTGCACACGTGCACTTTTATAATCCTCACTTGCACACGAACGCTTTTATCATTACTTGCACACATGCACTTTATATTATCATTTCACATATCATACCTTGCTCACTCACGTGCACATTTTTACTTACACATTCTTGTCTTTTATTACTTTTTTTTCAAACTCATGTCCTCACATTGCATACATGCATTTCATTCATTTGCATCCCACTCGCATTATTCGTGACCTCTCCAAAGGGTCATTATTGGGCTTCACAATTAATGTGATTGGCACCATTCAACCTTTGAAGAGAAATTTCCCCCAATACCCCTAGGTCTAGGGTTTGCATTCATATAGTACATCCAAATGTAATAAATTTTTTGGTTAAAACAAGAAAATATTTGATTAAATCACGCAACTAGCCTTGGCTAGGTCAAAGGGGTGCCTTGGATTTTTATCCTTGCCTTCCCCTTCGTCAAATGTGACTCCCGAACCTTTTTCGTTGGTTTACGTGGATTAGGAGTCGTTTAAAAGGGGTTTCTTAATACTTTTTCCTATTTTTCTTTAAAAATTTATTTTTAGGTGACTTGGTACACCTTAACTCATTACCAAGTGGCGACTCCGATTTTTTTTATTTCAAAAACCCTTTTTAAACTATAATTTTGGGTCAAATCGTCGCATTTTCAAAAGTCCCATTTAGACCCATTTTTATTTTTATCAAAAAATTCACTTTTTCCAAACCAATAAAATCCCAAAAGCAATCATTTTATTTTTCCAAAAAAAATGGGGCGCGACACGAAGCACTTTGTGGTCGGAAGTGTAGATCCCCAATTTGTTGGAATGAAGTAGGAGAACGGAAAATTTTAGACCCGACTACCGTATATTGGATTGAGGAGGCTAATGAAAAGGTAAAATTGGAACGGCAAAGAATTCAAACCGCTCAAAGTAGACAAAAAGTTATGCCGACAATCGGAGAAAGGATTTGGAGTTCACTGTTGGAGATATGGTATTTCTCAAGATTACGCCTTTAAAAGCAAGTTTGATGTCCGGAAAAGGGAAGAAACTACAACCAAGGTTTGTAGGGCCTTATAGGATTATTCAACGAGTTGGGAAGGTAGCCTATAAGCTGGAATTACCACCGAGCTTATCTCGTATTCATAACGTGTTTCATGTGTCCATGCTTAAGAAATATCATCCAGACTCCTCTCATGTTTTACAACTGGAGAATATTGAGATCGATGAAACCCTGACCTATGAGGAGAGACCGGTAAAACTTCTGGATCGAAAAGTGAAGGAATTGAGGAACAAGCAGATACCACTAGTGAAAGTTCTATGGAAGAACCATGGAGTAGAGGAGGCAACATGGGAAGTTGAAGAGACAATCAGAGAGAAGTACCCAGACTAGTTCATCAACCAAGGTAAATTTCGAGGACGAAATTTACTTAAGGGGGAGAGGATGTGAGGACTCGCAAAAACTATTATTTTATGCCTAATTTATGGCTTAATAAATTATTTAATTGGATTTTATTTCCAAGGAATATTTTCTAGTCTTATTAGACCTAAATACATGGTAAAATAATTTCGTTATATTTTTAAAATGATTCGTTTCGAAAATTAATTACCTGGAGCGCGTTTAGTAAAAATAGTGAATAGTGCTTGAAGATTTTATCCGCGTAGTAGCACAATAAACTTGGAATATTGGAGACTTATACAATGGTCCTAAAATAGGTAATCTTATGAATAAATACTCAAGTGATAGTTAGTAGTGTAATCGTTATAAGAAATTCTCGGAAGTTTTGCGTTATAACGTTAAATTTGACAGTACGCGTTTTCACACGCGCGACTTTAATTGAGGGACTTTAGACCCTTATTTCGGGACAATTAAGAGTGAATAATACTCACATGAATATTAATGCATTGGAGGTTTAGTGCACTAGTGAATCAAACGCGCGAGAAAAATCGAGCCGTAATCGCACCAAACGGCCCCTAATGAGAGTTGACTTTTGGGTGAATTTCCACCACTTATTTCACCTTCTCTTGGAAGCTAAAGGAAATCAGATTTCTCTCCATCTTCTCTCTCCTCATTGCCGACCAGCTCTCTTCTCTCTCTAACTCATTTGCTTCAAAATTTCTGCTCACAAATCTCACTCAAAACCACCCCAAATCATCTCCAAATTCAACCAAACTTGCACCACACCTAGCTTGACACTTGAGGATCATTTTGAGCTGAAAACAAGGGCTGGAAATCACGGTTTTTTTGGGGTAATAGAGGGCCAAAAATTCTGCTGAACATCAACCCAAAGTAAGTGATGATCCACTCTTGGAAACTTGAAGTTTGGAAGCTATCTTACCTTGTTAAGTTCATGCATGCATTTGGTTAGCTTGTGTATGGTGTAAAAATGTGATTGTGGGCTCTTTGAATTCCCACACTTGGGTTGTTGTTGCTGATTTGATGATTGATGGTGGTTATATTGTTGGTTTAGTGGTTAAAATGATGCATTAGTGGTGGGTAATTAGTAGAAACTTCACTGGGTGTAAGAAGCAAAAACTTCCGATTTTGCCCCTGCCATGTTCGGCCATTTCGAGGCCAATTTTTAATGGTCTAATAGCTTGAATTGGATGCTTATAGGATGTATTAGATGTGTGAAAAATTTCATCAGAAAATATTGAGGTTTGATTGAGCAAATGAATTTTTCTTGAGAAACTTTCCACTTCGATTCATGGAAAAGTGTCTTCTAGGAACTTATAGTACTTTCTAAGAGGTTTCCAACGGTATAAAGTTTTCCAATTCTCGACTTATATCGAGCGAGTTACGATTTTTCAAAGATTCATATTAAAACTGAAAATTTTCCAATTTCAAAGAAATAGGGTTTTTCAAGAACTCTTTATTCTTTTGATATTCTTAAACATTTTGCTCACGATTTTCATGATAAAAACTCAAATAATATTGTACATAATAAAAGGCGAGTTGAACCTCGATTTACGTGTAATTGAGGTTCCTTTTTGCGAAATAATCCTTAGATTGTACTAGTGTACAATCTTCTTGATAAGTGGGTTAATTGTGTGATTATCCACTGTTAATTGCCAGGTGCACAAGGAGACCTTCAAGAGGATCTCACAGTGGACACTTGAACTCCCACAAAATAATTCTTATTGAATTGCTCGGCGAGTGTCAAGTGTGTGCATCTTTGATACATGTTTGTTTCTGGTAATTGTTGGAATTTTAAGAAAATAAGGGCGGGTGCGTACTTTATCGCACTTGTTCTAATTTCAAATGAATTATTGAAATGTATTGAATGATTGTAATGTATTGAATGAATGACTGAAATGCAATGGTATGTTATGAATACATACGTCGATGGAGGGAACCTCCTCGACTTTCAAATGAATGGGGGACGCCCAAACTCATAGGCCGTCCTTAGACTCAAGCCGGCAATGGGCTTGGTCGGGGACTTGGGCGAGCCATGAGATACATATAAGCTCGACCTAATGAGAGGTCTTGCTTGGCATACTCACAGAGTATCGCCTTATAATAGACTTGTGGGCCCTTGGGGTGTACGGTGGACGGAGGGAAGTAAGTGGTGATCTACGGAAATGGAAATACCGACCCGGTTGACAGGAGGGTCAACGCGGGGAGGTATACGAATGACATCGACAGAGCAAGTGGAACTTAGCTCCTGAGAGCTACTATATCCTTGAATTGTTTCTGATTACTTTCCTGCTTGAATGGTCGATTATTGAGATAACGTGGTTTATTTATTAAATTTGGGATTGTTATTTGACTAAGTGCTTGCATGTGTGTTCTTGGCCTCACGAGCGTTTAGCTCACCCTATAGTTTTGTTTTCCTTAACAGGACCGAATCTTGGAGAAATATGGAGAAACCATCCGTTGTACTTTTGTTAAGACTCCTGTTATATATTTTGACTAGGCCCTGGTTTGGGTTGTACTTTTGAAAATTGTAAACTTGAAAAGTTTGGGCCCTGACGTGTACTTTGAATTTAAGTCGTTTTATGATTACCCGATGTACTGGTTATACATTAAGTGACTTGTTAAGCTTGAACGCTTCCGCATTATTGTATTCATGTTGCTCTCATCGAAGTGTTTAGTTCGGTTTTAAATTGAATGGAATTGCTTGAGTCCTGGCGAGAGCTGGGCAGGCGTCCGCGGATACCCTTTGGTCCGCCTTAGGGAGATGTGGGGCGTCACACTTTGCTTCACCATTTTCAACCAAGTTATCAATTGTATCAAAAGTTTCACATCTACGCAGCTTACTAGGCTTAAAAACGCACATTTCTCATGCATTTCTAAACCATTTAGTTCCAAGGAAGAATTTCCAGAAGCAAGTGAAAATTTCCAGCTCCTCCTCCCTGTTTCCAAAATTTTCCAACAACTCATTAATCTTATGTCCAATTTTCCTTCGGCTAAAACAGGGTATTAGGTACTCAAATTTGACATGTAAATTCTTAACTAACCAATTAACATTTCTAGTTCAAAATCATATGCAAACAACAACTATAAACATCTAAAATTTCCAACTCAGGTCTCTCGGATTACCAAAGAAAATTTCCAGCAGCTCATTAGTCTTAGGTCCAATTTTTCCTCGGCTAAATTAGCGTGTTAAGTACTTAAATCTGACATGCAAACATTTAGCTAGCTAGTTAACATTTTTAGCTCAAAATCGGATTCGATTACCAACTACAAATATGCCCAAAAATCCAGAAATTTGTCCAACTAGCCTCGGATGAACATGCATGTAGCAGATTTCTGTTTCATTTTATTTTTCTGATTTAAACCAATTAATTAACTACATGCAGAGCTTAATTATCTTGTTATTAACTAGCTAATCATGGTTATAAGCTGAGAACAACAAAATTAAACCAAGTAAAGTTGCATTATTCAAATCAAGTTCTCGGCAAATCCTATTTCCTTCCGAATCAAATTTCCTTAAGTTTTTAATCTCTTGATCCGAACGTATAACTCAACATGCAATTCTTAATCATCTTATTATTAGCTTAGCTAATCACGATTTCATGCTCATATTATCGAAATTTAGTAAAGTACAACTGAAATTTCTAATCAAACTCTCGGCAGAACCATTTCCTGCGCACAACAGATTTTTCCCTTCCTAAATTCATCATCCGAATACTTAAGCATCACATGCAAGCTCCTTAACATCTTCACCTACTTATATTTAGTCATTCTAAGACCAAGATTTACCTCGGTTTGTAGCTTAGCTCACGCACGAGAAAAACTGAAAATTTTCTCCCTCTCTTGCTCTCGGCTTGCTATCGCGCTTGCTGGTTGGTTCTGGTTGGTGTTGCAGCTGCGGGGTGTTGAAGTAGATGGATGATCGTTGCTGGTGGGGGTTGAAGGTGCAGTATGAAATGGTCAACTCATGGTTGGGATGAGGGAAGTGGTGCAGCTCACTCCCTCGGTCAGAACTGAAATGTTGCAGCTCGCGGATTGCAGCTCTCTTTTCTTGCTCAAGCGTCTGATCAGGAAAGCAAATGGAAGCTCAGCTCTCTCTCTCACTTGGTCGATGATCACGAGGTGAGATGGTGGAGTGTTTGTGGTGCGGGGTAGTGGTGAGATAATGGAGAGAAAATGGGGCGCGGTTGAGATGGAGTGTTTGTGAGGAGAAGAGGAAATGTGCTTCGGCAGAAATGGAAGTGTTAGTGTTTTATAGAGTTGGCCGAGAGTGTTTTGGGTGGTTGCATGGTAATTTTCTGAAATAGTGGAGGGTATTTCGGTCTTTTCACATCTCCTCCTAATTTCTTACTCAAGCCCTCAATTCTAACTTAATTCCAAAAATTATCCCAAATGTGATTTTGAACGCCTAATTATATACTAACCTTGCGAAAATTTAATCATTGGGAATTTTCACGTCCTAAGTGTACTTAGTATACTTGTATCGGTTTTGTCTAAAATTTTATTGGCTCTATCTTAATGCTAAGGTTCCTATTAACACTTAACATTATTAATGATTAAAACTAGTTATCGAGATTCAAAGGTTTAATATTGAGGCAATAAAATTAATCTAACTCAAGCAACATTAATTTATCTTGACAAGAACCAAGTAATTTAATATTTTAGCACAATTAAGTTGTTTGTAACATAAAACTACTTTTACATACTTATTTAAGAACAAGTAAAAATAAAAAAATTGAAGTTTATTAACAATCTAAAATGCAGGTGCAATACATATATTTTATATTATATATATATATATATATATATATATATTTTCCCATGCTTGTTTGAGAATGAATAAGGTTAAGAGTAGAATTTATTACAAGTCCAAGATGCAAAGGCAATACATAAGTACACCTTTATATTTTATACGTATATAAATATATGTAGGCATTTTTTCGAGGTTCTCACATCGGCAGGATCGGGTTTTATCTCGCTGACTGTTTATATCTCGTTGGGATAGGGTTTTATCCCACCAATCTCGGCAGGATCGGATTTTATCCCACTGACCGTTTATATCTCGTTGGGATTAGGTTTTATCCCACCAACTTCGGTAGGACCGGATTTTATTCCGCTAACCGTTTATATCTCGTTGGTATCGGGTTTTATCCCACTGACCATTTATATCTCTTTGGAATTGGGATAAGTCTCTTTGGAATCGGGTTTATCCCACCAACCTCAGCAGGACCGAGTTTTATCCCGTTGACCGTTTATATCTCGTTGGGATCGGATTTTATCCCACCAACATCGGCAGGACCGGATTTTATCCCACTGACCGTTTATATCTCGTTGGGATCAGGTTTTATCCCACCAACATCGGCAGGACCGGATTTTATCCCACTGACCGTTTATATCTCGTTGGGATCAGGTTTTATCCCACCAACTTCGGCAGGACCGGGTTTTATCTCGCTGACCGTTTTATCTTGTTGGACTTGGGTTTTATCCCACCAACCTTGGCACTGACTGATGTTATGGCAGGCTAGGGTTTTATCCCACTAACCTTTTCTTTTTTATGTTTACATGTTTCAGTTGAAGGCAGAATAACTACAGGTAAGTATTTGCCGTCTACGTCTTTGTCTCGAGTCTCTTCGAGACTCAGACAAAGAGGGGCAAGTTATAGATACCAAAATTTCACTTATTTTATCCAATTTTAACTTTATTCTTGTTTTATTTTATTTTATTTTTTTATTGGTTAAATGATAGTTAATGTTCATTTTGTTTATTTTTATAAATTAGGTTTAGCATTTTCATTTTTAAGGTATGTTTGCATTAAATTTTTAAAAAAGGAAAATTTCTCACGAAAATTCAAAATTTGTCTTTAAACCTTTTAGATTCATTTTTTTAAGATAAATAAAAAATTGCGCAATGCATTTACAATTAGGAGTTAACATTTTTTGTTATTTACCTAAATTGATTTTGGAAAAAATATATAATGAATAAATATAAATAAGAAGATAATTGTATTAGGGGATTATTAGGCAAGTGTATTAAGGGATCATTAGACAAATGTATTAGGGGGATATTAGACAAGTAGAGTGCATGCAATTAGGACAAGTGTCCTCATTCTTGGTTGACAATACATGCAAGGGGGGGTTAGGTGGCTAGACACTTGGAAGTCTAGAATAATTTGGAAATTTTGGGAACAACAAATAAAACAAAAAGGAAGAAAGAAAGAGAGCTACGGGCTGGTGAAAGAAAAGGGTGAAGGCAAAAAACTGGAAAAAAAAAAGAGAAAGGGAGACTAAGGGAAGCTACGGAACAAGGTGGTTGGAGGAAAAACAAGAAAACCAGAGAGAAATAGGGAGATCGAGTGAGATTAACGGGAAACAAAAGAAAGAAAAAGGCAAGAAAGGGGCTACGGGGGAAGAAGCCACAAGGAGGGGAAGATTCTGGGAAGGAAAAAAGGAGAGAAACAAAAAAAGCCAAGCGAGAGAGAGAGAGAGAGCTGGGGGTGACGGGCTGGAGGAAAAAAAAAGAATTGCAAAAGAGAGAGTAACGGCTGAGAAAGGAGGAGAGGGGAAAGACTAAGAAAGGAAACTGGGGAAGGGCTTCGTGGGAGCTGGGCTGGAGGAAGAAGGAAAAACCAGAAAAGAGGGTTGCGGGGGAGAGCTGTGGACAGGAGAAAGAGATAATGGGAAAGAGAAACAGAAAACCAAAGAAATCAGAAGCTTGAGTTCCGGTACTTTCTAGGTCTGCTCAAAGAAATCTTTCCGTAGCTCGTTCGATTGTTGGAAGATCCTGATCATCCAGATCAAATTGTGACGTGACAGTGAGCTCTTTTCTCTCTTAATTAGGATACTAGCATGCATAAATTTCTGCCTTTTCATCCTGCCACTGTTGGGTTCTGCGTGATGTTTTCTTGCTGTTTGTCATTTCATCATTTGATTCCCTTGCGTTGTGGTTGAGTTTGACTATCGCCAAACACCTGGAAGCTGGTTGATAGGCTGATAAGTCCAGATCATTGGGAAATAAGTTGCATTTTGTTTAAACCTTGAAAAATTTAGCCTATCCTCTGTGATGCATCAGAAAGTTTCGCATGGTTAAGCTTGTCCCTATCTTTTCCTTGATTCACTGTCTTGGTTATGGTTGTTTAGTTTAGAAAGTGTCCAGTCAAAGTTTTTCTAGAAGGATGGAGTTTCGCTTAAACCTATTTTTCGAAGCTGTGGGTTGCTCGTGGAAATAGACAGCAAACCATTCAATAGTTCTTATGCGCTGCTTTATCTTGTTCGTTTCTTTCGCTTCATGGGTTCCCTTGTTGCATGTCTTTCTTCGACTAACTTGTTGGGATGTTGGGATTCTTTTTGATGAGTGTGAGTCATGCCCAGAATGCACGCAGTGAAAGTTTGCTGGTTTTGCAGTTGCTGATGTGTGTCTCCATTTCTTCATTGGTTACTTGCATATCCTTGTTCCAGAAATTCTGTTTACAAAAACTAGGTGGCTTAGTTGATGTTTTTGGCAATTTTGTTAGAGGGTTGGGATGGTATTGCTTGTTGAAATCGCAAGCCGCGAATAGTTGAAAGTTGCAGAAACATTTGCGGGCGTGAAAATTGCAGAAAAGAAAGCTTCTGCCTTAAAACTTGTATGAAGTTTTTTATTATTTATGTTTTGACCCAAAATTTTGAATAATTATGATATGGCCCAGAAAATTGAAAAAATTAATCAATTTTGTCCTTTTAAAATGTTATTTTTCTTTGACATGTTTTTATGTGATTTTTGGATAGATTATTGGTGAAATTTAGGATGAATTTTGAAGTTTAATAATTTTTGCTAGATTTATAGTTTTTGTTTGGATTTTAGTAAACAATTAAATAATTGGGTCTTGGGGTTTGATGAGAGGATTTGGTTTTATTTGTGAACTTTAGCATTTAGTTTTGGTAGGCTCCATCTTCAATCCTTAACTTTATTGTATTTTAATTTTGCCCCCTTAATATTTATAATAATAATAATTTGACCCCTTAAACTTCTTTAATTATTTCAATTGGGTCCTTGTTTGTTTTAATTTGTTGAATATGGTTTGTTTACTTTTATTTGAATGCTTTGATTGATTCAATTTCGTGTTTATTTCCATTTCTTGTGATTATTTGTTAATTAAAGTGATGTCTTGACCTTTTTCTTTGTTTTGGAGGGTAAATAAGAAAATTTCATTTCATTAGGTCACCAATTCAAGGGAGGTACACTCTACTCCTTATTTTGATTCTACTTGATCTTATGTGCTACTTTGTGATTTTATGTGTGAAAATTGCATGCCTTTTTTGAATGTTTTTATTATTTCACTTAGTTCTTTATTCACTTTATTTATTTTAATTTTGTATATTTATCTTGATTTAATTTTGCTCATTTGAAAGGCATTTAAATGGAAAGATGTAATAGTTAGGTATTTATGTTATCATTTATTTTATTACTTCCCCCCTTTAGATTGTAGTTAGGGCTCCCAAATGTAATAGTTAGGTTTTTATTTGCTTTATTTGCTTTGTGTGTTTTGCGTGCTTGTGTATTTACGTGTTACTCGCTTTCTTAGGGTTTTGCATCTAGATATCATGGTTATGTGCTATGTGTTTTATGTGATATTATGTGTTTATTTGCTTCATCATGTTTTGTATGATTTATTTTACTGTAATGAATGCATGACGCTACCACTCTAGTCCAATGCTAGTTGTGGCCCCTTTTTCGATTCCACACTAGTCCAACGCTAATTGTGGCCTTGTAGACATCAAATTTTTAGTGTATTTTTATTTACTATTATTTATTTGTCATGTTAGTTTTTATTTGCTTTTAGTCTTTTATTTTTGTTTTAAGTCATTTTAGCACAGAATTTTTTTGAAAAAAGAAACAAAGAAAAGAAGAAAAATTATTAGCATTTTGTTGTTATCTTTTATTCATAGTTTTGTTCATTTTATCTGAATTTATTTTAAATTGTTATTTTTCTTTATTTATTTAGTTCATTGTTAAAAAAAAAAAAAACCAACTAAGCTCATGCACCCGGAGCTGCACAGGATCCTAGCCCATTTTCTCCGTATCACATTTCAACCACAAACATGCACACGAGTATAGAAAAATTGGCAGCGGCATAAATGATATCATCTTCATACGATTTTTGTGGATCGGATGGCTGACATATTTGGAGGAAAACAACCCTTCATCATCCTCACCTTTGAGGTGAGGGTTTAGGAGTTGTAGGTTCCTATAAAAAGGAAAGAAACAGCAGAGGAGGGGGGGAGAGAGTTGAGGGCCGCGAGGTTTGAGAGCTTGGCCGAACAGAGAGAGGAGCGATGGCGGCTGGGTTGGTTAGAAAGGGGCAAAAATCTGAAAATTGGGGGAAATGGGCGAGAGGCGGTAGATTGAGAGAGAGTGAGAAGAGAAAGGCCGAGAGGGGTTTCGGCTGAGCAAAACAGAGGATAGGGAAAAGAGACGGCGGACAAGCAAGAGGGAAGCTGTCGGGTTTGAGGCGGAGCAAAGCGGTGATGGCCATACCAAGACCGTCGATGCTGCTAGCCCAGATGGGGAACCTGTTCAGGGAAGAAAAGCGGGTGGCGGACAGAGGAGCTTCGGCTACGAGAAAGGGAGGTCTGAGAGCTTGAGAGGAAAAACAGAGAACTAAGGGAGGTTGGCGGCTGAGTCAAAAGGGCTGCGAAAAGAAAAGAAAAACCGTGAAAACAGAGAGAAATTGGGGGAGTCTTCGGGCAGAGGAAGGACCTGGGAGTGAGAGATAGAGCAAGAGAAACTTCGGCAAAGGGAAGGACAAATCTGGAAAACAGAGCAACTGGAATCCACCGCAATCCACCGCCGGAATCCACTGCAACTCACCGCCTTTTCCGCCACTACCCTTTCCCGGTATGCCACTACTCAGGAGCCCGTCTCCAAAACGTGTTCCGTGGCCACCACAACCACCCCTCTTCCAATTACCCCGTCGGCCTCCTCCTCTGTCGCAACCGCTGCAGCGATTGCTAAGAAGTAGCCTCCAACTGATGAGCTGCTGATTCTCGTTCCAAGGCAACCATTGCAGCGCCAAGAACCAGAGCCACCACCACCACTGGAACCCACCGTCATCGTTTGCAGAACTTCACTAAACAAGAGCACTGTAAGTTTCCTCCTTAAGTTTCAGCCCTTTTCAAACTTGTGAAGCATGTCTGCCGTGACTTTACTCGTGGCTATGTTTCTGAATTTGAAGTATCCGTTCCTTATGATTTGATTGGGTTAAATTTTCTTGGGTTGCTGATAAAATTCTGGGCTAGTTATAGTTTCAATTTGAGCAAAAATCTAGTGAAATGTTAATGCCCGTTTGTTGCTCGATAAAATGCCTAACCGAAAGTCTTGCTTGAAGATGTTTTTGTTTGCATCTTGCGTGTTCTTACCCCAGACAATTTGTTTACCCGAGTTGGTTAGTTGATTGTTTCTTGGTAATTATGCTAGAGGTTGGATTTTGTTCTTGCATAGATAGCATGTTGTAGCTCCTCGCTGCTCCTTTGTGTTTGCGCAGACGATTTGAGATGATGAATTAGAAAGCCACGGTTGAGAATAGAATTTTGCAGAGAATATTTATTGTTGCACCTCATTTGCATTTTCGTAGTCCGAATCTATTTTGTTTTGTAATGCTCCATCATGATTGTAATCGGCTTCATGATTGTTTCTGCATTTGGAGAGGGTTGAATTTCATTTCTGGTGGGCTGAGTTATTGCAGCAATATGTACAGAACCTTTTCTTTTCCTTGTTTTTCTGGTCGAGTCTTGGTAGATGTTCAAGTCACATTGGCTGCGTTTGTGACTGGAAGTTGTGGAATTCCAAAGCTTCATGAGTTATCACTCTTGCTGTGACCTGTTGTCTCTTGGTGTTTGAATTGTGTTGTCCATATGCCGGTTAAGAGCATAATAAAATTTGAATTGCTGCAACACCGTGAATCCATTGTAACTTTTTACGGTAAAAGGAAAAGGATTCCAGTTATTCTAAATGAAGTTTCGACTGAATTTTTTGCTCATTTTGCTGCTTTGTCCTTGTTTTCCTGGCTCGGGTTCTATCTGAGGGATTTATTTAAGCTGGGCAAACCATGTTTGAAGTTATGTTAAAACTGATTATGTGAGTTTTGGGGCTGGTGAGATAACAGCTTTGGTTAGAGTTTCTTTACGAATAGAACCACACGGAATGAGCTATAAAATTTGCAGCAGAAATCTGATCTTATGGCCACCCTTTGCCTTGATTCCTCTCGTTTGGCATAGTTAGTTTTCGTGTGTATGATGATGATTTTATGGGAGCTGGAATGTTGGGTTTGTTTAAGTTAGCTTGATTAGCTAATAAGAAGCATCGGCAGAAACTTAGCAACCAGAAATGAAGAAGGCTTCATTCGTAGCTTGCATGAAAAGTGCATGAAATAACTCTCTAAAAATTTCCCTTTGGCCCCCAAGTTTCCTTTGTTTCACTATGGCCCTAACAACTTATAATTTCCTTCAATTGGATCCTTATTTGCATTGCTTTGAAACCCCTCAAGTCCTCTCTTGTTCTGATATGACCTGTGTAGTTAAGAATCTGGTCATGAAATTTACAAATCAGCCCTGGTTTTTTCCTTAACTATATTGTGGTCCTAGGAACTTTCTTTTTCCTTTCAATCGGATCATAATCTTGTGAATATGGGCTGTTTAGGCATCTGAATGCATTTAATGATTCAATTTCGTATTAATGTGATTATTTGAGATGCCTTGACCTTTTCTCTTATTTTGGAGGGTAAATAAGTGATTTCATTCAATTAGGGCCCCAACTCAAGGGAGGTACACTCTTTCCCTCATTTCTTACTTTATTTGACTCTACGTGCCTTATGTTCCTTTACATGTTTAATTGCTTGCCTTTTGAATTATTTATTTATTTATTTATTCGCTTTACTTATTTTTTAATCTGGCATATTTATTTTAATTCAATTTTGGTTATTTGAAAGGCACTTGAATGCCAAGTTTGTAATAGTTAGGTATTTATTTTAATTATTTATTTATTTCCCCTTTAGATTGTAGTAGGGCCTCCCCAAATGTAATAGTTAGGGCTTATTTGCTTTTTATGTGATTTGCATGCTTACGTGCTATGTGTTACCGCTTTCTTAGGTTTTTGCATCTAGATACCATGCTTATGTGTTATGTGCTATATGTGATTTATGTGTTTATTTGCTTTATTCGCCTTTATATAATTTATTTGATTTGTAATGAATGTGTGACGTCACCGTGGCTAGTCCAACGCTGGTCATGGTCTTTCCCCTCGAGCTCTCGCAAGTCCAATGCTTGTGAAAGAATTTTAGAAAAGGGCTAGTCCAATGCTAGACCCAATAGGGATTTCCCTCGCTAGTTCATAATCGCATGTTTCACTACATTTCATGCATTTTTCTTAGTTTTTTAGCATTTGGCATGCCCCTCCAACCCTTTCCCCTTCATTTTAGGCTTTTACATTCTCATGCTAGTCATAGGGTACATTTGCTTGAGGGTCCCCTTTCGATAAGGGAAACGAGCGAGTGTGGCTACAAAATAGCCTTAGCACGCTAGTTCTTCCTTCTAATCAAAGGGAAAATTAAAGTCGTGAAGTTAGGAGTCATTCCCGTACCCGACTTGATGCATTCATCTAGGTTCATACACTCTCATTTTTATCATATCACTTCCTCACTTTCTTTATCCACATTCTCTCACTACTTATATTTTTCTCACTCCACATGCCATGTTCACATGTTTCTCTTCTTTCCCTATCACTTATTTATTTTCTACCTCACAAATTGCACCCAATTGCACTTATATGTATCTACTATCATATTTTCATCCATTTGCACACAAACACCTTTATTTTCTCAATTTGCACACATGCACTTGTCTTACATTTGCACACATGCACGTTTTCTTACATTTCACACTTGCACTCATACTTGAGTCTTCATTTGCATCATTTGCGACCTCTATGAGGACTTTCCTTATTGGCCACCACAACTCATGTGGTTGGGACCAAAAAGCCTCATAAGAGACATTTTAGATTTAGGATTGCATTTTTCTTTCTTTTTTCATATCCATTAGTCACGTCCAACACGCAACGCATATTTTGGGTAGAAGACGTAGGAAATGTAGGGCTAAGTCACGCAACTAGCTTTGGTTAGGGTAAGGGAGTGTCTTAGGCCTTGCCTTTGCCTTCTTCCTTATCAAATGTGACCCCCGATCCCTTTCTTTGGTTACGTAGACCTAAAAGTTCTTTAAAAGGGTTTGTTTACTTTTTCGTTCAAAAAACAAAAAATCATTTTTGGGTGACTTGGTACACCCTAACTCTATACCAAGTGGCGACTCCATTTTTTTATCCAAAAAACCCTTTTTGAACTTTATTTGGCCAAACCGTCGCATTTCACAATCCCACGGCCTTCTATTTTCACTTTCACACACGTTCACATACATATGTCACACACTACTTTCTCACACTATCAAAAAGTGGGGCGCGACAACTTGGCGACTCCACTGGGGAACTCCTAAGTGGGTCCAAGCATTTGATTTAGCCATTCTTTTCTGTTTTCTACCCTTGTTATGCATAGCATCTGGATATTAAGGTTGCATTTTCCATTTTAGGACCTTTTGCCCCGCGCGCGTATCAAACTACTCCCTCACTCACTTATGTATGATTGGTTGCTTGAATGTATGTTTTACTTGTTTTATCTCGCGCTTTGCATTGCATTTGGGGGGGTGTGTCACCTTTAGAGCCTCGCGTTGGATCTCAACCCTTTCCCTCAAAATAGGGAACACTTCATACGTGCAGATTTATTTACTGTTATCCCATTTTATTTTATTTTCGTGGGCGCCATCCCACACCTCCTTGTAGGACTAGGATCGATTGCCTTGGGTAGGCGGATGGTGTGCTCTGCGCCCATAGCGCTACCTAAGGGATCACTCGAGCCGCCGACTGAAGGCCCTTGGAATGATGACCCTTCGCCTTTAGGTCTGAAGGCTTGGGAGCCGAAACCTTATCGAGTCTAGTCACATTAGTGAGCCCCAACCTCATGCATCCATGTTAGAGATTTCCTATGTTAGAGTCAGCCTCACCCTTTTTAAGCACATTAGGCACGAGGGAAGGGGTTCCACCCCTTTTACTTGCTTTTATTGTATTTCTTTTCTTAATTGCTCCCAATATGTTATGTGTACTATCAATTGCACTATTCATTTCTTTGTTTTCTTGGCTTGCATTCATGTGCCTTAGCAATAAGAGGCCTCTTTGGCACTCTTTTAGTGACTTACCCACTAGATAACTCACATGTTTAAATTTCAGTCATTACACTTAGTTTTCAATAAGTACATTTCATTTTAGACATTTTCCCCCGATGCATTATTTATGTCCTTTAGGCCATATTTGTCACATATTTACATCGTTTTAATAAATGGCATCATGCATAAACCCTAGAAAGGGAATGCCATTTAGGGGATCCCGTGTTAGGAATAAACCACCTTGTATCTCGGATACTTAATCCAAGGAGACTTGCACGTTTACATTTTGTACCATCCAAAGGGGTAGTGCACAAGGTAAGGTAGGATCCGATCATTTTCATAGAGCAATTTTTGGAATATGAGCGTTTAATAATCACTTTTTGGCCATTTTATCAAATTGGTAAAAATTCCTTTCAAAAAGGACATTAATTTGAAGAAATTCACAAATCATTCCTCGCTATTGAGACGATAAATAAACTGAGGCCAAAATTTGATTTTAGAAGGCTCATCATAGACTAATGCATCGCAATAAGCCGTCAATTCCATTCATTCCATTGGATCATTTTATTCGTCAATTTCATCCAGTCCATTTTATCAATTTGTTCATTTTTAGGGCAACCTAGTCGATTTTGAATTCATTTGACTAGTTTATCCATTTTAGGGCAATCTAATCGATTTTGAATAAACCATCAATTTCAATTCATTTGACCAATTTACCTATTTTAGGGCAATTCGGTCGATTTTGAATAAATCATCCTTTCACTCGATCGGTTTGATCAATTGATTTCATTCAATTCATTTGATTAGTTTAATTCATTTTTAGGGTTATCCATTCACTTTTCAATAAATAATCAAATTTCATTCAATGAATTTGACCATTTTACCCCTTTTGATACATCATGCGTCGATCAAAATAAGCAATTCATTCGGACTTTGTCCTCATTTTTTAGGACGAATGTTTCTTCTCACTCCAAATTGGCCAAATTTTTCAAATCATTTTTCACTTAATCAATTGATCGGATTCATCAGGTATGGTATAGTGCCTACCTTAGAGGATTGCATTTTCATGCTAGGCCTACCCTTGGCATAAAAAGGGTTCCCCCATAGGACATGCATACCGATTTTTTTATTCTTGCTTACTGATTCTAGGTATTTTTCCATTTATTTTTCCCCCTTCCCCCAACATTCATAAAAATATTTCAATAAGGAGAAAATATCTTTCTATATCTGATAACAATTTTGATCTGGCAAAGTTTGAAAATTACTTGATTCTTAGGCAGGCCCTACAACGTGAATTCGAAAATTCATCTGAAAGCGCTCGTGCAAAACATCTAAGGGATTTCATTGCTCAAAGGAAAAGGATTAAGAGAGAAAAGTGTGTATACATGTGTAAAGGAGTTCTTTAGAATTTTTCTCATATGTATTGCTTTTAAAATTTTTCAAACATTGGCAATAATGAAGCTTTTGTTCATACAATTATTTGTTTTGTATAATACTCGTGTACATTTCATTCTTTTTTGAGCTCATTAAGAGATTTCATGATGAATTTTAAGAAATAAGACTGAATTGGGATTTTTCAACCTCCAGCCTGAAAACTCACAAATGTATACACTAGATTGGTGATCCGAGCTATACAATAAGAGTGCTCAAGATTGAAAGAGGTCGCTCAAAAGGCCCCATGAGATACCTTTTCTCTTTCGCTGTACAATTCATATTTTTGCTCACTTTACTTCCAAAATAAAATCAGTCACATTGATTGATAAATTGGGGCAACTTTTGCTTGAAAATGTTCAAGGTGTCTAATCCGGTTCAATCACATCTAAGTGAAAGCAAAAATGTGCATTATTCTTGTTTGTTTTGAAAATTTGGAATGATACTTTGAGCATTCGTTTCTCTACCTATACACATTTTATCATTTGCTCTCCCATTTGAGTCTTGGAAAGAATAATTTCGTTTCAAATAAGAGCCTTAATGATCACTACCCTACATTGGAAAATTTTCAAATATCAAAAGGGAGTGGATTCTTAATGAGTACTTCGTTATTTTGGTTGTCATGAAGTGTAAGAATGATGCTTTGGCCATCGTTTCTACAACCTAAATACTATTTATCCTTTGCATCCTTATTTGAGCTAAAATAGGTGGTTCTTTTCAAAAGCACCTACGATCGCACCCCACCTTGGGGAAGGAGATTGGAGAGTTTTCGAAAAGAAAAAGGGAAAGACAAAATGCTGAAACCAAAAGAGAAAACCCTAAATGGGGAAAAGTTGATTCTACCTGGGTTTCAATTTTGAAAAAGAAAAGGAAAAAGAAGAGTGTCTGCAAATCACCTCTGTTTCACAGATATGGATGAACAGGAGTCTTCCTCAGTCAGTTAATTCAGATACATGCCAGAAATTTCCCATTAATGAAAGTTTCCTTTCAGAGTTATTGTAAGGAACAGAATAAAAGTCAAGCCCTCTTCTTTTCCGATCAAGCATTCTATCCCTAGTTATCCCTTTTGAGCCTTCAGAATAAAATAATTCATTTGGCAACCCCTGAGAATCGCAAACCCCACACTGGGGCAAGTTTGAGTTGAAAAGGAAAATTTCAAGAATTGAAAAAGTGAAAAGCCACAAAATCAAAAGACAAAAGAAGAAAAGAGAACCTCAGTTCACAAATAAACTGGGACAAATTTTGAAAATTTCAAAGAATGGTAAAAGGCCAAAAAATCAAAAGAAGAAAGAAAATGAAAGAGAAAAAGTCTCAATTGAGCATAAACTCTGGGGCAAGTCTTGATTTAACCCTAAAATAGGGTTGGCACAACAATGCGATCTCAAATTACTTAAACCACTCTTGAAATCTGCCTTCAAGCCTTAACTTTTCTAAACACCCTACCAGACCCCATTACAAAAGTCGAAAGTCCTGACTTCTGTTCTTTGCAATGGCCCTGTCAAGAAAATTTCTGATGCCGGAAAATTTTAGCTGTATTGCTTGGGTATGGGGTTGACGCTACTCACCATGTGAAAAACCACCAAGTTGAGGGAAAGGAAAAAGAGGCAAAAAGCAAAGCAAGAAAAGTAAATGCAAGAAAATGCAGAAAAATTCGACGCTGAAGTCCCTGGTGAATGATGAGAAGAATACAAACAAATTCTGAGATCTTTGAGTTCAGAATAGGGGCAATTTTGGAAAAATACGATCTTCGGTGCAATGTCCTTGAAAGACTTATCCTTCAACTATCGTTTCAAGCCACAGTACAATCTAATAGAGTCCATCGTTGACTTATTCCTTCATGACAATCCAAAGTGAGGATTATGCTCGTAAGAAAATCCATCAATCATTTGTGATCATAAGGGTATAACCAGTTTCGCATGCTTAGCTATAGTTTCTATCCATATTGTTGCAAGCCTATAAAGCTCATATGTGGACTACGTTTTCTTAGAAAATAAGGGTGACAAACTCTTTGCTTTCACTGAGATGTGGTATTGAAGGGATTACATACCATTTGGGCACAAGAATAAGACAAATCTTGACCTCCCATTTCCAAATCAGAAATAACACCCCACTCAATTGGCCCTGAAAGATGAGCCAACAAGAAATGGTGATCCGTTACCCTTAGCACCGATTCTAAAAGTGAGGAAGAAATCTTCTGTAATTTGGTGTTATTCTGAGAGATTCATCATGAAATTTCTGCATGAACTCAACATTCAAATTTCTTCACGTCGTATATATGATTACTTTCTAAATTTTGAAAAGTGCGATTTCTCTTGGTTCAAATAAATGGATAGTCATCCAAACAAGTTTTTTGCAATTAAATGGCCCATACTGGGGCAAATTTTTTGTTCATGAGATTTCGTGAGAATAAGCCCACACAGGGGCAAATATTTTTATAGTCCATTTGAGGATTTCATCAAAGAGTCAAGTAAGACTTTCAAATCAATCACACTGCTCTTTCCATAAGTAGTAGTTGCAATATTTTAAAATAAAGTGCATATTGTACTTTGGCATGCCCCTGTGCAGGTATCCATGGCTGAAATCGACCAATCAAGGCCTCAAGGAGGAGCAACCATGCCGTAATGCAAATCAATTGATTGGTTGCACAATAATTGGTGGAAACTGGGGCAAATTATCTTGAAAAGATTCTCTCGAAAAATCAGAAAAATTCAAAAGTCAAAAATCAAAAAATCAAGTTCAAATTCTTGTTTCTTGGAAAATCAAATTTAATTTCTGGTTTTTTGACAAATCAAATTCAATTTCTTAACCAATTGGATGGCAGGACTGGGTCTTATCCCACTGACCATTCACAAAAATCACGTTCGAACAGGGTTTTATCCCGCCAACCTCAGCAGAACTGGGTTCTATCCCGCTGACCGCTTATATCACGTTGGAACTGGGTTTTATCCCGCCAACCTCAGCAGAACTGGGTTCTATCCCGCTGACCGCTTATACCACGTTGGGCCTGGATTTTGTGCTGCCAACTCTACAAAAATCACGTTGGGCCTGGATTCTGTGCCGCCAACTTCACAAAAATCACGTTGGGCTTGGTTTTCGTGCCACCAACATCACAAACATCACGTTGGGCCTAGATTTTGTGCCACCAACTTCACGAACATCACATTGGGTTTGAATTTTGTACTACCAATCATCAAGGCAAGCTCGGGTTTAATCCCACTGACCGATTCATCACACTGGGGCAAATTTTCGAACAATATTTTCGAGCAAGTCTTACACAGTCTCTTCATACATACCAGCATTTCATTTACACTGCTACTAGCCGTTGGTTCAGTCCCACTAGTGCGCATTTCTTTTATTCTGCCGCAAGCCGTTGGGTCAGTCCCACTAGTGCGCATTCCTTTTATTCTGCCACTAGCCGTTGGGTCAGTCCCACTAGTGCGCATTCCTTTTATTCTGCCGCTAGCCGTTGGGTCAGTCCCACTAGTGCGCCTTTCATTTACACTGTCGCTAGCCGTTGGATCAGTCCCACTAGTGCGCATTCCTTTTATTCTGCCACTAGCCGTTGGGTCAGCCCCATTAGTGCGCCTTTCATTTACACTGCCGCTAACCGTTGGGTCAGTCCCACTAGTGCGCATTCCCTTTATTCTGCCGCTAGCCGTTGGGTCAGTCCCACTAGCGTGTCTTTCATTTGCACTGCCACTAGCCGTTGGGTCAGTCCCACTAGTGAGCATTTCATTTTGCGTAGCCACTGAATATGGGTCAGTCCCACCGGTGTGCACTTCATTCGGGTCAGTCCCACCGGTGTGCACTTCATTCGGGTCAGTCCCATGATTTAATTTTATTCGGGTCAGTCCCATGATTTTAATTTTGTTCGGGCCAGTCCCACGATTTTAAATCTTGTCCGGGTCTATCCCATTTATATTTCTGTCCGGGTCTATCCCGTGGGTTTATCCCATTTACATTTCCGTTCGGGTCTATCCGGTGACGACCCCACTTCTCCCAAGGGCGAACCCAAGGGTATCGGCGAGCCGCATGCCTAGCTCGCGCCAGGACTCAAAACTTAAAACAATAAAAGCCAGAAAATTCAAAAGAGTTCTATATACAATCCCAAAAGAGTTATAATTACATTCTCCAAAAGTACCTGCTCACACTATTACAACCTTATAATTACCACCAAAATCAAAATGTAGACCCTAAGGAGGGTCCTCATACAAACCACCAAAACTAAAACAAAAACAAACATACTATAAGTCCAACTATTACAATCAAACATAACTATGCTAGTGCGTGTGACAAAAGTCCCCGCGTCAGCCCCTGCTAAGGAAACAGGTGGCTCCAAAGCCAATTCACATGCCATGCGTGATCTCCTGCCGACACTCCGTCGACCACACTTATTGGTCCGTAGAACTTCACTTATACACCCACCGACACCTTATCACCCTCACTGGCCAGTCACCTCACAAACTTGCCCGGGCGAACGAAATCACAAACTTGAGCTTGAGTCACAAGTTCGGGTCACAAACTTGGTCCACATACTCGGTGAACCGGATTCACAAACTTGGTGACCTCCAACCAGGTTGGACTGATTTCGACCAAGCCCTAACCGGCTCGAATAGTCCATCTAGGTCAAGAGCTCGCCCCAAACTCATAAACTTCACAAAATTATTCAAAATCACCCCGAGCCACAAGCTCAAGGGTTTTAGTTCCAAAATAATTCACATACATATGTCATGTACAAATATGTGCGTAAATTCGGGTTTAGAGCGAGTGCGATAAAGTACACCCTCACCTAAGTACCCTCGTCATACATATCGAAACACATAAGCAACTAACACATAAGAGCGGCCTGAATACTTACACAACGAACAAAAGAGCAAAATACGAAATTCGTGCCGCGAGGAGTAGCTAGTAGGCCCCACCGGCTCCACCTAGCTCACCAACGTCTGAAATAGAAGATTGTGCCACAATATATCACAAACGGCTACTAACATACTTAAAACAAGCAAAACGATAAAATCGGCACATACGAGTGCGGAAACGGCACACGGAAACGGGAATGGCGGCCTAGCCATTTTGCCGTCAAAACTGTTTTGAGGCTAATCGAAGCTATGAGTGTTGGATCAAGGTACATGAGATACTGTTGCGAAGATAAGAGAAAAGTCTATAACTTTCATGAAGACTCCTAACTCCGGATCTGAACAGAGATGGGTCGAAAGTGCAGAAAACCGTTCCAGGAATTCGCACTCCAAAGTAACGGACAGGGTATGTTTCCTGGACTATAACTCCCAGCTCACAAATCCAAATTAGGAAATTCCAAAGGCATTAGAAAGCTGAGACATAAGGCTAAAACTTTGATGTTTTGGCCAAGACCTGAATCCACTCAGAACAGAAAGAAATTTGAGTGTCAAAGTACCTGTCAGAACTGTCCAGATTCAAAGGCAGTTCTGACGATTGATGTTGTTTGGGTCATAACGGAAGATACGGAACTCGGATTTTGACGCACTTTATACCGTTTCGAAGCCAAAACCAAGATCTACATTTCTTATGAAGGAGTGACCACCCAGATTGTATGGTATCAAAACCAAAAAAGTCACGGGCAGAAGCTAAACTAAAAACGCACAGAACCTGATGTTCAAAACAGGCTTGAGTATTTCATCTATAACTCATGATACCCTAATCCGTTTGACCTGAAATTTTACAGGAATATTCAGGACCTAAGGGGCTACAATATTTCAGAAGGTCACTCAGCCCAGTTTCGAGTGTAACAAGGTCAAAAATACCATAGACTACACCAGAATCGCAAAAACAGGTTTACAAACCGTATTCTGGTTCAAACATCATAAGTTAGGCTACCTAAGTCCAAATCAAGTGATTCCAAAGCCATACAAAAGCTAAGATACAAGGCTACAATTCCTCAGAAGACATAAACAACCAAATCAGAAGCATTCCTGGTCAAATTAGCCAATTACAGAAGCAATACTCAAGTTCGGGTAGAAACAGGGTAGCAGGGGTATTTCGGTCTTTTCATAGGCTACATTGTTCCAATTGAGCTGAAATTTTGTAGACACCTATAAAATATCATTCTCTACAACTTTCATGTTTTGACCTAAGATCAATTCGGCCTCTAACATAGGGCTACAAAACCGGACAGAAAAGAGGGAAAAATTTTCCAGATTCTGGAATTTTCAATTTTCAATGCAACCTTCCTTGATTTCTTACTTCTAACACTACCAAAACCCCTTATATAACCTTAATTACAACATATATTAACCATACACCAAGTTGGGCAGTAAATCATCAAACCCTAGTTCATATAACCTAAAGGGGAAAACCCCTAAAACATGATAGCATCCATTATTCACCACCAAATTTGAGTTCCTAAGCTAATTTACACAAGATTCAAAAGATCAAAGACCATGATCAGATTTCATACCTCAAAGACAAGCTTGGATGAGTGATAATCAACCCCCTTGGAAAATTTCTAGTTCCCCTAGCTTCCCAACTCACAATTAGCACTTTGATCGGTTTGGAAATTTGATTTGTCATTTGGATTGCTAAGATTCAAGAAAAAGAAAGTTGTTCTTGTTCTCTCTTTTCTCTCTCTCTTTGGTCAGCTATGGAGCAGAAATAATGAAGGAAAAGTGCAGAAAATTGGTTTAAGAAGGTTAGTTACTCACTTGGCCAAGAAACTCTAGGATGGCGACAAGTGTCGCCACCTCCACCTTTCATTTTTCTCTTTCTTTCCTTGCTATTTCTAGCCTCTAATTTTCGGTCAAACAAGCTGACAATTAAGAGGATACTTTGCTCAAATATCAATAAACTTGTATGGCAAGAAAGTGGTGGTCAATTGGTGTGTTCAATCGGTAATGCGCGGGACCCGCCGGTTCGCGCCGTTTTTCTTAAAAACACACGTACTAGGGTTTTTACTTCCTATTCACTAACCTTATCTCATTACTCCTAATCACATATTATTTCTCACTTAAAAGTCACTTTTCATCACCAAATTGAACCTTGGTCAGTACCGAAAATTCATCCGGCGAAAAATCGCGAAAACCCTAATTTGCCCCAATCTTGAAAACGAAGAATGAAACCCTACTTTCTAGGCTCATTTGCACTTATTATGGAATAATTGGATAGTAAGGCTTTAATAAATAATAATTTTCAAATAAAAGGAAATTTTTAAGAAAACGTGAGGAATTTTCCAATTCCAGTGATTAAAATTAGGGTTTCAATTAAAATGTGAGAGATTTAAGAAAACCGGTTAGTCACAAGTAAACTAGGGCTTTTGACTAAAATATTAGGGTTTCTAGTCTTTTAAAACAAAATAAGATTTTAATCAAACCCAAAGAAATACACTTTTATTATTTTAATCAATCTTCTTTACCAACAACCTCCTTATTATTCTTATTATTATTTTTTCGGGGTGTTACAATCTCCCCTCCTTAAAAGAATTTCGTCCTCGAAATTCATTTATTTATTCGTAATTATTCATAAATAAGTATAAACAAAATCAAATAGCTATACGGTTCAATAAAAGCATTTTCAAATCATAAAACGAAAATTAATAAAAGGGCAAATAAAAGGCAGATAATCATATACACGAATATACCAACTAATGTCATGTCATAACGATATAAGGCAAATCAAAAGAAAAGGTGATATCGTCCCGGTCTCAGTTAAGATAACCCCGTCCGGTCTCTCACGTCACTTTTTATCCAAACTAAGCATCTGTCGACCTCTTGTACTCATTCTAGCCAAACGAAGCCTATTCATGTTCCCAAAATGCAAGTCTCAAGTACTTAACGCCGCCTCAACTTTGGAGTACTCGGGCACGAGAATCCGAAATAAAACAGTTCACATCTCGAGCAGGCCAGTCCCAAGAGTAAACTATCTACAATCGAAATTCTTGCCCGACGTACATATCTATGATCCTCAAATACCACGGAAAAGATTAAAAGCCCATAACATTCGCAATTCATAGCTTATGCTCGAACGAGCACTTAGTCCCTCATACTTATTCACCACTTAGTCCAGGGTCACTCCGCGCAGAAACCACGCAAAGCAGGCTCTAGGTTTTATCCCTCAATTGCTTAACTTTCAAATCAAATCGAATCCCACAGTCCGTCATCCTAAACTTCAAGCCTAGGATACACTACAGGAATCTGAAGCCTAAGCTCTGATACCAACTGTGACGACCCCACTTCTCCCAAGGGTATCGGCGAGCCGCCTGCCTAGCTCGCGCCAGGACTCAAAACTTAAAACAATAAAAGCCAGAAAATTCAAAAGAGTTCTATATACAATCCCAAAAGAGTTATAATTACATTCTCCAAAAGTACCTGCTCACACTATTACAACCTTATAATTACCACCAAAACCAAAATGTAGACCCTAAGGAGGGTCCTCATACAAACCACCAAAACTAAAACAAAAACAAACATACTACAAGTCCAACTATTACAATCAAACATAACTATGCTAGTGTGTGTGACAAAAGTCCCCGCGTCGGCCCTTGCTAAGGAAACAGGTGGCTCCAAAGCCAATTCATATGCCATGCGTGATTTCCTGCCGACACTCCGTCGACCACACTTAATGGTCCGTAGAACTTCACTTATACACCCACCGACACCTTATCACCCTCACTGGCCAGTCACCTCACAAACTTGCCCGGGCGAACGAAATCACAAACTTGAGCTTGAGTCACAAGCTCGGGTCACAAACTTGGTCCACATACTCGGTGAACCGGATTCACAAACTTGGTGACCTCCAACCAGGTTGGACTGACTTCGACCAAGCCCTAACCGGCTCGAATAGTCCATCTAGGTCAAGAGCTCGCCCCAAACTCATAAACTTCACAAAATTATTCAAAATCACCCCGAGCCACAAGCTCAAGGGTTTTAGTTCCAAAATAATTCACATACATATGCCATGTACAAATATGTGCGTAAATTCGGGTTTAGAGCGAGTGCGATAAAGTACACCCTCACCTAAGTACCCTCGTCATGCATATCGAAACACATAAGCAACTAACACATAAGAGTGGCCTGAATACTTACACAACGAACAAAAGAGCAAAATACGAAATTCTTGCCGCGAGGAGTAGCTAGTAGGCCCCACCGGCTCCACCTAGCTCACCAACGTCTGAAATAGAAGATTGTACCACAATATATCACAAACGGCTACTAACATACTTAAAACAAGCAAAACGATAAAATCGACACATACGAGTGCGGAAACGGCACACGGAAACGGGAATGGCGGCCTAGCCATTTTGCCGTCAAAACAGTTTTGAGCCTAATCGAAGCTATGAGTGTCGGATCAAGGTACATGAGATACTGTTACGAAGCTAAGAGAAAAGTCTATAACTTTCATGAAGACTCCTAACTCCGGATCTGTGACGCCCCACATCTCCCTAAGGCGGACCAAAGGGTATCCGCGGACGCCTGCCCAGCTCACGCCAGGACTCAAGCAATTCCATTCAATTTAAAATCGAACTAAACACTTCTATGAGAGCAACACGAATACAATAATGCAGAAGCGTTCAAGCTTAACAAGTCACTTAATGTATCACCAGTACATCGGGTAATCATGAAACGACTTAAATTCAAAGTACACATCAAGGCCCCAAACTTTTCAAGTTTACAATTTCCAAAAGTACAACCCAAACCAGGGCCTAGTCAAAATATATAACAGGAGTCTTAACAAAAGTACAACGGATGGTTCCTTCATATTTCTCCAAGATTCGGTCCTGTTAAGGAAAACAAAACTATAGGGTGAGCTAACGCTCGTGAGGCCAAGAACACACATGCAAGCACTTAGTCAAATAACAATCCCAAATTTAATAAATAAAGCCATGTCTTTTCAATAATCAATCAATCAAGCAGGAAAAGTAATCAGAAACAATTCAAGGATATAGTAGCTCTCAGGAGCTAAGTTCCACTCGATCTGCCGTTGTCATTCGTATACCTTCCCGCATTGACCCTCCTGTCAACCGGGTCGGTATTTCCATTTCCGTAGATCACCACTTACTTCCCTCCGTCCACCGTACACCCCAAGGGCCCACAATGGCCAATATTGGGCGATACTCAACGAGTATGCCAAGCAAGACCTCTTATTAGGTCGAGCTTATTTGTATCTCATGGCTCGTCCAAATCCCCGACCAAGCCCATTGCTGGCTCGAGTCTAAGGACGGCCTATGAGTTTGGGCGTCCCCCATTCATTTGAAAGTCGAGGAGGTTCACTCCAACGACATAAGCATTCATGACATAACATTGCATTTCATTCATTCATTCAATACATTTCATTCATTCATTTGAAATTAGAACGAGTGCGATAAAGTACGCACCCGCCCTTGTTTTTTAAAACTTTCAACAAATCCCACAAATAAGCAAGTATCAAAATTCACACACTTGACACTCACCGAGCAATTCAATAAGAATTATTTTCCGGAAGTTCAAGTGTCCACGGTGAGATCCTCTTGAAGGTCTCCTTGCGCGCCTGGCAATTTAATAGTGGATAATCACACAATTAACCCACTTATCAAGAAAGATTGTACACTAGTACAATTTAAGAATTATTTTGTAAAAAAGGAACCTCAATTACACGTAAATCGAGGTTCAACTTGCCTTTTATTAGGTACAATATTATTTGAGTTTTTATCTTGAAAATCGTAAGCAAAACGTTTAAGAATATCAAAAGAATAAAGAGTTCTTGAAAAACTCTATTTCTTTGAAGTTGGAAAATTTTTCAGTTTTACGATAAATCTTTGAAAAATCATAACTCGCTCGGCATAAGTCGAGAATTGGAAAACTTTATACCGTTGGAAACCTCTTAGAGAGTACTATAAGTTCCTAGAAGACACTTTTCCATGAATCAAAGTGAAATGTGGTCAAAAATGAGCTTGAAGATGCAGGGTTGGTTCACAAGGCAGAATGAAGTTGGATTTTGGCCAACTTTGAAAATTCGGCACGATTCGCACGTTGCAAACCGGCCTCTGAAATTTTCAGCTCAATTAGTGTTGCAAGTGAAGTGTAGGACAAAACAAGCGGATAAAAAATCGGAGTTTCGAGCACCGAGATACGGTAGCCCGAAGTTGAGCAAATTCAAGACTGGATGAGAATTTTCCAGATTTGAACCTCTAACTTTAGTAATTCAATTGGGTATCGAAACGAACTTGAATCGGCACCAAAATTGGCAGTATTTCAATACTATATGGAAGGTATCTCTCTATCGAATTTCGGGGAAAAATACCTTCGGCAAGGTCGTTAATTAGCCAACCAAAGTTCAAGAAAAATCCTAAGGCAATCTGCCTTGGACTTTCATTTTCCAAATTTCCAACCGTTTAACCAAGAAAGTTATCCAACCATGGTTCATTTGTGAAATAAGGGTCTAAGATATACCCATGATACCTTTGGTAAGTGTTTAATATCAAGAACATCAACTAACAAGTTCACTCCAAGGTTTGGTTCCAAACCAGTCCAAACATTAGGGTTTTCCAAAACAGAGCAGTCCACTTGTTTCAGTCACAACTCAGTCAATATAGCTCGAAATCGAGCATGGCTTACGCCGTTGGAAAATTCATTCATAGAGTTAAAATATCACAGAAGAAATCGTTGCCAAATTCGGCACCCATCTGGTTCAAATTCGGCCATCAAGTTGCTGCCTGAACACTTCATTCCAGATGAACAGAGTAACAGGACAGAGAACTTAAAACATTTGGTTCGGCTTGCTCACAAAGAATCAGAAAGTACATTATATACCAAATTAAAGCTAGGAATGTCTAGTTTCAAACGCCACCGACGGCACATGATTTCGACATCCGAGGACAGAGTTATAGCCAAAATACTACTGCTGGTCAGAGCATACGCGAATCAGTTTTCCAGATTTGCTGGTTTCTAAAAAAAATTCATTTGCCCATTCAAACCTCATTATTTTTCAATGAAATTTTTCACACATCTAATACATCCTACAAACATCCAATTCAAGCCATTAAACCATTAAAAATTGGCCTGGAAATGGCCGAACATGGCAGGGGCAAAATCGGAAAGTTTAGCTTCTTACACCCAATGAAGTTCCTACTAATTACCCACCACTAATGCATCATTATAACCACTAAACCAACAATATAATCACCATCAATCATCAAATCAGCAACAACAACCCAAGTGTGGGAATTCCAAGAGCCCACAATCACATTTTTACACCATAATCAAGTAACTAGTGCATGCATGAGCTTAATCTTGTCATATAATCTCCAAAAGATAAGAATCCAAGGGTTGATCATTACCTACTCCTTTGGTTTGCAAGGTCAGAATTTTCGGCCCTCTTGAAGCTCCAAGAAACCGTGAAAGCTCCCCTCTTCCTTAGCTAGATATAATCTCCAAGGGGTTTGCTAAGTGGTCTCCAAGTTTGGTGTGATTTGGAGGTGATTTGGGGTGGTTTTGGGTGAGATTAGTGTGCAGAAATTTTAGAACAAGGAGTTAGAGAGAGGGAGTGTTTTGGCCGGCCATGAGGAGAGAGAAGAGAGAGTGTGTTTGATCTAAGTTAGCTTCCAAGAGAAGGTGCAATGTGTGGTGCAAAATCACCCAAAAGTCAACTCTCATTAGGGGCCGTTTGGTGCGATTACGGCTCGATTTTTCGCGCGTTTGGTTCACTAGTGCACTAAACCTCCAATGCATATATATTCATGTAAATATTATTCAATCTTAATTGTCTCGAAATAAGGGTCTAAAGTCTCCCAAATAAATTCGCGCGTGTGAAAACGCGTACCGTCAGTCTTACCGCTATAACGCGAAACTTTCGAAAAATTCTTATAACGATTGCACTACTAACTATCACTTGAATATTTATTCATAAGATTACCTATTTTAGGACCATAGTACAAGTCTCCAATATTCCAAGCTTATTGTGCTACTACGCGGATAAAATCTCCAAGCGCTATTCGCTATTTTTACTAAACACGCTCTAGGAAATTAATTTTTGAAACGAATCATTTTAAAAATATAACGAAGATATACTACCACTTATATAGGTCTAACAAGACTAGAAAATATTCCTTGGAAATGAAATCCAATTAAATAATTTATTAAGCCATAAATTAGGCATAAAATAATAGTTTTTGCGAGTTCTCACATCCTCTCCCCCTTAAGAAAATTTCGTCCTCGAAATTTACCTTGGTCGGTGAACAAGTCTGGATACTTCTCTCTGATTGTCTCTTCAACTTCCCATGTTGCTTCCTCTACTCCATGGTTCTTCCATAAAACTTTCACTAGTGGTATCTGCTTGTTCCTCAATTCCTTCACCTTTCGATCCAGAAGTTTTACCGGTCTCTCCTCATAGGTTAGGGTTTCATCGATCTCAATATTCTCCGGTTGTAAAACATGAGAGGGGTCTGGATGATACTTCTTAAGCATGGACACATGAAACACATTATGAATACGAGATAAGCTCGGTGGTAATTCCAGCTTATAGGCTACATTCCCAACTCGCTGAATAATCTTATAAGGCCCTACAAACCTTGGTTGTAGTTTCTTCCCTTTTCCGGACATCAAACTTGCTTTTAAAGGCGTAATCTTGAGAAATACCATATCTCCAATAGTGAACTCCAAATCCTTCCTCCGATTGTCGGCATAACTTTTTTGTCTACTCTGAGCGGTTTGAATTCTTTGCCGTACCAATTTCACCTTTTCATTAGCCTCCTCAATCCAAGATACAGTAGTCGTGTCTAAGATTTTCCGTTCACCTACTTCATATTTTTCCACCAATATAGACTCTTCAAGTCTTGGTACATTTTATTCCCTCCTGGATGTACTGTAAACTTTGATCGGTGTGCCTCTTCCAAAATTTCTTTTCTAAGCCCTTCATCCTTTGGCATAACCACCCGATTTCGAAATCTTAATATTCCATCTGATCCCAAAGTGAAATCGGTCTGGTCTCCCATCTTGACTTTCTCCACCAACTTTTGCATTTCAGGGTCCTTTTCCTGAGATTCCTTAATACGTCCCAATAAAGTGGAGGTTATCACAATATTCCCCAAAATCACTTTCCTTGGTTCTAATCGAGGATTCCAATAGCTAACTTCCTCCAACAATCGAAATTCCTTAACCATCAATCCAGCCATTTGTACCTGACGGCTCAAAGCATCGGCCACTACATTGGCCTTCCCAGGATGGTACTTAATAATGCAGTCATAATCTTCCAGAAATTCCATCCATCTACGTTGCCTCAAATTCAGTTCCTTCTGAGAAAATAAGTACTTAAGGCTTTTGTGATCTGTAAAAACCTCAAATGTCACTCCGTATAAATAGTGTCTCCATTTCTTCAAAGCAAAGACCACAGCCGCTAACTCCAAATCATGGGTCGGATAGTTCCCTTCATGCGGCTTCAATTTTCTAGAGGCATAAGCTATCACCTTATCATTTTGCATCAAAACACATCTCAAACCTTCCTTAGATGCATCTGTGTAAACCACAAAACTATCATGTCCATTTGGTAGAGCTAGAACAGGCGCTCTAGTCAACCGTCTTTTCAACTCCTGAAAACTTCCTTCACACTTAGAACTCCAAATAAATTTTCCATTTTTCTTGGTCAACTCAGTCATAGGTCCAGCGATTTTCGAAAAATCCTGGATGAATCTCCGGTAATACCCTGCCAATCCTATAAAACTCCGAACTTCCGTTGGATTTTCCGGTCGTTTCCATTTCGAAACAGCTTCCACTTTAGCTGGATCCACTTTAATCCCATCCTTAGAAATTATATGCCCTAGGAAAGTCACTTCCTTCAGCCAGAATTCGCACTTGCTAAACTTAGCATATAGCTGATGTTCCCTCAAGATTTGTAAAACCATTCTCAAATGTTTCTCATGATCTTTCACATTCTTAGAATACACCAAAATGTCATCAATGAAGATCACCACAAATTGATCCAAGTAAGGCTTAAAAACCCTATGCATTAAATCCATGAAAGCGGCAGGTGCATTGGTTAACCCAAAAGGCATTACTGCAAACTCGAAGTGCCCATACCTCGAGTTAAAAGCAGTCTTAGGTATGTCCTTCTCCAAAATCCTCAATTGATAGTAACCTTGCCTTAGATCCAACTTTGAAAACACTACCGCCCCTTGCAGTTGGTCAAATAGTTCATCAATGTGGGGTAGTGGGTATTTATTCTTAACCGTAATATCATTTAAACCTCGATAATCTATACATAACCTCAGACTCCCATCTTTCTTCTTTACAAACAAAACTGGGGCTCCCCACGGGGAATCACTCTCTCGTATAAAACCCCGTTCCAACAAATCCTGTAATTGTAACTTCAACTCCTTCAACTCAGCTGGAGCCATCCTGTATGGTGTCCTTGATATAGGTGCTGTTCCCGGAGCTAAATCAATTTTAAAAGTTATTTCCCGTTCCGGGGGTAGAGACTCCAATTCTTCAGGAAACACATCAGAAAATTCTTTTACTACCGGTGTGTCCTCCAGATTCACCTTATCGCTAGGGGTATTAATAAGAAAAGCCAAATACCCTTGAGCTCCTTTACTTAACAACTTTCTAGCCCGAATTCCCGAAATAAGTGCAGACGAGGCTAACTTACCCCTTACATCCAGCAAAGCATGGCTTATTTAATAATCACTTATCAGGTTCAAGTACTACATATCACACCAATCCAACCTATCAAATAGTCATGGTCCAATAGGGAATTAATCGCGTAATCAGATAAAACAGGCAAAAGGCTTGAAGTCGGACGTAAAGTCCCAGACATTTGGAAGAAATTCAGGATATAGCGAAGCTTCAAATCAAAAGTTCATCTCTGGTGGTGCTGGACAACACAACAAGCAATGCCCCACCAGAGAGGTTCAGTTCAACCGCTACAGAAGAGTAGTAGCCGGTCTACAACCACACCAGTACGAATAAGTTCAAGAGTAGGGTCAAAGCAGAGCCAAATACTTCAGGTTCATGGTGTATGAGTACGAATAAGAACACACTGGCCTAACCTCTGTCCAGCAATTCACATTCTTAAACAGTCACAAAATTCAGGTCCACATTCCATATATTCAGTCAAATTAGGTCCATTGAGGATACGCAAGAGCACACTAGCCTAAACAGGTTCAAGTCTCAAGTAAGCTCAGTCTAATCGGTTTCAGGCAGTTCGAGTTCTGTTACCAACCTACTGCAATACTTTCGGAGTTCAAACTTCTTAAGATTGAAATATTGGCACAGAACCAATCATAACATATGTTGCGCACAAGAAAATCTCACCAAGTTTCCGGTTAGGTTAATCCATTATACACTAGTAGATCGGATCTTCGGGTTTATGTTCGATTCATATTCAGTACTAGGGATCTATTAAATTATATGAAACTGTCTATCAATTTGTCTCACAAGTACAGGGTTGTCTAAGCCCTCGGTCACGGTCCCCTTTTCTCATTCCTGCTACCCTACTTAAGAAAAGTCTATAAGCACAGGAAAAGACATAACTAAGCATAAAGAGCGTAACGCGTATACAAGTTGCAAAAACATTTAAAATCAGGTCATGATTCATTACATGTATCAAAAGTTATAGCACGGTTAGAAGTTACAAAACAAGACCAATATGTCCAATATTGCACATAGGCAATTAAGTGCCACAAAAATATAGAAGTACATACAAGCAGGATACAAAAGGCCTCACAGCGTGCACTACCCCTTTCTAAGTCCATAGTTAAACCAAAGGGTCCAGACATCACTAATTTCAATCAGATCACACGCCTTTACGAAATTAAATCCAATAAAGCCATAACGCAAGCTAAAACCAAGATTATCCATTCGGAGTTCAAAATCTTTATTAACCAGCCACCAGTCGGAACACCATCATCTCCAAAAATAACCAGTCTTAGGGTTTTGTAATTAAAGTTTCAAGCTCCAAGTTCAAACCCAAGAATAAGTACAACTTACTACCTTACGTGTCAAATGGAAACCAAATCAATTCACACTAACTTGTACTCTTGAATGCAGTTGCTCTCTATATCTCAAAGTTGCCTCAGTCCGTACATTTAAAATTGGCTCACTCTTCTTGAAAGTCAAGAATTTTGAAACATAAGAAGAGTATTTCAAGTAATCAAAAATCTTATCAAGTTCAGGATTCACATTATTAAACATAAGCTTGCCATTCTTTCGAAAACTCAGGATATATATATATATTTTTCTTCGTGTAAAGCATGGACAAATTCAAGTGTGAGATTACACCAATATACAATCAAGGGGGAAAACTTAGTTTAGAAAATGTTAATCTTGTATTAACCCATCATATACAAAGTTCAACAACTCATTAGTTATTCACAAATTTTCAAATGTGAAATTCAAGTAAAACTCACCCTTTTACCAAAATCGGAAAATTACACATATTTAAAGCATATATATCTTACTTCCACTCATCGCTTACAAATAAAACTAGTACATCCTAGTTTTTCTTTAAATTTTCAAAGCAGGATATCTTTAGAAGATATGTGGGCGGAAAATACATTTTATTCCTTTGTACTTTTATCTTGGTTCAAAATCATCACACATGGAGTTTGACTATCAAATCTCGGTCTCTTACCCTCCATAGCCAGTACTAATAATTATCTCAATTCTTTCCACACTTACAAATATAATGATAATTCAAATTCATCCAATCTTTCACTTCAAATCTCTCATCCCATATCTTCCTTCAATATAACATCACCTAATTCCTCAGTTTCTTCTGCAAGTCCCAAATAAGAACTCCCAAATAATCAATTTCTTTAACCCCTAAGATACAATAGATCCTTGTTCACATAATATCCAAATTAATCCCACAGTCAAGCATCCTAAACTTTAAGCCTAGGATACGCTACAGAGATCTGAAGCCTAAGCTCTGATACCAACTGTGACGCCCCACATCTCCCTAAGGCGGACCAAAGGGTATCCGCGGACGCCTGCCCAGCTCACGCCAGGACTCAAGCAATTCCATTCAATTTAAAATCGAACTAAACACTTCTATGAGAGCAACACGAATACAATAATGCGGAAGCGTTCAAGCTTAACAAGTCACTTAATGTATCACCAGTACATCGGTTAATCATGAAACGACTTAAATTCAAAGTACACATCAAGGCCCCAAACTTTTCAAGTTTACAATTTCCAAAAGTACAACCCAAACCAGGGCCTAGTCAAAATATATAACAGGAGTCTTAACAAAAGTACAACGGATGGTTCCTTCATATTTCTCCAAGATTCGGTCCTGTTAAGGAAAACAAAACTATAGGGTGAGCTAACGCTCGTGAGGCCAAGAACACACATGCAAGCACTTAGTCAAATAACAATCCCAAATTTAATAAATAAAGCCATGTCTTTTCAATAATCAATCAATCAAGCAGGAAAAGTAATCAGAAACAATTCAAGGATATAGTAGCTCTCAGGAGCTAAGTTCCACTCGATCTGCCGTTGTCATTCGTATACCTTCCCGCATTGACCCTCCTGTCAACCGGGTCGGTATTTCCATTTCCGTAGATCACCACTTACTTCCCTCCGTCCACCGTACACCCCAAGGGCCCACAATGGCCAATATTGGGCGATACTCAACGAGTATGCCAAGCAAGACCTCTTATTAGGTCGAGCTTATTTGTATCTCATGGCTCGTCCAAATCCCCGACCAAGCCCATTGCTGGCTCGAGTCTAAGGACGGCCTATGAGTTTGGGCGTCCCCCATTCATTTGAAAGTCGAGGAGGTTCACTCCAACGACATAAGCATTCATGACATAACATTGCATTTCATTCATTCATTCAATACATTTCATTCATTCATTAAATTATTTTTTAAAACTTTCAACAAATCCCACAAATAAGCAAGTATCAAAATTCACACACTTGACACTCACCGAGCAATTGAATAAGAATTATTTTTCGGAAGTTCAAGTGTCCACGGTGAGATCCTCTTGAAGGTCTCCTTGCGCGCCTGGCAATTTAATAGTGGATAATCACACAATTAACCCACTTATCAAGAAAGATTGTACACTAGTACAATCTAAGAATTATTTTGTAAAAAGGAACCTCAATTACACGTAAATCGAGGTTCAACTTGCCTTTTATTAGGTACAATATTATTTGAGTTTTTATCTTGAAAATCGTAAGCAAAACGTTTAAGAATATCAAAAGAATAAAGAGTTCTTGAAAAACTCTATTTCTTTGAAGTTGGAAAATTTTTCAGTTTTACGATAAATCTTTGAAAAATCATAACTCGCTCGGCATAAGTCGAGAATTGGAAAACTTTATACCGTTGGAAACCTCTTAGAGAGTACTATAAGTTCCTAGAAGACACTTTTCCATGAATCAAAGTGAAAAGTGGTCAAAAATGAGCTTGAAGATGCAGGGTTGGTTCACAAGGCAGAATGAAGTTGGATTTTGGCCAACTTTGAAAATTCGGCACGATTCGCACGTTGCAAACCGGCCTCTGAAATTTTCAGCTCAATTAGTGTTGCAAGTGAAGTGTAGGACAAAACAAGCGGATCAAAAATCGGAGTTTCGAGCACCGAGATACGGTAGCCCGAAGTTGAGCAAATTCAAGACTGGATGAGAATTTTCCAGATTTGAACCTCTAACTTTAGTAATTCAATTGGGTATCGAAACGAACTTGAATCGGCACCAAAATTGGTAGTATTTCAATACTATATGGAAGGTATCTCTCTATCGAATTTCGGGGAAAAATACATTCGGCAAGGTCGTTAATTAGCCAACCAAAGTTCAAGAAAAATCCTAAGGCAATCTGCCTTGGACTATCATTTTCCAAATTTCCAACCTTTTAACCAAGAAAGTTATCCAACCATGGTTCATTTGTGAAATAAGGGTCTAAGATATACCCATGATACCTTTGGTAAGTGTTTAATATCAAGAACATCAACTAACAAGTTCACTCCAAGGTTTGGTTCCAAACCAGTCCAAACATTAGGGTTTTCCAAAACAGAGCAGTCCACTTGTTTCAGTCACAACTCAGTCAATATAGCTCGAAATCGAGCATGGCTTATGCCGTTGGAAAATGCATTCATAGATTTAAAATATCACAGAAGAAATCGTTGCCAAATTCGGCACCCATCTGGTTCAAATTCGGCCATCAAGTTGCTGCCTGAACACTTCATTCCAG
This sequence comes from Coffea arabica, assembly GCF_036785885.1. Taxonomy (NCBI): domain Eukaryota; kingdom Viridiplantae; phylum Streptophyta; class Magnoliopsida; order Gentianales; family Rubiaceae; genus Coffea; species Coffea arabica. Next base: position 17,881,748 of record NC_092330.1, read on the forward strand.
ATGAACAGAGTAACAGGACATCGAACTTAAAACATTTGGTTCGGCTTGCTCACAAAGAATCAGAACGTACATTATATACCAAATTAAAGCTAGGAATGTCTAGTTTCAAACACCACTGACGGCACATGATTTCGACATCCGAGGACAGAGTTATAGCCAAAATACTACTGCTGGTCAGAGCATACGCGAATCAGTTTTCCAGATTTGCTGGTTTCTAAAAAAAATTCATTTGCCCATTCAAACCTCATTATTTTTCAATGAAATTTTTCACACATCTAATACATCCTACAAACATCCAATTCAAGCCATTAAACCATTAAAAATTGGCCTGGAAATGGCCGAACATGGCAGGGGCAAAATCGGAAAGTTTAGCTTCTTACACCCAATGAAGTTCCTACTAATTACCCACCACTAATGCATCATTATAACCACTAAACCAACAATATAATCACCATCAATCATCAAATCAGCAACAACAACCCAAGTGTGGGAATTCCAAGAGCCCACAATCACATTTTTACACCATAATCAAGTAACTAGTGCATGCATGAGCTTAATCTTGTCATATAATCTCCAAAAGATAAGAATCCAAGGGTTGATCATTACCTACTCCTTTGGTTTGCAAGGTCAGAATTTTCGGCCCTCTTGAAGCTCCAAGAAACCGTGAAAGCTCCCCTCTTCCTTAGCTAGATATAATCTCCAAGGGGTTTGCTAAGTGGTCTCCAAGTTTGGTGTGATTTGGAGGTGATTTGGGGTGGTTTTGGGTGAGATTAGTGTGCAGAAATTTTAGAACAAGGAGTTAGAGAGAGGGAGTGTTTTGGCCGGCCATGAGGAGAGAGAAGAGAGAGTGTGTTTGATCTAAGTTAGCTTCCAAGAGAAGGTGCAATGTGTGGTGCAAAATCACCCAAAAGTCAACTCTCATTAGGGGCCGTTTGGTGCGATTACGGCTCGATTTTTCGCGCGTTTGGTTCACTAGTGCACTAAACCTCCAATGCATATATATTCATGTAAATATTATTCACTCTTAATTGTCCCGAAATAAGGGTCTAAAGTCTCCCAAATAAATTCGCGCGTGTGAAAACGCGTACCGTCAGTCTTACCGCTATAACGCGAAACTTTCGAAAAATTCTTATAACGATTGCACTACTAACTATCACTTGAATATTTATTCATAAGATTACCTATTTTAGGACCATAGTACAAGTCTCCAATATTCCAAGCTTATTGTGCTACTACGCGGATAAAATCTCCAAGCGCTATTCGCTATTTTTACTAAACGCGCTCTAGGAAATTAATTTTTGAAACGAATCATTTTAAAAATATAACGAAGATATACTACCACTTATATAGGTTTAACAAGACTAGAAAATATTCCTTGGAAATGAAATCCAATTAAATAATTTATTAAGCCATAAATTAGGCATAAAATAATAGTTTTTGCGAGTCCTCACAGGATCTGGACAGAGATGGGTCGAAAGTGCAGAAAACTGTTCCAGGAATTCGCACTCCAAAGTAACGGACAGGGTATGTTTCCTGGACTATAACTCCCAACTCACAAATCCAAATTAGGAAATTCCAAAGGCATTAGAAAGCTGAGACATAAGGCTAAAACTTTGATGTTTTGGTCAAGACCTGAATCCACTCAGAACAGAACGAAATTTGAGTGTCAAAGTACCCGTCAGAACTGTCCAAATTCAAAGGCAGTTCTGACGATTGATGTTGTTTGGGTCATAACGGAAGCTACGGAACTCGGATTTTGACGCACTTTATACTGTTTCGAAGCCAAAACCAAGATCTACATTTCTTATGAAGGAGTGACCACCCAGATCGTATGGTATCAAAACCAAAAAAGTCACGGGCAGAAGCTAAATTAAAAACGCACAGAACCTGATGTTCAAAACAGGCTTGAGTATTTCATCTATAACTCATGATACCCTAATCCGTTTGACCTGAAATTTTACAAGAATATTCAAGACTTAAGGGGCTACAATATTTTAGAAGGTCACTCAGCCCAGTTTCGAGTGTAACAAGGTCAAAAATACCATAGACTACACCAGAATCGCAAAAACAGATTTACAAACCGTATTCTGGTTCAAACATCATAAGTTAGGCTACCTAAGTCCAAATCAAGCGATTCCAAAGCCATCCAAAAGCTAAGATACAAGGATACAATTCCTCAGAAGACATAAACAACCAAATCAGAAGCATTCCTGGTCAAATTAGCCAATTACAAAAGCAATACTCAAGTTCGGGTAGAAACAGGGCAGCAGGGGTATTTCGGTCTTGTCACCGGCTACGTTGTTCCGATTGAGCTGAAATTTTGTAGAGACCTATAAAATATCATTCTCTACAACTTTCATGTTTTGACCTAAGGACAATTCGGCCTCTAACATAGGGCTACAAAACCGGACAGAAAAGAGGGAAAAATTTTCCAGATTCTGGAATTTTCAATTTTCAATGCAACCTTCCTTGATTTCTTACTTCCAACACTACCAAAACCCCTTATATAACCTTAATTACAACATATATTAACCATACACCAAGTTGGGCAGCAAATCATCAAACCCTAGTTCATATAACCTAAAGGGGAAAACCCCTAAAACATGATAGCATCCATTATTCACCACCAAATTTGAGTTGCTAAGCTAATTTACACAAGATTCAAAAGATCAAAGACCATGATCAGATTTCATACCTCAAAGACAAGCTTGGATGAGTGATAATCAACCCCCTTGGAAAATTTCTGGTTCCCCTAGCTTCCCAACTCACAATTAGCACTTTGATCGGTTTGGAAATTTGATTTGTCATTTGGATTGCTAAGATTCAAGAAGAAGAAAGTTGTTCTTGTTCTCTCTTTTCTCTCTCTCTTTGGTCAGCTATGGAGCAGAAATAATGAAGGGAAAGTGCAGAAAATTGGTTTAAGAAGGTTAGTTACTCACTTGGCCAAGAAACTCTAGGATGACGACAAGTGTCGCCACCTCCACCTTTCATTTTTCTCTTTCTTTCCTTGCTATTTCTAGCCTCTAATTTTCGGTCAAACAAGCTGACAATTAAGAGGATATTTTGCTCAAATATCAATAAACTTATATGGTAAGAAAGTGGTGGTCAATTGGTGCGTTCAATCGGTAATGCGCGGGACCCGCCGGTTCGCACCGTTTTTTTTAAAAACACACGTACTAGGGTTTTTACTTCCTATTCACTAACCTTATCTCATTGCTCCTAATCACATATTATTTCTCACTTAAAAATCACTTTTCATCACCAAATTGATCCTTGGTCAGTACCGAAAATTCATCCGGCGAAAAATCGCGAAAACCCTAATTTGCCCCAATCTTGAAAACGAAGAATGAAACCCTACTTTCTAGGCTCATTTGCACTTATTATGGAATAATTGGATAGTAGGGCTTTAATAAATAATAATTTCCAAATAAAAGGAAATTTTTAAGAAAACGTGAGGAATTTTCCAATTCCAGTGATTAAAATTAGGGTTTCAATTAAAATGTGAGAGATTTAAGAAAACCGGTTAGTCACAAGTAAACTAAGGCTTTTGACTAAAATATTAGGGTTTCTAGTCTTTTAAAACAAATAAGGTTTTAATCAAACCCAAAGAAATACACTTTAGTATCTTCTTTACCAACAACCTCCTTATTATTCTTATTATTATTTTTTCGGGGTGTTACATATCCCGTTTACATTTCTGTCCGGGTCTATCCCGTGGGTCTATCCCATTTACATTTCCGTCCAGGTCTATCCCGTTTACATTTCTGTCCGGGTCTATCCCGTGGGTCTATCCCATTTACATTTCTGTCCGGGTCTATCCCGTGGGTCTATCCCATTTACATTTCCATCCGGGTCTATCCCATTTACATTTCTGTCCCGGTCTATCCCGTGGGTCTATCCCATTTACATTTCCGTTCGGGTCTATCCCGTTTACATTTCTGTCCGGATCTATCCCTTGGGTCTATCCCATTTACATTTCTGTTCGGCGAGTCCCGTTTTAAATTCCTGTTCAGGCCAGTCCCGTTTTAAAATTCTTGTTCGGGCCAGTCCCGTTTTAAAATTCCTGTTCGGGCCAGTCCCGTTTAAATTTCTTGTTGGGGTCAGTCCCCTTTTAAATTTCTCATCTGGGTCAATCCCATTTTAAAGTTTTCATTAAAAAGGTCAGTCAACGGCAGTCATTCGAGGAGCGGCAACCGAATAACACAGGTAAGCATTTGGTGTCTACTTCTTTGTCTCAAGTTTTTCCAAAACTCAGACAAAGAGGGGCAAACTGTAGACACCAAATTTTTAGTGTATTTTTATTTACTATTATTTATTTGTCATGTTAGTTTTTATTTGCTTTTAGTCTTTTATTTTTGTTTTAAGTCATTTTAGCACAGAATTTTTTTGAAAAAAAGAAAGAAAGAAAAGAAGAAAAATTATTAGCATTTTGTTGTTATCTTTTATTCATAGTTTTGTTCATTTTATCTGAATTTATTTTAAATTGTTATTTTTCTTTATTTATTTAGTTCATTGTTAAAAAAAAAAAAAAAACCAACCAAGCTCATGCACCCAGAGCTGCACAGGATTCTAGCCCATTTTCTCCGTATCACATTTCAACCACAAACATGCACACGAGTATAGAAAAATTGGCAGCGGCATAAATGATATCATCTTCATACGATTTTTGTGGATCGGATGGCTGACATATTTGGAGGAAAACAACCCTTCATCATCCTCACCTTTGAGGTGAGGGTTTAGGGGTTGTAGGTTCCTATAAAAAGGAAAGAAACAGCAGAGGAGGGGGGGAGAGAGTTGAGGGCCGCGAGGTTTGAGAGCTTGGCCGAACAGAGAGAGGAGCGATGGCGGCTGGGTTGGCTAGAAAGGGGCAAAAATCTGAAAATTGGGGGAAATGGGCGAGAGGCGGTAGATTGAGAGAGAGTGAGAAGAGAAAGGCTGAGAGGGGTTTCGGCTGAGCAAAACAGAGGATAGGGAAAAGAGACGGCGGACAAGCAAGAGAGAAGCTGTCGGATTTGAGGCGGAGCAAAGCGGTGATGGCCATACCAAGGCCGTCGATGCTGCTAGCCCAGATGGGGAACCTGTTCAGGGAAGAAAAGCGGGTGGCTGACAGAGGAGCTTCGGCTACGAGAAAGGGAGGTCTGAGAGCTTGAGAGGAAAAACAGAGAACTAAGGGAGGTTGGCGGCTGAGTCAAAAGGGCTGCGAAAAGAAAAGAAAAACCGTGAAAACAGAGAGAAATTGGGGGAGTCTTCGGGCAGAGGAAGGACCTGGGAGTGAGAGATAGAGCAAGAGAAACTTCGGCAAAGGGAAGGACAAATCTGGAAAACAGAGCAACTGGAATCCACCACAATCCACCGCCGGAATCCACTGCAACTCATCGCCTTTTCCCCCACTACCCTTTCCCGGTATGCCACTACTCAGGAGCCCGTCTCCATAACGTGTTCCGCGGCCACCACAACCACCCCTCTTCCAACTACCCCGTAGGCCTCCTCCTCTGTCGCAACCGCTGCAGCGATTGCTAAGAAGTAGCCTCCAACTGATGAGCTGCTGATTCTCGTTCCAAGTCAACCATTGCAGCGCCAAGAACCAGAGCCGCCACCACCACTGGAACCCACCGTCATCGTTTGCAGAACTTCACTAAACAAGAGCACTGTAAGTTTCCTCCTTAAGTTTCAGCCCTTTTCAAGCTTGTGAAGCATGTCTGCCGTGACTTTACTCGTGGCTATGTTTCTGAATTTGAAGTATCCGTTCCTTATGATTTTATTGGGTTAAATTTTCTTGGGTTGCTGATAAAATTCTGGGCTAGTTATAGTTTCAATTTGAGCAAAAATCTAGTGAAATGTTAATGCCCGTTTGTTGCTCGATAAAATGCCTAACCGAAAGTCTTTCTTGAAGATGTTTTTGTTTGCATCTTGCGTGTTCTTACCCCAGACATTTTGTTTACCCGAGTTGGTTAGTTGATTGTTTCTTGGTAATTATGCTAGAGGTTGGATTTTGTTCTTGCATAGATAGCATGTTGTAGCTGTGACGCCCCACATCTCCCTAAGGCGGACCAAAGGGTATCCGCGGACGCCTGCCCAGCTCTCGCCAGGACTCAAGCAATTCCATTCAATTTAAAACCGAATTAAGCACTTCGATGAGAGCAACATGAATACAATAATGCGGAAGCGTTCAAGCTTAATAAGTCACTTAATGTATAACCAGTACATCGGGTAAACATGAAACGACTTAAATTCAAAGTACACATCAGGGCCCAAACTTTTCAAGTTTACAATTTCCAAAAGTACAATCCAAACCAGGGCCTAGTCAAAATATATAACAGGAGTCTTAACAAAATTACAACAGATGGTTTCTCCATAATTCTCCAAGAGTCGGTCCTGTTAAGGAAAACAAAACTATAGGGTGAGCTAAACGCTCGTGAGGCCAAGAACACACATGCAAGCACGTAATCAAATAACAATCCCAACTTTAATAAATAAAATCACGTCTTTTCAATAATCAATTATTCAAACAGGAAAAGTAATCAGAAACAATTCAAGGATATAGTAGCTCTCAGGAGCTAAGTTCCACTCGATCTGCCGTTGTCATTCGTATACCTTCCCGCATTGACCCTCCTGTCAACCGGGTCGGTATTTCCATTTCCGTAGATCACCACTTACTTCCCTCCGTCCACCGTACACCCCAAGGGCCCACAATGGCCAATATTGGGCGATACTCAACGAGTATGCCAAGCAAGACCTCTTATTAGGTCGAGCTTATTTGTATCTCATGGCTCGTCCAAATCCCCGACCAAGCCCATTGCTGGCTCGAGTCTAAGGACGGCCTATGAGTTTGGGCGTCCCCCATTCATTTGAAAGTCGAGGAGGTTCACTCCAACGACATAAGCATTCATGATATAACATTGTATTTCATTCATTCATTCAATACATTTCATTCATTCATTTGGAATTAGAACAGGTACGATAAAGTACGCACCCGTCCCCATTTTCTTAAAATTCCAACAATTACACAAATAGGCAAGTATCAAATTTCACACACTTGACACTCACCGAGCAATTCAAAAAGAATTATTTTTCCGGAAGTTCAAGTGTCCACGGTGAGATCCTCTTGAAGGTCTCCTTGCGCGCCTGGCAATTTAATAGTGGATATTCACACAATTAACCCACTTATCAAGGAAGATTGTACACTAGTACAATCTAAGAATTATTTTGCAAAAGGAAGCTCAATTACACGTAAATCGAGGTTTAACTTGCCTTTTATTAGGTACAATATTATTTAAGTTTTTATCATGAAAATCGTAAGCAAAACGTTTAAGAATATCAAAAGAACAAAGAGTTTTTGAAAAACTCTATTTCTTTGAAATTGGAAAATTTTCCAGTTTTATGATGAATCTTTGAAAAATCATAACTCGCTCGGTATAAGTCAAGAATTGGAAAACTTTATACCGTTAGAAACCTCTTAGAGAGTACTATAAGTTCCTAGAAGACACTTTTCCATGAATCGAGGCGGAAAGTGATCAAAAATGGGTTTGAAGACGCAGCTTCAGTTTACAAGGCAGAATTGAGTTGGATTTCGGCCAACTTTGAAAATTCGGCACGATTCGCACGTTGCAAACCGGCCTCTGAAATTTTCAGCTCAATTAGTGTTGCAGATGAAGTGTATGACAAAACAAGCGGATCAAGAATCGGAGTTTCGAGCACCGAGATACGGTAGCCCGAAGTTGAGCAAATTCAAGACTGGATGAGAATTTTCCAGATTTGAACCTCTAACTTTAGTAATTCAATTGGGTATCGAAACGAACTTGAATCAGCACCAAAATTGGCAGTATTTCAATAATATATGGAAAGTATCTCTCTATCGAATTTCGGGGAAAAATACCTTCGGCAAGGTAGTTAATTAGCCAACCAAAGTTCAAGAAAAATCCTAAGGCAATCTGCCTTTGACTTTCATTTTCCAAATTTCCAAACGTTTAACCAAGAAAGTTATCCAACCATGGTTCATTTGTGAAATAAGGGTCTAAGATACATCCATAATATCTTTGGTAAGTGTTTAACATCAAAACATCAACTAACACGTTCACTCCAAGATTTGGTTCCAAACCAGTCCAAACATTAGGGTTTTTCCAAAACAGAGCAGACCGCTTGTTTCAGTCACAACTGAGTCAAAATAGCTCGAAATCGAGCGTGGCTTACGCCGTTGGAAAATACATTCATAGAGTTAAAATATCACAGAAGAAATCATTCCCAAATTCGGCACCCATCTGGTTCAAATTCGGGCATCAAGTTGCTGCCTGAACACTTCATTCCAGATGAACAGAGTGACAGGACAGCGAACTTAAAACATTTGGTTCGACTTGGTCACAAGGAATCAGAACGTGCATTATATACCAAATTAAAGCTAGGAATGTCTAGTTTCAAACGCCACCGACGGCACATGATTTCGACATCCGAGGACAGAGTTATAGCCAAAATACTACTGCTGGTCAGAGGCATACGCGAGACAGTTTCCAGATTTGCTGGTTTCGAACAAAAATTCATTTGCCCATTCAAACCTCATTATTTTTCAATGAAATTTTTCACACATCTAATACATCCTATAAACATCCAATCTAAGCCACTAAACCATTAAAATTTGGCCTGGAAATGGCCGAACATAGCAGGGGCAAAATCGGAAGTTTTAGCCTCTTACACCCAAAGGAGTTTCCACTAATTACCCATCACTAATGCATCATTATAATCACTAAACCAACAATATAATCACCATCAATCATCACATCAGCAACAACAACCCAAGTGTGGGAATTCCAAGAGCCCACAATCACATTTTTACACCATAATCAAGTAACTAAGTGCATGCATGAGCTTAATCTTGCTATATAACCTCCAAAAGACAAGAATTCATGGGTTGATCATTACCTCTTCCTTGGGTGTGCAAGACCAGAAAATTTCGGCCCTCTTGAAGCTCCAAGAAACCGTGAAGATGCAGCCTTTTGTTAGCTAAATCCAACCTCCAAGAGATTTGCTAAGTGGTCTCCAAGTTTGGTGTGATTTGGAGGTGATTTGGGGTGGTTTTGAGTGAGGTTAGTGTGCAGAATTTTTTTGTTGCAAATGAGTTAGAGAGAAGGGAGAGCTTGGCCGGCTGTGAGGAGAGAGAAGAGAGAGTGTGTTTGATCTAAGTTAGCTTCTCCAAGAAGATTAAATGTGTGGTGAAAAATTGCTCCAAAGTCAACTCTTGTAAGGCTCGTTTGGCACGTTTTTAGGCTCGATTTTCTCGCGCGTTTGGTTCACTAGTGCACTAAACCTCTAATGCACTCATGTTAATATAAACATTATTCACTCTTAATTGTCTCGAAACAAGGGTCTAAAGTTCCTCAAATAAAGTCGCGCGTGTGAAAACGCGTACCGCCAATTTTACCGCTATAACGCGAAACTTTCGAAAAATTCTTAGAACGATTGCACTACTAACTATCACTTGAATATTTATACCTAAGATTACCTATTTTAGGACCATAGTACAAGTCTCCAATATTCCAAGCTTATCGTGCTAAAACGCGGATAAAATCTCCAAGTACTATTCACTATTTTCGCTAAACGCGCTCTAGGAAATTAATTTCGAAACGAATCATTTTAAAAAATATAATGAAGTTATACTACCATGTATTTAGGTCTAATAAGACTAGAAAATATTCCTTGGAAATAAAATCCAATTAAATAATTTATTAAGCCATAAATTAGGCATAAAATAATAGTTTTTACGAGTCCTCACATCCTCTCCCCCTTAAGAAAATTTCGTCCTCGAAATTTACCTTGGTTGATGAACAAGTCTGGATACTTCTCCTTGATTGTCTCTTCAACTTCCCATGTTGCTTCCTCGACTCCATGGTTCTTCCATAGAACTTTCACTAGTGGTATCTGCTTGTTCCTCAATTCCTTCACCTTTCGATCCAGAAGTTTTACCGGTCTCTCCTCATAGGTTAGGGTTTCATCGATCTCAATATTCTCCGGTTGTAAAACATGAGAGGGGTCTGGATGATACTTCTTAAGCATGGACACATGAAACACGTTATGAATACGAGATAAACTCGGTGGTAATTCCAGCTTATAGGCTACATTCCCAACTCGCTGAATAATCTTATAAGGCCCTACGAACCTTGGTTGTAGTTTCTTTCCTTTTCCGGACATCAAACTTGCTTTTAAAGGCGTAATCTTGAGAAATACCGTATCTCCAACAGTGAACTCCAAATCCTTCCACCGATTATCGGCATAACTCTTTTGTCTACTCTGAGCGGTTTGAATTCTTTGCCGTATCAATTTCACCTTCTCATTAGCCTCCTCAATCCAAGATACAGTAGTCGTGTCTAAGATTTTCCGTTCACCTACTTCGTCCCAACAAATTGGAGATCTACACTTCCGACCATAAAGTGCCTCATACGGAGCCATTTGAATAGAAGAGTGGAAACTATTGTTATAGGCAAATTCCACTAAAGTCAGGAACTTACTCCAATTCTCTCCAAAATCCAGTACACAAGTCCTCAACATGTCCTCGAGAGTTTGAATTGTTCTTTCAGATTGTCCATCAGTCTGGGGATGATAGGTGGTACTAAAGTTCAACTTAGTCCCCAACACTTCTTGCATCTTTTGCCAAAACCTCGAAACAAATCTTGGATCCCTATCCGACACAATACTCACAGGTATACCATGTAATCTGATGATCTCATCCAAGTACAATCTGGCCAACTTCTCCAATGGATATTTCATATTAATCGGCAGAAAATGAGCCGATTTAGTCAATCTATCTACTATCACCCAAATGGCATCATGGCCTCTCTGTGTCCTTGGTAAGCCTGATACAAAATCCATGGTAACATTTTCCCATTTCCACTCAGGTATTTCTAGAGGTTGCAAAAGCCCAGATGGTTTCTGATGTTCGGCTTTAACCTGTTGACAAACCAAGCATGTCTGAACAAATTGGGCAATTTCCTTCTTCATATTTTTCCACCAATATAGACTCTTCAAGTCTTGGTACATTTTATTCCCTCCTGGATGTACTGTAAACTTTGATCGGTGGGCTTCTTCCAAATTTTCTTTTCTAAGCCCTTCGTCCTTTGGCATAACCACCCGATTTCGAAATCTTAATATTCCATCTGATCCCAAAGTGAAATCGGTCTGGTCTCCCATCTTGACTTTGTCCACCAACTTTTGCATTTCAGGGTCCTTTTCCTGAGATTCCTTAATACGTTCCAATAAAGTGGAGGTTATCACAATATTCCCCAAAATCACTTTCCTTGGTTCCAATCGAGGATTCCAATAGCTAACTTCCTCCAACAATTGAAATTCCTTAACCATCAATCCAGCCATTTGTACCTGACGGCTCAAAGCATCGGCCACTACATTGGCCTTCCCAGGATGGTACTTAATAATGCAGTCATAATCTTCCAGAAATTCCATCCATCTACGTTGCCTCAAATTCAGTTCCTTCTGAGAAAATAAGTACTTAAGGCTTTTGTGATCGGTAAAAACCTCAAATGTCACTCCGTATAAATAGTGTCTCCATTTCTTCAAAGCAAAGACCACAGCCGCTAACTCCAAATCATGGGTCGGATAGTTCCCTTCATGCGGCTTCAATTTTCTAGAGGCATAAGCTATCACTTTATCATTTTGCATCAAAACACATCCCAAACCTTCCTTAGATGCATCTGTGTAAACCACAAAACTATCATGTCCATTTGGTAGGGCTAGAACAGGCGCTCTAGTCAACCGCCTTTTCAACTCCTGAAAACTTCCTTCACACTTAGAACTCCAAATAAATTTACCATTTTTCTTGGTCAACTCAGTCATAGGTCCAGCAATTTTCGAAAAATCCTGGATGAATCTCCGGTAATATCCTGCCAATCCTATAAAACTCCGAACTTCCGTTGGATTTTCCGGTCGTTTCCATTTCGAAACAGCTTCCACTTTAGCTGGATCCACTTTGATCCCATCCTTAGAAATTATATGTCCTAGGAAAGTCACTTCCTTCAGCCAGAATTCACACTTGCTAAACTTAGCATATAACTGATGTTCCCTCAAGATTTGTAAAACTATTCTCAAATGTTTCTCATGATCTTTCACATTCTTAGAATACACCAAAATGTCATCAATGAAGATCACCACAAATCGATCCAAGTAAGGCTTAAAAACCCTATGCATTAAATCCATGAAAGCGGCAGGTGCATTGGTTAACCCAAAAGGCATTACTGCAAACTCGAAGTGCCCATACCTCGAGTTAAAAGCAGTCTTAGGTATGTCCTTCTCCAAAATCCTGGATGAATCTCCGGTAATATCCTGCCAATCCTATAAAACTCCGAACTTCCGTTGGATTTTCCGGTCGTTTCCATTTCGAAACAGCTTCCACTTTAGCTGGATCCACTTTGATCCCATCCTTAGAAATTATATGTCCTAGGAAAGTCACTTCCTTCAGCCAGAATTCACACTTGCTAAACTTAGCATATAACTGATGTTCCCTCAAGATTTGTAAAACTATTCTCAAATGTTTCTCATGATCTTTCACATTCTTAGAATACACCAAAATGTCATCAATGAAGATCACCACAAATCGATCCAAGTAAGGCTTAAAAACCCTATGCATTAAATCCATGAAAGCGGCAGGTGCATTGGTTAACCCAAAAGGCATTACTGCAAACTCGAAGTGCCCATACCTCGAGTTAAAAGCAGTCTTAGGTATGTCCTTCTCCAAAATCCTCAATTGATAGTAACCTTACCTTAGATCCAACTTTGAAAACACTACCGCCCCTTGCAGTTGGTCAAACAGTTCATCAATATGGGGTAGTGGGTATTTATTCTTAACCGTAGCATCATTTAAGCCTCGGTAATCTATACATAACCTCAAACTCCCATCTTTCTTCTTTACAAACAAAACTGGGGCTCCCCACGGAGAATCACTCTCTCGTATAAAACCTCGTTCCAACAAATCCTGTAATTGTAACTTCAACTCCTTCAACTCAGCTGGAGCCATCCTGTATGGTGTCCTTGATATAGGTGCTGTTCCCGGGGTTAAATCAATTTTAAAGGTTATTTCCCGCTCCGGGGGTAGAGACTCCAATTCTTCAGGAAAAACATCAGAAAATTCTTTTACTACCGGTGTGTCCTCCAGATTCACCTTATCGTTAGGGGTATTGATAAGAAAAGCTAAATACCCTTGAGCTCCCTTACTTAACAATTTTCTAGCCCGAATTCCCGAAATAAGTGCAGACGAGGCTAACGTACCCCTCACATCCAATTTCAAGGTTGCTTCCCCTGGAATACACAATTCTACAATTTTCGTCCTACAATTCAGTTGGGCATTATAACGGGCTAACCAATCCATCCCTAGGATCACATCATATTCTTTAATCGCTAAGCCTATCAAATCGGCCAGCAATTTTCTTTCCCTCACGCAAATTTCACTATTCTTATACACCATATTAGCAATTAGACTTTTGTCCCCAGTGGGTGTTTTAACCTCCAAGTCATATGGTAACTTAATTGGCTTCAAGTCTATTCCACTCATGAAATCAGGGTTTACAAAAGAGTGCGTTGCACCCAGATCAATTAAAACCCTAGCTAGACGGTGAAAGATTGGAATTGTACCTTCGACCACTTCGGTCGCATCTGGAGCTTGTGGATAGTCCAATGCGTAGACCCTAGCCGGTACTTTCGGTCGACTCCCTCCGGCACTGGTCTGCTTAGAGGTTGATTTTTCAGGCCTCTGCAGGCTTCCCCCTGTCTTCAACGATTTCGGACAATTCGCGATTTGATGCTCAGTGCTCCCACACAGCAAGCATTTTCCCAGCTTTCTCCAGCAGTCATTCTCAGAGTGGTTGGATTTACCACAATACCCACAAGTAACTTGAGGGGTCACAGTCGATCCAACAGATGGTGCTCCCCTAGCTTGAGTCGTCCCGCTACGACCTCCCCTAGATAGAGCTCCCCTAGAAGCTCCAGCAGTTCTCGTTCCTCCTTCTCCTCTTCCCTTTTTAGAAGGGTGTACGAACTTACTGGTCTGCCCAGTAGTGCGACTAGGGAAATTCCTTTTCCTATTGTGGAAATCCCTCACTTGAGATCTTGCATTCTCAACCCTTTGCGCTTTCTCTAAAGCCTCAGTAAAAGTAGAGATTTGGGCTGCAGCCAGGCCCTCCTGAAGTTCCACATTAAGCCCCTGTATGAACCTTCTAATCCTTCTCCGTTCATTGGCTACTAGCTCAGGAGCATTTTTGGAAAGTTTAGTGAACTTCCCTTCATACTCTGCGACAGTAAGGGTTCCTTGTTTCAACTTAATAAATTCGTCCTCCCTTTTTTCTTGGATCAAGGGCGGAAGAAACTTTTCATTAAACTCCCTTGTGAAATTCTCCCAAGTCCAAGGGGTTTGAGCTCTTTCCCATTTTCCTTTTATCAGATCCCACCAAGCACGGGCTATTCCCTCAAATTGAAAAGCAGCAAAGTTCACTCGCCTATCCTCAGTATAGTCTAGAGCGGCGAATATGTTGGTCATCCTTTCTAACCAATTCTCCGCTACTTCGGGGTCAGGTTCACCCATAAACTTAGGCGGGTTAAACTTTAGGAATCTTTCCAGGGCTCTATCCTCTCCCCTATCCTGGCCCCCAGGTTGGTTAAATGGTCCAGGACCCTGTCTCTCCGCTAGACGTTCTAGGATATCAGTCATCCTATTGATGGCAGTAGCCACTTGGTTACCCTCAACGTTTTCCTGTCCCTGGGTCGGTCCAGTTGCCGATCCCTGGTCATCCCCCTGAGGTTGGGCCTGTCTAGACGCTCGTCCACGGCCTCGACCACTCCTTAATCCTTCCATTAGTCTAAACGTGCCTAGTGCAAGAAATAAATTAATTTAAGCAGAAAACAAGAATTATATCGAATTTAGAACTAACCAAGAAAGCATTGAAATTAACAATAATTTACATTCATAAGCGTGTCAAGTTTGTACAATTAGCAAGTTAGGGACAATTCACAAAATATAGCACACAGGTGCTCAAAAGTATACTTTTAGTCACAGAAGACTAAAATAAGAACAAGTGCCCAGAAGTAGGCCACACAAGCATGCAAAATATCATGGCCTCGGCACTCGCGTCACCCTAACTAGTCTTAACTGTACCAGTCAAAAGTCAAAAGAGGTCAACGACCAAGATCCTAGTCCATAGCAGGGCTATCAGGAGGAACCTCCTCCTCGGGATCCTCCTCCGGATCCTCCTCCTCATCATCAGGAATCACCGCAGTAGCATCCTCAACCAGACTAGTAGCATCAACCAGCATCTCGAAATCCCGAGTACGGACATCTCGTGCTAACCTAATGAGTCGAGCCCTAGTATCCCGAAGCTCCTCATTAACCACTGCAGATGTGGCTACCTCACCCTCTAGCACCTCCTCAAGCTCATCAATCCGCTCACCCTGAGCGCCAACCATCTGCCTAAACTCATCTACCTCAGCCTGTAAATCACGGTTGGCATCCACCAACTGACGACGCTCGTCGTCCACAGCAAGCACCACATAGTCCGGGTAGGCGAAAGTCAACCTACACGAACATCGAGGGTATCTATCATGCGGTGAGTAGCGTACACGAGCTCCTCCCGCTAGAGGTCGGTAGTAGATGGTCCTAAGGGGCTCGTAATGACCATTCGCATGGCCATTCCCGTTAGTTGCCGGTGCTCCGTTTCCATCAGCCATCCCTGCAAAATAATAACAATAATAATATTTTTCAGGTTAGAAACTTAAATTACTACCTAACTCCAATATCCTGCAATGCATGCCTAACTTAATCGTTGGGTCATCCCGATCGTCACTTGAGGTAGGACTAACTTAGTTGCTAGCTCGCCTCAAGTATCACTTAGGGTAGGATTAAGTCATCCCATATCGAGTCTTAAAGGTAGAGTATCTAATATGTCTCCCATATAGACCTCTAACCTAGTGCTCTGATACCAACTGTGACGCCCCACATCTCCCTAAGGCGGACCAAAGGGTATCCGCGGACGCCTGCCCAGCTCTCGCCAGGACTCAAGCAATTCCATTCAATTTAAAACCGAATTAAGCACTTCGATGAGAGCAACATGAATACAATAATGCGGAAGCGTTCAAGCTTAATAAGTCACTTAATGTATAACCAGTACATCGGGTAAACATGAAACGACTTAAATTCAAAGTACACATCAGGGCCCAAACTTTTCAAGTTTACAATTTCCAAAAGTACAATCCAAACCAGGGTCTAGTCAAAATATATAACAGGAGTCTTAACAAAATTACAACAGATGGTTTCTCCATAATTCTCCAAGAGTCGGTCCTGTTAAGGAAAACAAAACTATAGGGTGAGCTAAACGCTCGTGAGGCCAAGAACACACATGCAAGCACGTAATCAAATAACAATCCCAACTTTAATAAATAAAATCACGTCTTTTCAATAATCAATTATTCAAACAGGAAAAGTAATCAGAAACAATTCAAGGATATAGTAGCTCTCAGGAGCTAAGTTCCACTCGATCTGCCGTTGTCATTCGTATACCTTCCCGCATTGACCCTCCTGTCAACCGGGTCGGTATTTCCATTTCCGTAGATCACCACTTACTTCCCTCCGTCCACCGTACACCCCAAGGGCCCACAATGGCCAATATTGGGCGATACTCAACGAGTATGCCAAGCAAGACCTCTTATTAGGTCGAGCTTATTTGTATCTCATGGCTCGTCCAAATCCCCGACCAAGCCCATTGCTGGCTCGAGTCTAAGGACGGCTTATGAGTTTGGGCGTCCCCCATTCATTTGAAAGTCGAGGAGGTTCACTCCAACGACATAAGCATTCATGATATAACATTGCATTTCATTCATTCATTCAATACATTTCATTCATTCATTTGGAATTAGAACAGGTACGATAAAGTACGCACCCGTCCCCATTTTCTTAAAATTCCAACAATTACACAAATAGGCAAGTATCAAATTTCACACACTTGACACTCACCGAGCAATTCAAAAAGAATTATTTTTCCGGAAGTTCAAGTGTCCACGGTGAGATCCTCTTGAAGGTCTCCTTGCGCGCCTGGCAATTTAATAGTGGATAATCACACAATTAACCCACTTATCAAGGAAGATTGTACACTAGTACAATCTAAGAATTATTTTGCAAAAGGAACCTCAATTACACGTAAATCGAGGTTTAACTTGCCTTTTATTAGGTACAATATTATTTGAGTTTTTATCATGAAAATCGTAAGCAAAACGTTTAAGAATATCAAAAGAACAAAGAGTTTTTGAAAAACTCTATTTCTTTGAAATTGGAAAATTTTCCAGTTTTATGATGAATCTTTGAAAAATCATAACTCGCTCGGTATAAGTCGAGAATTGGAAAACTTTATACCGTTAGAAACCTCTTAGAGAGTACTATAAGTTCCTAGAAGAGACTTTTCCATGAATCGAGGCGGAAAGTGATCAAAAATGGGTTTGAAGACGCAGCTTCAGTTTACAAGGCAGAATTGAGTTGGATTTCGGCCAACTTTGAAAATTCGGCACGATTCGCACGTTGCAAACCGGCCTCTGAAATTTTCAGCTCAATTAGTGTTGCAAATGAAGTGTATGAAAAAACAAGCGGATCAAGAATCGGAGTTTCGAGCACCGAGATACGGTAGCCCGAAGTTGAGCAAATTCAAGACTGGATGAGAATTTTCCAGATTTGAACCTCTAACTTTAGTAATTCAATTGGGTATCGAAACGAACTTGAATCGGCACCAAAATTGGCAGTATTTCAATAATATATGGAAAGTATCTCTCTATCGAATTTCGGGGAAAAATACCTTCGGCAAGGTAGTTAATTAGCCAACCAAAGTTCAAGAAAAATCCTAAGGCAATCTGCCTTTGACTTTCATTTTCCAAATTTCCAAACGTTTAACCAAGAAAGTTATCCAACCATGGTTCATTTGTGAAATAAGGGTCTAAGATACATCCATAATATCTTTGGTAAGTGTTTAACATCAAAACATCAACTAACACGTTCACTCCAAGATTTGGTTCCAAACCAGTCCAAACATTAGGGTTTTTCCAAAACAGAGCAGACCGCTTGTTTCAGTCACAACTGAGTCAAAATAGCTCGAAATCGAGCGTGGCTTACGCCGTTGGAAAATACATTCATAGAGTTAAAATATCACAGAAGAAATCATTCCCAAATTCGTCACCCATCTGGTTCAAATTCGGGCATCAAGTTGCTGCCTGAACACTTCATTCCAGATGAACAGAGTGACAGGACAGCGAACTTAAAACATTTGGTTCGACTTGGTCACAAGGAATCAGAACGTGCATTATATACCAAATTAAAGCTAGGAATGTCTAGTTTCAAACGCCACCGACGGCACATGATTTCGACATCTGAGGACAGAGTTATAGCCAAAATACTACTGCTGGTCAGAGGCATACGCGAGACAGTTTCCAGATTTGCTGGTTTCGAACAAAAATTCATTTGCCCATTCAAACCTCATTATTTTTCAATGAAATTTTTCACACATCTAATACATCCTATAAACATCCAATCTAAGCCACTAAACCATTAAAATTTGGCCTGGAAATGGCCGAACATAGCAGGGGCAAAATCGGAAGTTTTAGCCTCTTACACCCAAAGGAGTTTCCACTAATTACCCATCACTAATGCATCATTATAATCACTAAACCAACAATATAATCACCATCAATCATCACATCAGCAACAACAACCCAAGTGTGGGAATTCCAAGAGCCCACAATCACATTTTTACACCATAATCAAGTAACTAAGTGCATGCATGAGCTTAATCTTGCTATATAACCTCCAAAAGACAAGAATTCATGGGTTGATCATTACCTCTTCCTTGGGTGTGCAAGACCAGAAAATTTCGGCCCTCTTGAAGCTCCAAGAAACCGTGAAGATGCAGCCTTTTGTTAGCTAAATCCAACCTCCAAGAGATTTGCTAAGTGGTCTCCAAGTTTGGTGTGATTTGGAGGTGATTTGGGGTGGTTTTGAGTGAGGTTAGTGTGCAGAATTTTTTTGTTGCAAATGAGTTAGAGAGAAGGGAGAGCTTGGCCGGCTGTGAGGAGAGAGAAGAGAGAGTGTGTTTGATCTAAGTTAGCTTCTCCAAGAAGATTAAATGTGTGGTGAAAAATTGCTCCAAAGTCAACTCTTGTAAGGCTCGTTTGGCACGTTTTTAGGCTCGATTTTCTCGCGCGTTTGGTTCACTAGTGCACTAAACCTCTAATGCACTCATGTTAATATAAACATTATTCACTCTTAATTGTCTCGAAACAAGGGTCTAAAGTTCCTCAAATAAAGTCGCGCGTGTGAAAACGCGTACCGCCAATTTTACCGCTATAACGCGAAACTTTCGAAAAATTCTTAGAACGATTGCACTACTAACTATCACTTGAATATTTATACCTAAGATTACCTATTTTAGGACCATAGTACAAGTCTCCAATATTCCAAGCTTATCGTGCTAAAACGCGGATAAAATCTCCAAGTACTATTCACTATTTTCGCTAAACGCGCTCTAGGAAATTAATTTCGAAACGAATCATTTTAAAAAATATAACGAAGTTATACTACCATGTATTTAGGTCTAATAAGACTAGAAAATATTCCTTGGAAATAAAATCCAATTAAATAATTTATTAAGCCATAAATTAGGCATAAAATAATAGTTTTTACGAGTCCTCACAGTAGCTCCTCGCTGCTCCTTTGTGTTTGCGCAGACGATTTGAGATGATGAATTAGAAAGCCACGGTTGAGAATAGAATTTTGCAGAGAATATTTATTGTTGCACCTCATTTGCATTTTCGTAGTCCGAATCTATTTTGTTTTGTAATGCTCCATCATGATTGTAATCGGCTTCATGATTGTTCTGCATTTGGAGAGGGTTGAATTTCATTTCTGGTGGGCTGAGTTATTGCAGCAATATGTACAGAACCTTTTCTTTTCCTTGTTTTTCTGGTCGAGTCTTGGTAGATGTTCAAGTCACATTGGCTGCGTTTGTGACTGGAAGTTGTGGAATTCCAAAGCTTCATGAGTTATCACTCTTGCTGTGACCTGTTGTCTCTTGGTGTTTGAATTGTGTTGTCCATATGCCGGTTAAGAGCATAATAAAAGTTGAATTGCTGCAACACCGTGAATCCATTGTAACTTTTTACGGTAAAAGGAAAAGGATTCCAGTTATTCTAAATGAAGTTTCGACTGAATTTTTTGCTCATTTTGCTGCTTTGTCCTTGTTTTCCTGGCTCGGGTTCTATCTGAGGGATTTATTTAAGCTGGGCAAACCATGTTTGAAGTTATGTTAAAACTGATTATGTGAGTTTTGGGGCTGGTGAGATAACAGCTTTGGTTAGAGTTTCTTTACGAATAGAACCACACGGAATGAGCTATAAAATTTGCAGCAGAAATCTGATCTTATGGCCACCCTTTGCCTTGATTCCTCTCGTTTGGCATAGTTAGTTTTCGTGTGTATGATGATGATTTTATGGGAGCTGGAATGTTGGGTTTGTTTAAGTTAGCTTGATTAGCTAATAAGAAGCATCGGCAGAAACTTAGCAACCAGAAATGAAGAAGGCTTCATTCGTAGCTTGCATGAAAATGCATGAAATAACTCTCTAAAAATTTCCCTTTGGCCCCCAAGTTTCCTTTGTTTCACTATGGCCCTAACAACTTATAATTTCCTTCAATTGGATCCTTATTTGCATTGCTTTGAAACCCCTCAAGTCCTCTCTTGTTCTGATATGACCTGTGTGGTTAAGAATCTGGTCATGGAATTTAAAAATCAGCCCTGGTTTTTTCCTTAACTATGTTGTGGTCCTAGGAACTTTATTTTTCCTTTCAATCGGATCATAATCTTGTGAATATGGGCTGTTTAGGCATCTGAATGCATTTAATGATTCAATTTCGTATTAATGTGATTATTTGAGATGCCTTGACCTTTTCTCTTATTTTGGAGGGTAAATAAGTGATTTCATTCAATTAGGGCCCCAACTCAAGGGAGGTACACTCTTTCCCTCATTTCTTACTTTATTTGACTCTACGTGCCTTATGTGCCTTTACATGTTTAATTGCTTGCCTTTTGAATTATTTATTTATTTATTTATTCGCTTTACTTATTTTTTAATCTGGCATATTTATTTTAATTCAATTTTGGTTATTTGAAAGGCACTTGAATGCCAAGTTTGTAATAGTTAGGTATTTATTTTAATTATTTATTTATTTCCCCTTTAGATTGTAGTAGGGTCTCCCCAAATGTAATAGTTAGGGCTTATTTGCTTTTTATGTGATTTGCATGCTTACGTGCTATGTGTTACCGCTTTCTTAGGTTTTTGCATCTAGATACCATGCTTATGTGTTATGTGCTATATGTGATTTATGTGTTTATTTGCTTTATTCGCCTTTATATAATTTATTTGATTTGTAATGAATGTGTGACGTCACCGTGGCTAGTCCAACGCTGGTCATGGTCTTTCCCCTCGAGCTCTCGCAAGTCTAATGCTTGTGAAAGAATTTTAGAAAAGGGCTAGTCCAATGCTAGACCCAATAGGGATTTCCCTCGCTAGTTCATAATCGCATGTTTCACTACATTTCATGCATTTTTCCTAGTTTTTTAGCATTTGGCATGCCCCTCCAACCCTTTCCCCTTCATTTTAGGCTTTTACATCCTCATGCTAGTCATAGGGTGCATTTGCTTGAGGGTCCCCTTTTGATAAGGGAAACGAGCGAGTATGGCTACAAAATAGCCTTAGCACGCTAGTTCTTCCTTCTAATCAAAGGGAAAATTAAAGTCGTGAAGTTAGGAGTCATTCCCGTACCCGACTTGATGCATTCATCTAGGTTCATACATTCTCATTTTTATCATATCACTTCCTCACTTTCTTTATCCACATTCTCTCACTACTTATATTTTTCTCACTCCACATGCCATGTTCACATGTTTCTCTTCTTTCCCTATCACTTATTTATTTTCTACCTCACAAATTGCACCCAATTGCACTTATATGTATCTACTATCATATTTTCATCCATTTGCACACAAACACCTTTATTTTCTCAATTTGCACACATGCACTTGTCTTACATTTGCACACATGCACGTTTTCTTACATTTTCACACTTGCACTCATACTTGAGTCTTCATTTGCATCATTTGCGACCTCTATGAGGACTTTCCTTATTGGCCACCACAACTCATGTGGTTGGGACCAAAAAGCCTCATAAGAGACATTTTAGATTTAGGATTGCATTTTTCTTTCTTTTTTCATATCCATTAGTCACGTCCAACACGCAACGCATATTTTGGGTAGAAGACGTAGGAAAAGTAGGGCTAAGTCACGCAACTAGCTTTGGTTAGGGTAAGGGAGTGTCTTAGGCCTTGCCTTTGCCTTCTTCCTTATCAAATGTGACCCCCGATCCCTTTCTTTGGTTACGTAGACCTAAAAGTTCTTTAAAAGGGTTTGTTTACTTTTTCGTTCAAAAAACAAAAAATCATTTTTGGGTGACTTGGTACACCCTAACTCTATACCAAGTGGCGACTACATTTTTTTATCCAAAAAACCCTTTTTGAACTTTATTTGGCCAAACCGTCGCATTTCACAATCCCACGGCCTTCTATTTTCACTTTCACACACGTTCACTTACATATCTCACACATTACTTTCTCACACTATCAAAAAGTGGGGCGCGACAGGCCTTCTTTTCGATTTCTCACTAGTCCAATGCTAGTGAGAACCCATAGAAATAGGGTTAGTCCAACGCTAGATCCTTGAGGACCGTCCACGCGCTAGATCATGTTTGTATGGCAATCACTATATTTTTATGCATATTTTCTACTTTTTTAGGATTTTTATCATTTTGCATGACATTTCCTCCTTATCCCATATTCCCATATATGTTTATCTCTTATCCCATATTTCCCCTATATATATATTCCTTACCCGCATGTGTGAAACATGACATATAGACTTGCATTCCATGTTAGAAAAATTACAACTAGCTTAGATCATTTGCTTAATTAGATAGGAGAAATACCCCTCGAATATGGGATATGGACGAGTATGGCTCTCTACCCTTAGCACGCTCGTATTCTTTCTATTAAAGGGAAAATTAAAGTCACGAACCTAGTCCCCCGCACCTGTTATGTCGCATTGATCCTTTTAGGACATACATGCATGATTTTATCTTTTCCTCTAAAATACATCTTTTGAACCCTAATTTCGCTTTCAAAATTCATTTTCCAAAACACTAATCTCTTTTTGCCTTTAAATTTCAATCAATTGCATCTTTTAAAATCCTAATTTTACTGTTTTTTCCTCCAAGTCTCATCACTTGGAATTGTTGTGACCTCTTCGAGGAATCAATTTTGGCCGTCACAATTAATGTGCTCGATGCCGATCAAACCTCAAAGAGATATTTTGCCCCAGTCGATCCACCACTAGGTTAGGTTTTGCATTCATATAGTAACGTCCAAATGTGATAAATTTTTGGGTTAAATTAAGAAAACATTTGACTAAATCACGCAACTAGCTCTAGGCTAGGTTGAAAAGGCGCCTTGGATTTTATCCTTGCTTTCCCTTTCTTCAAACGTGACTCCCGAACACTTTTATCTGATTTTCAAAGACTTGGAGTCGTTTAAAAATGGTTTTTCCTACTTTTCCTTTAAAAATTCATTTTAGATGATTTGGTACACCTTAACTCAATACCAAGTGGTGACTTCTTTTTTTTCATTAAAAACCATTTTTAAACTATTTTTTGGGCCAAAATCGTCGCATTTTAAGTCCCATTTAGGCCCAATTTTTATTTCATTTTCTAAAAATTAAAAATTCATTTTTTACTTAAAATTAATCAAAAATCATTTTTGTAAACCCATAAACTTGTAAATTATTATTTTTTCAAAAATGGGGTGCGACAAAGCATTCATAGATAATAATCCAAGGGATCAATTTTTTTAGAAAGACTATCATCAATTTGATCACAATGCTTTTGCTTAATATGTGTCAAATTCTTTCCTGTAGATTTCATGAACATCTCTAATAGATTATAATTGTACCTGAAAGAGTACACCTAGAATGGGATCGAATTGTCTTTTAACAAATGTGCAAGACATTCTCCAAGATCAGGCTTCATCTTCTCAATCACCCTTTGAGAGAAATTGAATATGTCAAACACTTTTGAAGACCTCTTTTGAAATGTACTTTATGGTAGAAGTAATGGCAAGTTTCTCTGCTATTCTGCCAACTGCAGCTTCAGTTTTGTTTGTGAGAATCTTTAAATGCAGATAAATGTTAACTGCATTGCTTCGCCTGGTTATTGAATCCACAAATGTGCGCAAAAATCTGGCTTCAATAACAAGTTTGGTGATATGAGAAGATAGAGATGAGTAGTAATAGGACATGTCACTAAATGGTGTGAATCAAGTGATGGATGAGGCTTAAACAGTTGCCATACCACTACAAAAAAATGTCCTAGAGGATTTTCTTCATTAGCCTCAGATCTGAGTCGATATTCCTCATCTGTCGATTGCTGCCAGAGATTCTTCATCGCAGAATCAAGTTCAAGAAAACTAGAACTGTAGGTCGTTGCAGGATGTTGTGGTTGTGACCCCCCCACTTCTCCCTAAGGCGAACCAAAGGGTATCGGCGGGACGCCTGCCCAACTCTCGCCAGGACTCAGCACAATTCCAGTTCAAACTTAAAGTACAATACTAACTGTGAAATCGGAATAAAGGCACGAAGTCATTGCCATACACAAATATTCAATCTTACAGCACAAGTTCAAAATACAATTACTTTTCCAAAATATACAACTTCCAAAATATGTCTAGTCGATTACAATCAAAACCCTAATACAAAAGTGCCTGAAGTCGGCTTCTCCATCACTCCTTCTATTTCGATTCCTGTTAAGGAAAACAATTCTAATGGGATGAGCTGACGCTCAGTGAGGCCAAGAAAATATGCAAAACACATAGTTCAAGTAGCAATGGCATTTAAGCAAGAATTAAAACTGTAACATTCAAACAATTCACAATTTTCAATTAAACACATTCAATGAGGATACAGGAGCTCTCAAGAGCTAAGTTCCACTTGCTTCGCTAAACCTCGATCAAATACCTTCCCGTGATGACAATCCGTCAACCGGGTCGGCATTTAAGTCTGTAAAACTCCACTTACTTCACAGTTCCGTCCACCATACACCGCACCTAGCCTGAACATAAAAAAGGCACTACTACGCGAGTAGGCCAAGCAAGATCTCTCAATAGATCAATCTTACAGTTATCTCATGGTTCACCAAGCTTCTCGACTAAGCCCTTGCTGGCTCGAGTCGCAAGATCGGCCAATTGAGATTTGGGCGTCCCCACAGCTCAGTTATAAGTCGAGGAGATTCACTCCAATGACATACAGATAATTCAGTTATAAGTCAAGGAGATTCACTCCAATGACATGCAAACAGTTCAAATACAGTTCAGTTACAAGCAGTTAAGTTCAATTGTTCAATCAGTTAAAAGAGAGCGAGTGCGATAAAGTATACACTCGACTCAACAGTTATAAACCATTCAGTCCAAAACAAGCAATTCACATAATTGCAACAATTCATGCACTTGACACTCACCAATCAAAATAAGGGAGTAAGTGCTCAAACAAGCTTTTAGGCGTCCACTTCGAAATCTTCTTGAAGGTCCCCTTGGGTGCCTGAACAAATAAAATTGACTATCATACACTATTACTTACAAACCCCTTGCTAACAAGGAAGATTGTACACTTGTACAATACTAAGAAAATGTCATGAAAAAGAACCTTAACTACTCGAAAATTGAGCCTCAAAAGTGGGGTTTAATAACACAAGAAAAATTGATTTCCTTTATGAAATCAAGTTTAAAAATGGTCTATCAATATCAAAGGATAGGAAAGAGTTTCCAAAAAATCATTTCCCATCAAGTCGGAAAATTTCAGTTTTGCTTGTCAAATTTAGAAAAATCAGTACTTGCACTCAATAGGTACAAAATTGGAAAACTTTATACCGTTGGAATCTTGGTTCAGAATACTAAAAGTTCCTAGAAGACACTTTTTCTAAGATTCTAAACAGAAGACATTCAAATTTCAGCTCAAAGTGGCTGACTTGAGCATACAAGACAGTTTTGGTCATGTTCTTCGGCAAACTTTGGAAATTCGGAAAAATTCACAGAAAGTGAACTAGCCTCTGAATTCATAGCACAAAAAGAGCTCTAAACAGGGTTTCAAACACAACAAATGGAACTAAATTCAGAGTTTTGAGTATCAAGATATAGCAGTTCAAAGTCAGTGAATTTCCACTACTAAATAGTGAATTTTCCAGATTTGAAAGTAAATTTGGGACATCATTTGGGTACCAAAATGGTCTTAGAATAACACGAAATTTGGTACAATTCAACTTCCATATGAGGACTACTCCTCTATCAAATTTTACATAAAAACTCGTACGGAAAGGTGGTTTACAAAACTACCAAAGTGTAGGAAATTCTTAAAGCAAATCTGTCTTCTTGCTTTCTTTTCCTTTTTCAAATATTTTGCCCAATGAAATCAACTCTAATCCTATCCATTTTTGAAACCGAGCCTCTAGGAATACTTAATAAGCATTTGACAAGCAATGGACATCAAGATTTTCGACACAAATCGTCCCAAATCAAACCTAACCAGTCGGCTAACAAGAAGAAAGGGTTTTTTTTTTCAGATTTCCAGCTTTGGCACAGTTTGTAAATTGAACCATATCTCACTCAATACAACTTGAAATTGAGAATGGTTGGTGGCTTTGGAAACTAGACTCAAAACTCTACATTTCATCAGAACAAGTCATTTTCAAAATCAGTTCATAAGTGAGAGCAAATAGAGCCATAAAGTGTAACTTGTATCTTTCTCTCGGATAGACCATTAGAACAGGACAGCAAACTTTGCCGAGTCGCTAGACACTTATAGTTTCAAATGCCACAAACAGCACTCGATTTCAACTTTTGTACAAAGAGATATGTTAGATCAAAGTAGTACTGTTCAGACTGCCTGAACACGTTTTCCAGTTTTCTTCAAATTTCGAAATTTCAAGTTTTGCTCAACCAATTTAAATGATTTTTGGTAGAAACTTTCTACACACTAGATATAACATATATCGACCAATTTCACAGCTAAACAACCCGCAAAAATAGAAAGGCAGGTACGAAAATCACTGGACAGATTCGGCCAGTTCTAGTTCCTCACTTCCTTTGATTTTCCTTTCACTTTTCTAACCATAATCAACTCACTTAACATAAAAACAACATTAAACAAGCATTTAATCCTCAAGGCAGCTACCTATAGGTCACGACAAGACTGCTAGCCTAACATTTAAAGCAAGAAATTAAACACCTCAAGTCTGCTAGCCTAATCCACGCTTAGGGTTCAAATCCTTGCAAATAAAGCTCCAATCTTTGAAGAAAATGGAAAAGTTCAAGGTTGATGAAGGCTACCTCTTAGCTTTGGAAGAAACCAGAAATTTTTGACCAAAAATCTCCCAAGAAAACCACAAGAAGGTGTCCTCCTCCAAGCTTAAGTTGCTCTCCAAGTGATATGTGAGTTGTATGAGAAATTTGAGGTGAACTGGTAGCAAGAATTTGGAGTAAAAATGGTGAGCTTTCTTCCTTCTTCACTTGCTGTTTTTGGCCAGCCAAGATGAGAGAGAAAAGAGAGGTTTGTTGTGTGAATCTTCCTTTGGAAAATTGAGCAATTTGTGGCCAAAATTTGTGCAAAAGTCAACTAGGAATAGTACGCGCGAACGAGTACCGTACCACCGTTTTTTCTCTCGTTTGTTATACTTGTGTATTAAACTTCCAATATAATTCCTTTAACACTATAATTATTCACTCGTAGTTGTTTAGTATAAATTTCTTAAATCTCCATTTAACCGTTCCAGCTCGAAATACGTGAACTTCCGATTCTCGCGCGATAAAGTGAAACTTAAAAGAAATTCTTGTAAAGATAATATAACTAACTAATACTAGAGTAATAATTGTAAAAATAACTATTTTAGAAATAAAGACATGAGTCCTCACACGAGTTTAGTATTAATTTCTCAAATCTCTAATTAGTTTGTATCGGCGCGTCTTTCGGAAAACTATTGACGTGCGTGCGATAAAGCAAAAATTTGAACTCACTCACCTCTAATCCCTTAATTAACCTTTCTTAGTCTACTATGGATCATTCTTAATTTTCCAAGATTATTGCACTCTCAAATCGAATTTTGTCTCAAAAAAGTGTATTCGCTATTTCTTACTAGACAAGCCACAGAAAAATTAAATTTGCTAACGGAACGTTTTTAAAATATAAGTAAGGCATTGTTCCATGTAAATGGATGTAAAATGGTTGAAATAAATTATTCAGAGAAAACAGGTGATTAAATAATTAAATAAGCCAGTAAAATAAGATAAAAATAAGAAAATTTTTGGGTCCTCACAGTGGTAGTTTGAGTCATTTGACTGTCAGGGTTCAGGGATTCAAGCGGACACAGAAGATTGAATAAAGGAGGAAAGCAGGCCTCTGAACATTTAATCAATTCAACAAGTTAGAGAAAACACGAATATTTGATGCTCATTAATAAAAAGTGAATCCAAGAAATTTCATTGGATTTCCTAGAGCTTACTCTTTCCAAGCAGCAAAGAAGTCAACCATTGTTAACCAATTACAATTTACAGCTAAATTAATCGCTCTAATTTTTAAATTTTTTTTTGGAAAACATCAATGAGTTAAAACAAATTGATTTTACTTGTAGTGCTAATGGAATACTAACCAAACTTGCATAACTGATATAATAATAATGATCCAAAATTATCAATGTGGTTGTTTCAGGTAAGTTAGTTGAAATGTAAAGATATGACACATTAAGAACTATCATCAAGACTCAGGTTGAAACCATTTCCTAAGGTATGTTAGGCAACACTGTGGCACAGCAGACCTTTAATATGCCTTGTACTATTATAGGAATGATTTAATCTATCTATTTAGAAATGGTGGATCTTTGCCTGTTGAAGGGAGAAAACAAGAAATAAAGGACTTTTTAGAATTGCATCACACACTCTTCCAATTTTATTACTTTGAACTTCTCTGCCCTTTACAATAGAGCGCCCAGCTATTAATAGTGGCTCTTTGAGTACAAGTGACCTCTCGATAAAGTAAAAGGCACACGATCTTTCAATAAAGTAAAAGACACACAGTAACACAGGCTTTCAATAAATTGAAGGACATTACCATGCCCTAGAATTAAGAATACTCCTCAGAATCAGGAGTATCAAAGGGTGTAGAGTCCGAATCAGTAATGTTGAACTCGATGAGGTGATCTTTATGTTTTGTTCGATTTTTTCTTTTGTTATGGACTATGGCTTTTCTGACCTAACTTTGAATTTGGGACTTTTGTGTTGGCTGCTTCCTTCATCAAAAGCTTGAGAGTCTTGCATTTGGCTATCTTCCATCATGGCAGAATATTCAGCTTTTGCTTTTCGAACAGCGTTCCAATATGGATGAGAAGAAGGGAAATTCCAAGGACCATGAATACCAAGCCAAATTTCATAAGGAATAGTTTTGTTCTCCTGGAAAATATACCTTTATGCCTCAGAGTATTCATTTTCCAAGTCTAATATTGTATGAGGCAAATGTCAGTATATAGTGAACCATGGCAATGTCGGCAAATCTTGATCGTGAACATGGATTGGTTTATGAAGATGAACAATCAGATAACCCGAATGGCTAGAAAACAGACTAGACTAGTAAGAAAATGGCTTGAACCATTCTAAGAATGTGACAAGATTGGGATGAAGCTGTTTCGTGAAAAATGGACATTGAAACTCAATTAGAATATGATATTGGTGACATAAATACCAAAAAATAAAAATAAAAGTGGCTCAGGGAAATTACTTGGTTAGGCAATGAAGATTTGGGAGAAAGGGTATTCGAGATGTACCCAGGGTTAAGGATGAATCCACCATAATTTTGGAAGACTTCAAGTTCATAGATTGTCTGGTGTCTAGTCAAGTCTTCTTTTTGCCAAGGATTTGGTATGGTGACGAGGGTAAGAGGGTATTCGAGATGTACCCCAAAAAGGGTACTGGTGACATAAATACCAAAGAATAAAAATAAAAGTGGGTCAGGGAAATTTCTTGGTTAGGCAATGAAGATTAGGGAGAAAGGGTATTCGAGATGTGCCCCAAAAGGGTTAAGGATGAATCCACCATAATTTTGGAAGACTTCAAGTTCATAGATTGTCTGGTGTCTAGTAAAGTCTTCTTTTTGCCAAGGATTTGGTATGGTGAAGGTGTGTGAGTACATCAGAATTTCTGGGTGTTTTGGTTGGGATGGTTCTAGTGGTCTGGAAAAGAAGTCGGCAACAATATTGGTTTTCCCTTTGATACGTATCACTTCAAAAGTATACTGAGAAAACCAACTGGACCATCTGAGTAACTGAGGATTGGGCACCATATTTTGTTTGAACTTGAGCATTTTAGGGAAACTACTCATGTTCATTTCAACAAGGAAATTATGTGAAATGAGATACAAAGAAAACTTTTTAATTGCATTTTTGACAGCAAGTGTTTCCTTGAATGAGGAATGCTAATGTTGCTCTGCTTCTTTGAACTTGCCGCTTGCAAAACCACGTATTTTCCTTGTACCATCAATTTCTTCCAGTAATACGCTGCCTAGTATTTATCATTGCATCTATTTGAAGAATTCTTTTGCCAGTACTTGGAATATGAAGGGTAGGAAATTTCTGTAGGATTTCTTTCAATTTTCTAACACATGAGTTTCCCTACAATGGTGGTCTCTTTCTCAGCATTTTGGTGAGTGGGTTAATGATCTGGGATACTTTGGGGATAAAATCTCAGACATAATTTGCAATCCCCAAAAATCGCCGAATTTGGGTCTGTGACAAGTTGTTGTTTGGGAAGTTAAGGATGGGTGATTTAAGGTCTTGTTCAGGGCTAAAAGAACCACTCCATTCCAAAGAAAGTGATTTGATTTTGAGCTAAAATAATTTTCTTCTCAGAAAGCATGATACCAGACTCTTGTACTAATTCAGAAAATTGATACAAGAGTTTGATATGTTCTTCAAAAGTTGGGCTAAACAACAAAATATCATCAATGCAAATCAGGGCTCAATGAAGAATGGGTTGGAAAATACAGATCATGGCTTTTTAGAATAATGATGGGGCAGTTTTTAAGCCAAATGGCATGACCTTCCATTGATAATGGTGATTAGGAATACAAAACCCTGTTTTAGGTCTATCTTCAAGATAGATTCCTAGTTGCCAAAATACAGATTTGAGGTCAAACTTTGAGAGCCATTTGGCATGAACTAGTTGAGAAAACAAAGTTAATCTGTTTGGGATAGCAAACTTGTCATCTTGGAGGAAAAAATTTAAAGGCTAATAATTTATAACTAATTTCATATTCTCTCGGACTTGTTCAGACTTTTTATTTACATAAAATGCCTGACATGCCCACTGAGAATCAGAATTTTCAATGAAAGTAGACTTCAAGAGTTCTTGACATTCTTTCTTAGCCAATTGAGAATGATCAGGGCTCATTCCAGGATGACTTGCTATTGTTGGGTTGATGTCTTCATTTTTCTTGAAGAGAAGTCTAATGAAGAAATCTGGGTCTTTCCAAAGAGGTTTGGTACATTTGATCAGAAAGTCATTGTGATCTTGAGCACATGATTGATGAATAATGTGAGCTTGAAAAGTTTCAATTTGATTTTGGGTAGTTTGGAGGTAGATTTTGGGAAGATCAATGAAGGGTTTAAAGAATTTTTTGGATCGAATCCCATCTAGAAGGATATTGAACTTCTTTAATTTATAAATATCAAAGCCAATGATAATATCCTTACCAATAAAATCAACTCCAATGATTTGCATTTGGATTTTACAATCAGGGGCAAGCTAGATAGTCATGGGCTGTTTTGTTATGAATCGAGTCTCAAAGATTTCTCAATTTGCGGCCTTGAATTGGTGGACCATCTTTGTCCAATAGTCATCCAAAAGAATCACTTGGTTCATAATTGACATTCCTGCACCTGTATCAAAAAATGCAATTATTGGAACTGGTTTATCATATTTAGAAGGCAAAATGTGAACCAATGTTTGAGGATGAGCTTTTGCAGGGACAAGTACATTTTGTTCAGGTGTAGGCTAAGGCTCTGTAGGTGAAATTTGGAAACTTGTTGGCAGTTCCTTATGAGGTACCTGTAAAGTCAAAAGAGTTTCATCAGATGGTTCATCATTTTTAGATAATATGGACTCTAGATCATTAGAAATATAGACTTTTAGTTTCTCTTGAATCTCACCTTTTTTATTTTGAGGACAATTTTTTCCATAATGTCCTTTTTTGTGGCAAATAAAGCATCCATCAGTCTTTTACCTTGTTCTCCTCTTTTTCTTGAAATATCTCCATTTTGATTTTGAGGAGGCCTTGTCAAAAGAAGTTGTTCGAAATTTCTTGAATCTCCTAAATTTGGATTTCAGGGGTTAGCATGTGTTGCATTTTCCCCATGCTTCCAAATTGGGTCTTTTACAAGCCTTATCAAGACAAGCATCTCCATTGAGATTCTCTCGAACAATCTTCCTTTTGTGACAAAGATCTTCCAAGGCAAGGAATACTACTTGTTTTATTTGCCCTATAGAAAGAGTCAAAATTGAACCAAATTTGTTATGAATACAAATTTCTGCTGCTTCAGACAAAGATTTAGGAAGTGAACTCAAAATGTTTGTTTAAGGCTAACTTCCACCCCAAGAGTAAAGAATAATTGTATCATTTTGTCAAAATGTGTATCAAGATCTTTTCGATTGTATGAATAATATTTCATCTGGAAAAATTCTTTATGCTTGGCTTCCTTGTCTGTAATCACATCTCCAAGAAACACCCTATGAAGTAATTCTATATTTTCTGAAAATTCTTGGCGAGTGAGAAAATGAAGTTTATCCGGTTCTCCAAGAGTTTTCCACCAATCTTTTAAAACACTAGTGTGTCTTGCAGTAAATTCGAAGAGTATTTCAAAATGATTATCTTCTGAGAGATTCTAGGTAGTCATCCAGGCTTGACATTCTTGGAATCGCCTGGCCCATTTGGATGGAGGAAAATCATCAGTGGTAAAGATATGTGTTCCTCCATGGGTGGTGGATTTTCTTGCTGTGGACTGTGATGATTCTCCTATTTCTTCTTCTTCTGGTTCCTCTACAACTTCTTCTGTTACTCTTGCCATGTGAATATTTGGGACTGTCTCAATGGATTCCTGGGATAAAGAGTCAGATTCTTCTGATTCATCAAAAGAACTTTGTTTTGATGATTGTTCAGATTGATCAAAAGTAATCTGAATAGTTAAGACTTGAAGAATACCTTGTTCATGAGCATCCTACAAAAAAGAAGTTAAAGGATTAGAAGAAATCATGAGTGCATCACTAGCCTTCTCATTTTTTTCTTTTAATTTCACCTTTTCTTTCTTCCTTTTATTTTCTTCTTCTTTTTTCTTTGCCCTTTGCTATGATGTCATGGAGCGAGCTAAATAAAAAAAGGCCACGTGTTTGATTCTTATTGGTGTAGTTAGGAGTTTGTTAGAAATTGATAGGTTTATAAGCAGGCATCTCTGCTTCGTTGTGATCAGTTTTTGGAATTATTCCCTCAGATTCGTCTGAATTAACTTGAGGAGCAATCCTCATTTTTCCCTCCCAAATTTTCCTTCAATCTTTCCCCTTTTTAGCTAAATCCATTATTTCTGTTCTTGTAATTTGTTTTCCAGATTCAATTAATGAAAGTTGAAGTTCATTCGTTCACTATTTCATTGATTCATCATTAATTGGTTTCCTTCATTTGAGCTTAATTCCTTATGCTTCCTGCAAACTCTGGTTTCTCTGGTTTCTGTACCATAACAGTGGTATCAGAGCAGCTACGATCCGTCTGGGTTTGACTGCTTGATTAGAAATCTTTCCTCCTAATTTTTCCTTCACTTCTGATTCACCTTCATCTCTATCCATCTTCATCTCTTTTCTGACCAATCAATATATATATATATATATATATGAAGACCCTTGAAGAAATCTCTAAAATGCTGAATTACTTCCTGGTAGAGCATAATAAGCCTAAACAAGCAACTAACGTAGTAGAGTACTATGAGGAATTTGAAGAGTGGAGAAACGAGATGTTGGCTTTGAAACCAGAACTCAGTGAGGAATACTTTATTGATGGTTTTAACTTTGGGCTTGATTGGAATATCCAGATGAAGCTAAAGGGATTTAGGAGTCCACCCAAGATCTTGTATGAAGCATATCTCCGAGCAAAAATCGAGGAAGCCGTGATGGAGAAGCATGATTCTACTCTTGATTCACCAAAAGGAGAGCAGCTTATGAAAGAAAATGAGGATATAGAGGCTGAACACAATGATATAATCACTAACTTGAAGGATGAAAGTGTAGTCAGCCACATGTTTGATGGGTTGTGCCAAAGGACTCCAATGGATTTTTTAGAGGAGAACCAACATAAAACATCAGCAAGGGAATATCAAGAAGAAAAAGCTAAAAACCAAGTGTTTGATAGATTGGCTCACAACGATTGTGTTATCTCTCAAGGGCTTAGCTATGAATTGCTTACAGGGGAGCTAGGTTGGCAACAAGGCTCTATAGACAAGGAAATATTTAACTCTGCTTCACCGCTCCACTGTCCCAGAAATTGGTCTTCGGTCAACCCTGGTAAAGCAAAAGTTCACTGAGGTAAAAATCAATTGGAATCAGTTGTCCTGTAGTGGTTATCGGTTTGGAAACTGTTCTTCATATCTAAAATCTATGTTATCATCTAAACTTGTGAAAATGGATAATGATGAACAAAAGCTTGATGGTGCTGTAAATATTGTTCCTTCGCAACAAAGTAGACCACTTGATGACTTGATATTTGATCCTGGGGGTGGTACTAAAATAGAAATGAACAAAGACTGTAATGACTCCAAATTTGGTACGGTTTCAATGCAAGGTATATTTTACATAGCAATAGTTGAACACCTCGTTTGCTTGATCCAAGGGTTGCCTAAATTAAGTAAGGACTGCAATCCTAATGTTGCTGTGGATGAGTACTGCTCAGTGTCTTCATTTTGGATAGTGAAAAACATTGCACTTGGGGTGAAAAAAGATGCAAATGCATTCATTTTCGTGTTCAACCCCGGTGAGGTTATCTTGCTTGAAAACTTCAGCAATGGACAATTGAAATATGTACAGGAGTGCAGCTTCAAATTGCTTGAAAGAAGATGTCCACAGAAAGGAGAAGTAGAGAAGTGTACAACAGTTATCTATGGTGTCCGCATTTCCATTTTGCAACTTTCTACTCTTGCTATATGTGGTCACCAAAGTAAAATTGTGATTATGGAGGTTGGGGAAAGTGAACTTCTTAATGAGAAATCTTCCCAATCTTTGTTATGGTGTAGTCAAATTGACTTTAGTAAGGATAATAACACATTGGTTTACGGCATATTACCAGCAATAGTGTTTCAAGACAGGGATATCATACAGGTACATGCACCAGTGAAAGCTATATCAGTACTTGCTAATTTCTTGGAATTAAAAGAGGGAACCAATAGGTACTTTGGTCTGCAATTTCTGGCTAGCTTGGCCTGTAATGGCTACATAGGAATTCTCCTATCTGTTTCAAATCCAGGAGTAACAGCAGGACTTCTAACCTTGCTCGGTTGTGTTGATGCTAGCCTGCAAGACCTTTTAAAGGCAGTAGAGAAATTCCTTGGTTTGCATTATCCGGATCAAGTTGCTCTTAAAAGATTATATATGGTTGGTGGTGCAACTTCTAGAATTTCAGCTCTTGTTGCTCAGCTAAAACTAATTCCAGGACCTGATTTTGAGAGTGATGGGCAATTTAGAACTTTAAAGGTTGTAAACATTTGGAGCCACAAGGCCTGGCTGACCACCAAACTCGTGAACTCCCAATTCCTTTACTTGATTCTTTTGTTTCAGATATGCAAAAATTGGCGGCTGAACTACTTTTGCACGTGCTTATGGAAGATCAATCTCAGAAGAATCAGCAAGCTTTGCCATTTTCTTATACTACTTGCTTGCTGTGAATTGCCAAATATCAATCTGAAGACTTTGTTTGGAAGCCTGGAACTTTGTTTGACATCCTTGAGGACAAGGATTGTTCAAGGGGGAGGCTTTGTCATGGAGCGAGCTAAATAAAAGAAGGCCACGTGTTTGATTCTTATTGGTGTAGTTAGGAGTTTGTTAGAAATTGATAGGTTTATAAGTAGGCATCTCTGCTTCGTTGTGATCAGTTTTTGGAATTATTCCCTCAGATTCGTCTGAATTAACTTGAGGAGCAATCCTCATTTTTCCCTCCCAAATTTTCCTTCAATCTTTTCCCTTCTTAGCTAAATCCATTATTTCTGTTCTTGTAATTTGTTTTCCAGATTCAATTAATGAAAGTTGAAGTTCATTCGTTCACTATTTCATTGATTCACCATTAATTGGTTTCCTTCATTTGAGCTTAATTCCTTATGCTTCCTGCAAACTCTGGTTTCTCTGGTTTCTGTACCATAACATATGACAATATCAAAATCAGGCTTGGGAGTTGGATTTGAACTAGAGAAAAGGGCAGTAGGTTGGTAAAGAGGAAGGGTTCCAAAATATGAGGATGACGGTAAAGGAATAGGATGAAGGGGTTGTGCATAAAAAGAGGCAGTGGAAATTGAAGAAAGAGGTTATTTCTAGTGGGGTAGTGAAAACTCCTTTTGACTTTGTAAGAAATTGGACTCCTTTTCTTGCAGTTCTTTGAGATGAAAAGTTGAAACGTCTTGTTCAGGGTACTTGAGTTTGAGTTCTTCAAGTCTTATTTTTCTAAAACTTGAATCATGTGAGACACTTGGGTATTGGTTGTATCAATTTGTGTCTCAACACGATCAATCTTAGATTGTACTTCTGCCACACTTTGCTTCATCGAAGTTAAGACCTTGTTTTGGGCTAAGGAGTTTTCCGATTGCCAATTTAGGACTTCTTCAGATTTATTGGCTGGATTTGTTTCTCCTATTGGCAAAATAGTCGGAGAAGAATTTCTCATCTTGGCAGAATGCCTAGCATGATCCTTTGTGAATGGTTCTAAGGGAGGAAAATCTAAAGGCTACAACATACATATTGGGTTGTGGAGTTGAAGGCTGACATAAAGAGGCTGAAGGCTGGATTTTTTTCTTTTGCGAGGATTTTTAAACATTTCTTATAATATGGGCATAGCTTTGGTTTGGGAATAGGATCTTGTCTAATCTTCCTTGAGTTTGGAATTTGAATTCCATCAAAAGTGCTTCTTAAACACTACATTCTTGGATCATTATCTTCATCTGGCTGGGGTTAACAATCTAAGCATTTGTCTTTTTTCTTAGATTTTGATTACTTGCGGCGAAGATCATCATCATCATCCCATGTATTCCAACATATCAAAATATATGTGTCCATTAAAAGGATCCTAAAACTAATAAACTGGTTCTCCCTACTTATCAAATTAATAAATAATATCTTGGAGAGTATTTTGCCTATCATAATCTCCAAGTTGGGCAAATAACTAGGACGGATGTTCTACAGGAACCTGCATCATAGAGATAGTAGGCAAAGATTTAGAAGAACTGGGTTTAAGATTAGAATGATTAAACTTCATAAAAATAGTTCCATCTGAAAGAGTAGAAATTTTCGAGTCAGTTGACTCAATTGGCTGATTTGCAGCTTGGTGTAATCTCTCATAATCTGTCACCCATGCCTCAGGAAGAAGTTGCACCAGTTCAGCTCTAGATATTTGTTTGGAACATGTGCACATGTTGCTGAATGCTTTTCATCCACATGGATTAAAAGACCTTCTTCACCTCCTGGAAGCGTTAAATCTAAAGTATAGTTTTGGACGATCTGATAGTGAATGGTAGTAGCTATAGCATCTAAGATTTGTTCAACTCCATGTATCTGAATCTGTACTTTTAATGAATCTAAAAGATGAGGATTAGATAGACACATAATAAAATTAGGGAAAAGAGTAACAAAAACTGTGCCAGCATTTAGAGTTGTTTCAATTGTAGCAATGCAAGCATGTTGATATTCCACGAATCGAGTGTCCAGCAAAGCAATTCTAGCTACTACTGAAAGACCTTTTCATCCATGAAAAGATAAGGAGAGACGCATTGATCCAAAATGGATATTTGTAAAATCTTGTTGTTTCCATTGTTGTGGAAATTCTAGAGGTGTGTACAAGGTTATAAACTGCTCCTTTTGGGTTGCTGGAATATGGTGCTGGTCTAATCTAGACGATTGAATGTATTCTTTAACTTAGTTAGGCTGAGACTTTATGAGGGATTTTATAGTTCGAATAGGTGAAAGAGATGCTTCTAGAAAAGCAGAATATGGATTGATAAGTGGAAGAGATGTTGGATTTACTCGTTCAGGCTCAACTGAAACTTCATACAAATAATCTAATCTATTGGAATGAGAACGTCTTAAGGAAAGTGAAGATGAAGATGATTCAAGGCTTGCCATGAAAATTGTTAATGCCTTGGAAGATTGAACAATTCCCTATACTTTCGAGTTAAGCTTTTGGAAGTTTTTGGTATTGTTTTTTTAGTTTGGAGCCTTCTCAATTTTCTATGTCATAGGTAGGTCTCGCCTGAATAGATTACAAGTACATAATAATCTCAAGTAGCTTTACCTTATTTTGTTGTATATAAAGCGATCAAGACAATAGAGCAATTGTCTTTCTAGGGGAACAAAATGGAAAAGATGTCTATAGTAGATTGCTACTATGCTTAATCTTTTTTAATTTAACATGTTTCTAGGGCAGTTTACTGGAATACTGTGCCTTTTTTATTACTCCACTTTAAATACCCACGCTCGAAGTGGTTACTATTCAACTTTTACCCTTTTTTATTACTCCACTTTAAATACCCACGCTCGAAGTGGTTACTATTCAACTTTTACCAATTATATTTGTGAGCTTGTTACCAAAAGTATAACTTAGAAATAACTTTATTATTCTTGGTACCTTTTATGGTTAAAGTGTACAAAAGGAAGAAAGGGTAAATACTATTTGATTATATGCCACTATCGGGGTTATTTTATTTACCATTCCAACTTTGAATTACTCATCCCACTTCTGTTTTTCTTTTTGTTTTTCCTTGTTTTCATTTCTTTTCGTTGGACAAATTTGCCAGACGGCACATTTTGTACTTGGTTAAATTGAGTAACCATTTTCACTTGCTGATGTTGCTCTGACCATTTACACCAAAACCAGTTGATCAATCTTAGGTAGGTCTTTTTTATTAGATGCAGACGGTCAAATCTTGAAAGAAGACCAGAAAAGTGGCATTCGTCTGGAGGAATGCAATCGTTTTGAAGCAGCTGAAGGAAACTTGCTGATCATCAAGTTTGTAGGTTCCTTTACTTGCTTCCTTACTATAGGCAACATAATCAATAGAAGGTGCTGAGCATAGTGTCTGCGCAGCAGGTTTAACAGACACAAGTATTAATGCCTTGAGGAGGTAAGCACTTGGGGTTTATGTAGGCTGATGGGTGAAAAAGTACAAATTGAACTGCAGTCAGTTGGTCAGGAGTCGAGGCTTATAGGTCTCATTTCAAATCAAATGACCTTGCTTGGGTTACTCTTACCTTTTCAGCAAAAAACTTGGGCTGCAGCAGGTTAACAGACAAGTATTAATGCCTCAAGGATGCAAGCACTTGGGGTTTAGGCAAGCTGATGTGAAAGAATACAAATTGAACTGAGCTCTGGGTTCATTGAGAGCTTAAGCACGGACACTTCTGAACCACTTTGGTTGCAGAGGTTAAACAGACTGATACTGCCTCCGGCAGACATTACATCCCAGGAGGCTACTGGGAATCCTGCCAGGCACTTAAAAG
This sequence comes from Coffea arabica, assembly GCF_036785885.1. NCBI lineage: Eukaryota > Viridiplantae > Streptophyta > Magnoliopsida > Gentianales > Rubiaceae > Coffea > Coffea arabica. The sequence continues at coordinate 17,921,683 of NC_092330.1, forward strand.
CTAAGTTATCACCAAGGACATAATTGGTGTTCTTGTTAACTTTCATGTTTTAGTAGTCATTCATGATAACTTCCTGTTAGAAGTATTGCAGTTTACTAATTACATGACAAGTTGTATATAAGAGGTAACAAGGATGAATAATTTCACAATATTAATTGACAAAAACTACAAAAGATACAAAAGTTTATGCTCATACAGTTGTCTACCATGTCTTTTCAGTAGTTTTTGTGAAATCTGCTTCTAAATCCTATCAGAACGCTCACTCCAAAAGCACATTCCTCTCATACAACTCTTGGCAAAATTCAATCCCATCATGACTAGGATGACATGTCTCACAAAGATGCGGGAAACTCCAATCCTTCTTCACCCCAATAGAGTTCAGAAACCAGTTGCAATCTTTTCACACATTCCTAGATAAATTGGGAAACAGCTAACAGAGGACGGGAATTGATGCGAGGTACTTCTATCACCTGCTATTCTTGCTAGTCCACTCTTTCCAATCCTTGTCAACATGATTCTGAGCCCATTTTACTGCTGCTCGTGCAGCTTGTGGACCTCCGGGTAAACCTCTCTCATTTAGAGTATCAGCCATGTCCATAAAAGGAATGACCAATAGAGTTCCAGGACCTCCATATTCGGTGTGCAAGAATGTACTGAGAATCTGTTCAAATATGATAGTTAGGTAGTATATCCAGCATCTGCATTCTTTGTTTTCTTTCAAGACAAAACACCAAGATAATACCATAAAGCACACATGACCTAGCCCAACTAATGAGAAGAAGAAGAAGAAATCAACTTCATAAACGTTGATACTCGATCGAACAAAATGTAGAAACCTGTAAGATATGCACAAGGAAATGACACTCAGAACAGAGATATTTATCTTAAGTAATCAAAGAAGACACTTTGGAAATCTAGTATATCAAACAAAAGATCAGTCAAGGATTCTAGAAGATGGATCCAGCAGATCATCATTACGACGTTATTTTAGAGATGTAATTGTCTTGCTACCTGACTCTGTCCTACATAATTCTTTAGCAATTCGCAAGGAAAGGAATTATATAACTGTTACATGTCTCCAAAAGAAAATAGGTCGTTGCATGGAATAAAACTCGCACCAGGAAATCTACAAGGTTTTGGAGTCCTTTGGGAAGACATATCTAGTAAGATGTGTTTTGCATGGGAAAGGTGTCCAAATAGTATCTCCAACAATCTTCATTCTTACAGCTTCCAATAACGTGAGCAACCAACCACAGATCACAAGCAAATGGCAAATCATGGATTTTGTTGGACACTGAAAGTTTACTTCAAACTACTGGGTGTTATTTTGAAAGCTTGCAGCTAAGCCCATATTGTTCTTTATGCCACGAACACAGCTTCCAATAATGTGAGCAAACAACCACAGATCACAAGCAAATGGCAAATCATGGATTTTGTTGGACACTGAAAGCTTACTTCAAACTACTGGGTTTTATTTTGTAAGCTTGCAGCTAAGCCCATATAATTCCTTAAGCCACAAAATCAGCCACCAGATGACTGCAAGTGGGATGATGCAACAGGCAATTCTGGCAATTTCCTTCTATTCAGAAAGGAGCCCTGATCAAATGTATGTGCATTATCTGCCTGTCTATCTCCCATAGATTTAAAAGGATGTCATCTGTCATGCAACTTTTATGGGTGAATATATTACTGAGCAACAAATTCTCCTCATCATCTAGCTAGTTTAGTGTCAAATTATGTCCTCGCATCACCATGCTAACCCTTCAATAGGAAACCAACCAAATATTGATATCCTATATGTCACTTCTTGGATGACAATAAAATACAGACAATAAAATGAAATTAAGCACTACTGTTCTAGTCTGAGGATAGCCAACTGCAATCTGAAAAGTGTACACTAGACAATGTACACATGGTTGCAATCCACTCTTTATCTAAATCATTGTGCAGGCACAATGCTACTGGAACAATACTTTTCATGCTCATATAACTACATAATCCTATGGCTACATTTTCGTCAGTCAAGTTTCCCTTCCAAAGCATACATTCTGGATACATGAGTGAGTGCCTTCATTTCTATATCTCTCATTTATACTCAATCGCCCATCATCTAACATAACTATCACACACGAATTACACCTCAAATGGAGCAGAACCTCTGTCCAATATTATAAAATGCGAGAGGTCATCCATAATTCTGAACCAATAACCAGCAAATTTCAATTCATAAACAAAGATAAACCTAGAGCAACGAATTTTTTTTGTTTTGGATCAGACACATCATATTATTTAAAGAAAGAAAAATAATACAAAAGCAAATAAGAGATACAATAATCATCTTCATGCTTTTTAATATCAGATTTCTACGGGCAAAGTCAGAAACTTTTGTTTCTTATGATTTTGCATGAAATCCAAAACGACGGGAGTTTTCTTGCGAAGAAACCAAACACCACATATTGCCTAAGGTCAAATGGAAGTACCTCGGTGCAAATTCCAACAACTTCTTGGACTGAATCTCCAAAAATATCTTTCTTTGAGAGTTTATTGAGAAGATGGGCCCTGAACTTCTCTGTTTCCTGAACCCACCCAAAAAACAAAAAAAAAAAAACAGAAAAAAAAAATCACAAGTTACAGAGTCAGACAAACAACAAAACAAATAAAAGGGAAGCACTAAAACCTCAAGCTTTTGCCTTCGTACAGTTTGAAAATTAGAAGGGATGGTTCATTTTGTACTTACAGCTTCAGCAAACTCATGAATGGGGTCAGGGAACTTGTACTCAGCAGCCCGGCAAGTAACCCTTGGGTTTCTTGAATTGCTGAATAACGGGTTCCTGATTAAGTGTTTGAAGCAAGTGGCATTACTATAGTCGTGTAAACAGGAAATTGTAATCCAATTAGCTGATATTGATAAGGGCCTAGGGACATAGTATGAAGAAGAGGAATCAGAAGAAGAAAATGGTAGTAGTGAAGTGGAAGGATATAAAGACGTTGCGGTAGCCATTTCTCAATCCGCTGCCTCGCAAATTTCGCTTATCCTTTTCCCTGTTTAGCTGCCCCGGAGGTACTTAAGAGGAGGGGATAAATGTAATAAGTAGTAACAAACAAGACTCGACTTGTATAATTAGTACCAGTTAAATTTTGGGCTATGAGTTTTGAATAGATAAATGGAAAATTTTTTTATAAAATATTGAGGCCATGAAACTAATTCAATTTTAGTCTTTTTTACTATAACTATTAAGTTTCAAAACTAATTTAACATTCACATGACCACAACATTGAAACTATACATGAACTAGTAATAGTTCATGAAAATATATATATATATATATATATATATATATATATATATATATATATATATATATATTTCTAACAATAATATATCTAATTAGTTCAAAGTGCATGGAATAAAACATAATCAACCGTCAATACATGTATAAAGGTTCTCAATTTGCTCGTACTAATATTTGTCCTTATCAATCTTCTGACATAATTTTGTATATTTAATATTTCTTATATATGTTAATATATTTTGACACAGAACTCATAAGTATAAAGTATTAGACATATGCAGATTAAACGGCCGGACTTATACTGGGTTTGAACCTAATAAGCCTTAATCTCAGCTCACTTTTAATTTGGGCCTAATATTTAAATCCAAATTTAGCATAACTCAATGAAAGGTTAGGTTCATCGAACTTTTTCTCGAGCCGAATTCGAGCTAGGCTATTGACAAAAAGCCCTCAAAGGTTTGAACTGCTTTACTATGTGGCTAAGAATATTATCTTTATGCCACTTCATCCAGTGAAACCTGAATGGGGCATATGGTAATGGGTTGGATAAAACCCTAAGCACAAAAGAGGATGCTAAAAATCCAACCTGATATCCAATGTCATAAATGAAGATAATTATGATTAAAAAAGAGTTAAAAGCATTAAACCTCCTTAGTTGCAGTCCCCCCCTCCCTATTTTGTGTTTTAGGACAAAAGTAACCTTTCTATATTAATTATTATTTTATTTCTTTTTTCTCCTTTTTTGCACTTTTTCTACTTGTCCTTTTCTATATATTTTTAATTTCCTCCCTTCTCTCCTGTGATCAAAATAGTGACATAAGAAAATAGTAAAAGAAAAAATTAAAAAAAGAAAGTAATAGACAAGAAAAAAAATAAAGGAATGAATAAATAAAAATAAAAATAAAATTGTAAGAGCACTTTTGTCTTAGAATATCAAATAGGGGGCAAAATGCTTATTTAATGAGTTTAAGGGGGCAAACCCAACTAAAGATAAAGTTTAGGGGGGTTTAGTGTATTTAACCCAATTAAAAATAGAAGAATATTCATTTAACCCTGCATTAAATGTTGGATTTTTCTCATGCAAGTTCTATAACTTTACTCAAGTTTAAAACTCAATATAGTGTGTTAATTTAACATAATTAGGCATATCAACAGGTAGGGTCTAGATAGGATCTTTTTTTATCGAAATTCAGACTCATTAAATGTAGTTAAATCCAATTTGATGAAAGGTCCAAAGGGTTCAAGGCTAATCGTGATTCAAGTGATCTAGTTGCACAAAATCCAAGTGGACCAATTACAAGAGCTCGTGCAAGAAAGTTTAGAGAATCACTTCAAGCTCTTGTTTGCACGATTCAAGATCGAGTTGGGGATGATCTAAGGACCATCGAGGGGATAGATAATGAAGATTCTATAAACTACACTATACTTCAAGTGACTACAGATGAAGAATTTTCAAACAAGATAGTTAGTTAAGTGTTTAACAAGTTAGGTCATTTATTTGGTGTAGTTAAGCAAGGGTTTAATCTTCAATTTTATTTGCTAATTTAGTCGTTTATTGTAGCTAAGTAATTTGGCCAGGTTTTTGTCCTTAAGTGGCTGAATTACTAGTTGCTAGTTTAGGGAAATAAGTGATTCCAAAGCACAATAGGATTTTGAGTCCATGTAAGGCTATAAATAGCCTAGTCCTTCCAAGCGTTCAAGACTAATCAGAAAATTATAGAGTTTTGTGAGTTTATTCACTTTCTCTTTTCCAAGACAGATTCTTTTGAATACTTGAGAGTTTTCTTGAGTTATTCAACCCAAACTTATCAATCAAGTACACACCTTGGTTGTGGCATTCTTCTACCAACACTTTTGAATCGCTAAATTATTAAGTTGTGGGTTAAGAATTCATCTTGGTTCATACTTTCATGGTTTAGAAGGGTCAAGGGTTCCGCTTCAACTTGATTTCTTCATCTGGGTCCAGGGGTTGGTGGACTACGCGTTCATATCAACTTGGTATCAGAGCTAGTTGATGAATTCAAGTATATCTTTTCGTACCGAAGTAAGTTTTTCTAGTTTCAAATCTGGTCGGTCGTTTAGGTTTTTCCTTATTGTTCTTGTTGTTTCCATCATTAATTGCTGTCCGTTCTTTGTTCTTGTGTCAAACGTCCAATTGTGCCTTGTTTTCTTGTGTTTTAATCTTTATAACATTGTGTCATGAGTAGTTTATTCAATATGTCCATGTTACATCTAAGACCATTGCTAGGGTTTTTTTTTTTGGCTTATTCATAGTTTTTTGTGTCATTGTTCTTGTTGGCCGAACTTCCAATTGTAGTTGTGTCATATTTCTTAATATTGTTGGAGTCTTGGTATCTTGTTCTTGAGTCTTGAAATCGAATAGAGTCAAAAAAAAATTCTGATCATTATTGTTCTTGAACATCCGAAGCTCTACTTAGGGTTTTCTTGACCAATTATGCTGGGGTTGTGTGTTTCTTGAATCATCCGTGGCTGTTTACCTTTGTTTCTTGGAAGTATATCAGATTCTTGAAGTTCTTGATAACCTTCGTGAATTGCTGGAATTTCTTGAATAAATCTTCAAGTTCTTGGGTTGACAAATAGGGTTTCTTGAATTCTTGAATCAAAAGTGCACGAATCTTGAATCTTGAAAACAAACCCTAGTTCCTATTTCTTGTTCTTAAATTGCGGTTGTTTCTTGTGCAAAACTTTAAGTTGATTCTTGTTCCTTGAGCTTGATCCGAATTGCCAAAAAAAAAAAAGGAAGAAAAGAACTGGTTGCTTGAAAAAAAAAAGGAGGAATGCAAGAAAAGAAAGAAACAGGAGTTCAGATCAATCTTGGAGTGAAAACAAGAAAGCAATCTGATTTGGGAAACCAAGTTGACTTGGGATTGAGAACAAACCCTAGTCACACTCAACTACCAAATTCAGACTTGCTAAATCCTTGCACACGTGAAAACTCTCCAAATCAGCAGCCTTATCTTCCAAAATATACCCAAGAACCAACGTGAATTGAACTCCCAAAAAAAAATCCAGCCAAGGTACAATCAGGTAGAACAATTCTAGGCTTCCAAAAATTTTGCTATTTTTGTTTCTTACTTAATCGATTTTTGTAATCTGTCCAGTAATTATATTCGTGTCTTTGAGTCTTTTCCAGCCTATAAATATTGTCTAATAGGTCCCAAAAGGAGTCCAAATCAGTCTTGGGTTCCAACTAACCTTAGTTTCCTAATTTGGGTCGCGAGTCAAAGTCCAAAGTTTCCAAAATATGAGCCACCTTGTGCGGATGGAATCTGGTAATTTTTTTCAGCATACTTAGTAGTTATTTTGAGTCATTAATTCAGTCCATTTCACTCCAAATTTCCAACTTTAAATCGCCACCACCTTGTGAGAAAACTTGGTGAAAAGTTTGCTTGAATCTCCTTGAGAAAATTCTAACTTCTTCAAGAGAGGCAATCAAGTGACTTGAGAAGTGATTGGTGAGATCATTAGAGTGTTTAAAAGTACTTGAGTGATACACGAGGGTGAGTGAAACACGTGAGGGAATGAGGGAGGTGTTTTCCGTTCACTTGTTTGTTGTTTTACAGGTTTAAGCATGGCGAATGAAAATGAGCTTACCATTTCCCAACTTGCACTAAAAATGGATGCGATATGGGCAGAAGTTCAAAGAAGGTTCGAACCTTGAGTTCGAATCCATACATAAACAAATGGATCATTTGGATTCATCAAGGAATTCCTCTAATAAAATCTAGAGGGAAGCAACCTATGAATGAGTCTAGTGATTCAAATGCAGGCACAGAGATTGATGAAATTATACCAAGGAAACCGAGGAGACACACCAAACTAGTTGGTGATGCAATCAAAAGAATTAAGATGAAAATTCCACTTTTTCAAGGCAAATTTGATCCGGATGCATACCTTGAGTGGGAGAGGCGAGTGGAATTGATTTTTGATTGCAATGACTACACGGATGAGCAAAAGTTGAGATTGACTGTAGTAGAATTCAACGATTATGCTATAGTTTGGTGGGATCAAGTGATTACAAGCCGAAGGAGGTGTGGTGAACCATCTATAACCACTTGGACTGAGCTTAAACGTCTCATGAAGAAGCGATTTGTACCAAGTCACTGCCATAGAGACCTGTACCAAAAGCTTCAATACTTGTCTCAAGGAAATCACTCAGTTGAAGATTACTACAAGGATATGGAAATTTCCTTGCTTAGAGCCGACATCAATAAGGATAGGGAAGCAACAATGGCGCATTTTCTCAATAGTTTGAGACTAGAAATCACTAACCAACTTGAGTTGCAATATTATGTCGAACTAGAAGACTTGGTGGAGAAGGCAATCAAGATTGAGTGAAGGCTCAAGAGGAGGGGTGCAACCAGAAATTACACTCCTAATTTCACCCCAAACTAGCAAAAATTCCAGCCTAGAAAGGATGATAAAAGTTTGAGTAATACTACCAACTCAAGGCCAAGACAAGAGGTGACATCTACCTCTTGCAAATGAAGCCAATTCAAGGGGAGCTTCTAAACCAGCAAATGAAGTTTCAAAACCTAGGAATCAAGGTACTAAGTGTTGGAGATGTCAAGGAGTTGGACACATTGCAAGTCAATGTCCAAATCAAAGAGCCATGCTCATGTTACGAAATGGAGAATTCATCACTGATGATGAGAAGGAAGAGAACAATGATGTGCCTCCATTGGTTGAGGAGGAGGAAGAGTTAGAAGAAATTCCAACTAATGACAAAGTTGGTTTGGTTACACAAGCCAGTAAGGAGGAACTTCAACGAGAAAACCTCTTCTATACAAGTCATGTGAATAACAGAGTGTGCAGCTTAGTGATTGATCCAGGGAGTTGCACTAATGTTGCTAGTGCATTGATGGTGGAGAAACTCAACTTGCCCAACTAGTGAGCACTCTCGACCCTACAAACTTCAATGGCTAAACAACAACGGTGAGGTACGTGTTCTCAAACAAGTTTTAGTTTCTTTTCGCATTAGTAGATATGAAGATGATATTTTATATGATGTAGTACCAATGCAAGCTGTACATATCATTCTCGGTCATCCATGGGTATTGATAAGAGGGTTATTTTTTATGGTTTTTTGAATAAATGCTCTTTTGTGCATGGCAATAAAAAGATAACACTTGCACCACTTACACCTCAACAAGTGCATGAGGACCAAGTTAGCTTACAAAAAGAGTATGAAATGCATGCTAGAAAAAGAAAAAAATCGTGGGAAAAAAGGATAGTTTTGGCCGAAAAGGGCCAAGAGAAAAAGGGGATTGTACATTCGGATTGAGCTAAAACAAGAAAGAAAAACCAACATGCTTGCAAGGGTAAAAGATGTTAGAAAAGCTCTATATTCTAACCAGATTTTGTTTGTCTTAATTTGTAAAGAAACCTTGCTCACTAACGAACTTGATTCTACCTTGCCTAGCATTGTCACTAATCTTTTGCAGGAGTATCAAGATGTGTTTCCTGAAGATATACCTAGTGGATTGCCGCCATTAAGAGGAATTGTGTGAGGATCCGAAAATTATTTTATATTTTCTCTTAATTTTGAAAAAAAAGTTAATTTATATTTTCTTTTATCTTAATTTACTTGCCTTAATTTCATGGTGGCTTTAATGGTTCAGTAAAGATTTCTATCTTTTCCCTTTTATAATTTGATGCATGTTTCATTTGATGCATGTTAAGTCTCATAGTGCATGATACTAGTGTGACCGAATAGTTAGGGGTGTATAATAAATTTGGTGAATTAGAGAGAGTTTTGTGCAAAATGGATTAGGTGACAAGAGGTGTTAAGAGTTAATTGGAGGAGAGTTAGATATTTTGGTGAATTAGAGACCACTAGTTAGATATTACTCCTTGTTTTGCCACTTGTCAAACAATTACAACTTCTTGACCAATTAGATAAGAATTTCCCTTGGCTTGCTCAAACAACTACAACTTCTTGACCAATAAGATAAAGATTCTCTTGGCTTGCCACTTGTCACTCTATTACAACTTCTTGACCAAGACTTGGACCAAGATAAGTCTTGCCATTATCTTTTCTTTTCACAACCAAAAGTCTTCATTCTCCCCCCCCTCTTGGTCGAACTTCATGAGACAAAAGGCAAGAAATATTGCCTCCAATCTTGCTTCAATCTTACTTAGGTTTTGTGGGAAAAAGAAGGAGAGAACTTGGTTTGTCCATCAAACTTGGCTTGACCTTGGAAAGAAAGAAGAGTTGACGGATTATGGATTGAGTTTCATCTTGGTTTGAAAAGCAAAAGAGGTAAAAAATACTAGATCATCCTTCTTTCTTTGTCTTATGTTTAAATAAGTGAAATCTTGTGGTGAATCTTGTGGTACTTGAATTTGATGATACTTGAACTTGATGCTTGAGTTCTTAGGGTTCGGATGGTGTATGCACTTATGGTGATTTTCTTGTTAAAATTTTGGCTATAGATACCTATTTTTATGTTGGTAATAAAACCTTATGGAGGTGTTATCTAAATTTGCTTGAAATTGTGGGGATTTAGTGAAGGAATGATTGGAAAAAACAATGGAGAAACCATGTGCTTGCTGGCCAAAAACAGGGGCTGGATTTTTAGCCTTGATTTCCAAAATTTCATGATAATGTTAAGTTCAATTTTACTCAAAACACCCTATGAGACTTTATAATACAAGTGTATGTTGAATTTGGGTCAAGAGAGTGAGGTTTTGTTAGTGAAATTTGCATTTTCTCACATTATTAGCAATCTGGAAATTTTCGCAGGAAACTCTGTGCAGCTTTGGGAAATTGGCTATAACTTCATATAGAGAAGTCAGAATTGAGTTCTGTTTGTTGTGTTTAAAACTAGACTCATAGAGCTTCCAACAATATAAAATTTAGGGTTTGATTCAATTTCTATAAAGACCAGAAAATCTGCTAAATTTCTTGAAAATCATGACTATTCTGTTTCTGCACTTGTGATCGCAGTGATTTATAACCTAATATTTGACTAATCTATGAGCTGAATTTCATGAAGATGTCTTCTAAACCTGTTAGTTCTTCAAGTCTATTTTCTAAAAGTATAAGTTTTGTGATTTTTTGACTTACGGAACTCAATTTATACCTTTTCAAAGAATGTCACCAAAACTAGAAATTTGTTCAAAGCTAGTTGTGAGAGAGAGAGCAATTGTGTTTGGCTTTTTTCTTGGTTTTGATATGGTGAAATTTTCTTGTTAATGCCCTAAATACTTGATTATACTATAATCATAGCATGAGACCGAAAAATGATAGGTTTTAGGAGGTACCAACCTCACTTTTTCTTGTTTTGAGTGTTGAATTTCTGGCCTAACAACCAAACTATTTTGGACAGTTTAAGTTCAAATTCGTGGATGGAAGGGAAATGTTTTCACACTATCTTTTACTTGAATCATTGACCTAACATATAATTTTTCCCTTGAATTGAATTGGAAACTATATGATTTGGGGTGAGTTTACTTAGTTGACTTGGAGGTCATTTCCTTAAAATATTGTGGCTTGGAATAGTGTGGTATCTTTAAGATTGTACTTGAGTATGGTTAGGCGAGAAGGTAGTCATTAATCTAATTACTTGAACTAACTTTGAATCTCAATTCTTGTCCCATTTTCTTCACAAGTCTTGGCTATAAGCGACATGTTCTTGCACCGTATCATGCTTGTTACATTGACCAATCATGCATGAGGTTTCTCCCCTGGACTTGAACAAGAAAACTGTGCATTTTGAAAGCTATATGGGGTTTAAACCTGTAAATTGATTTATTGGCTAAGTGAAGTTTCGAAATTAATAGTCTGCATTGATATTGATGAAATGGCTAGACTCTTGATAGCTTATATGATCACAGGACTCAAGAGTGACCAAGTGAAAGAACCATGGTTTGAAGTAAAAAGGTTGTAATCAATTGGTGAGTGTTCCAACTGCATGTTCCATGCTACTTGTTGTTCAAATATGACTCGTTGCTTGAATTGGTTTATTATTGCATAGGCGAGTGTGTACTTTATCGAATCCGACCTAACTTAACTAAGCTCTTGATATTCTGTTTATAAGTGAAATATTTGCAAGTGAACTGATATATATGTGCATGACTTGAAAATCGGTTGGAGATGTTGTGAGGACCCGAATTTTTACTTACTTTAATTCTATTTTACTGGTTTGTTTAAATATTTATTCACCCGTTTATTTCGAATAATTTATTTCAACCATTTTAAATCCATTTACATGAAACAATGTCTCACTTACATTTTTAAAACGTCCCATTAACAAATTTAATTTTTCGAGGGCTCGTTTAGTAAGGAATAACAAGTACACATTTTTCGAGGTAATATTTGATCCAAGAGTGCAATGATCTTGGAGATTTGAGAACTCCTGTTTTTATTTCTAAAATAGTCATTCTAATAATTAATTACCCTAGAGTTAGTTAATTATATTATCGTTACATGAATTCCTTTTAAATTTCGCTTTATCACGCGCGAATCGGAAGTTCGCGTAAATCGAGCTGGAATGGCTAAGTGGAGATTTAAGAAATTAATACTAGACTACTAAGAGTGAATAATTATAGTGTTAAAGGAATTACATTTGAGGATTAGTGCACAAGTGAAACAAACAAGAGAGAAAACGGTGGTACGACACCCGCGCGCGGGCACTATTCCTAGTTGACTTTTGCACATCTTTAACTTAGCTTGTTCAACACAATTCTTCCCAAAATTGGAGGCCAAGAAACCATCACTCACTTCACTTTTTCAGCCGGCCAAGAAAGAAAAGTAAAGAAAGGAAGAAAAGCTTGTTCATTCTTGCACCAATCTTACTCTATTTCACCTCCAACTTTGCATCCAATGTGACAGTCCCACCTCCCCCTAAGGCGAACCAAAGGGTTCGGCGGACCGCCTGCCCAACTCTCGCCGGGACTACGGGGTCGAATCACTCCCACTTCTATAGCACGCGTGAAAGAAACCAAAGAAAACGAACGATTGGGAAACCTCCAAGTTAAATGTAACTTACCAACCCATAATATTGAAAAAAATCCCTGCCAGATTTTTATTTTTATTTTTTTTTTCCTTTTCACACTTGGATACTACACTCGTCCGAAACCTCAATAATTTCATTAAACTCCAGGTAGCCATAAAGAATGAACACGTTTGAGCGGGGTAACACAAGTACCTGATTAAACACTTTTTATATAAGGTCACGCGGAACTGGAAAAATTCTGTTTTCCCTAGAATTGATCTTGCTTTCATTATCTACTTCAAATTTGGATTTGGTCAGTCATTGTAGTGATTAAACACTTTTATATATATATAAATACATGATTGCAAATTTACAAATCAAAAGGGAGTTGTTGGATCAAAATACATTCAAGGTTTCTATCTATTGAGGAGCTATACAAAAAAAATATATATCTAGCTCAACTGATGCTTCCAAACATCATTGTTCCCAAAAGATTTTCCTGTAAGGAAAACAAGGATAACAAAACGGGGTGAGTTATAAGCTCAATGAGGTACCAAAAATAATAACAGTCAAGGACCAAGGAACTTCATGCTCAATTAATCACATAGGTGTACCAAATAAGGAAATATGTAAACAACTTAGATAGAAAGGATACAGATGGCTCTCAGGAGCCAATTTCCCATTGCAGTACTTGATCCGACTACGTTGACCCTCCGTCAACTCCCAACTAAAGAAAACCAGTCCAGTAGAACACCGCTTTAACGCCGAATCCCGTTCACCATTCATACCCCTTTACCGGGCCCGAACGCCAAATAAAACAGGAATGGTAATACTCGAGTATACCGGAATCAAGAGTCTCAATACTCAAAGATTCCATAAAAACAGGTACCCACGGATTGTCAATTTTCTCGACCAAGCCCTTGCATGGCTCGATTTAATTAACTCCCCATGAGGTTGAGCTCAGGTTTAACAAGGAGGTCGTTGGACACACTTCCAAACGACATTATAACAAGTGCAGGTAACAAGCTCAACTTCATAACAAGTACAAGTAATAGATTTCAGCTTGTACCACACAGGCAAGAGAACGAGTGTGATAAAGTACACCCTCGTCTCAATCAAACTAAACAGGATTGTAGTCATTCATGTCATAGATTTCAAGTACAGATAACTCACATAGCAACAATGCAAGGGAGTGGTACACTCACCTGATCAAACAAGGATAATTTCAAAAGTTTCCTTCCCAAGTGTGGCTTCACTCGTCGTTACCTCCTAGAACAATCAAGGCAAACACTTAAGACTCGACTCCAAGACCGAGTATGGAATTCGCAAGTGAGACTCGGTTACGAGCCATATGCCTAGTCAAAAGAACCATTAATGCAAAGCAAAGAGGTGACCTCGGAGTGAAAAGGTAACAATTAGTCTTAAAAGCATGAACAACCTCAAAGCCCTTCCTACAATGACTGACCAAATCCAAATTTGAAGTAGATAATGAAAGCAAGATCAATACTAGGGAAAACAGAATTTTTCCAGTTCCGCGCGACCTTATATAAAAAATCATATCTCAAGTTTTGTAAGTCCAAAATTAGTAAAAATTATAACGTTGAAAAATACATTCAAAGGTCTATAACTTTCCAGAAAACACTACTGTAAGATTCAGAACGTAAGTCAGTCGAATTCAAGTCGCAAGTTGCTGCTTTATCCAGTGGAGGACAGAACAGGTACAAGATTTCAGTCAACTTTGAAAAATCACCATAAATTGGACAAATAGAAACAGGATCTAAAATTCTCACGGTTTATAGCCCTATGAATCTAGTTTAAAACACAACAACGGAACTCAATTCCGACATTTCTACATCAAGATATAGCAAATCTCCCGAGACTGCACCAAAGCTCCTACAAACATTTGGACAGCACTTCCTCTTGTCTCTCTTTACTTTTCCAGCCATCAAGGCTTCTTTTGTTTTCCTCAATCACTCCCAAAGGCACACACAAAATAAGTTCATTCAATAGCCATTCAGTAAGCTCCAAGTAGTACAAGTACAATTCAAGCTAGGAAAAAGTCCAGAAATGAAAGTTAAGCTCAAAACCAGAAAAACAGTTTTTGACATCATTTTGCAGTAATGGCACCAAAGGCACTACAATTATCGGATGAAGGTTCAAGACCCACCGTTTCGAAGCTAAGAAATAGGGCTACAATATTGAAGAAGGTCACTCAGCCCAGTTCCGAATGCAAATAGGTCACAAATGCAAGATACTACACTAGAACCGCACAAACAGATTCACAAACCACATTCTGCTGTAAACAGCATAAACCAGCCTACTTAAGTCCAAATCCTGAAATTCCAAAGCCATACGAAAGCTAAGGAACAGGGCTACATTTTATCAGAAGACATCAACAACCGATTCGGAAGCATTCTCAACCAAAATAACCCATTACAGAAGCAATTCCCAATTTCGGGTAAAACCAGGACAGCAAGGGTAATTTCAACTTTTCTCAAGCTACGCTATTCCGATTGACCTGAAATTTTGCAGGCACCTCTAAAATGTCATTCCCTACAACTTTCATGTTTTAAGCCAAGGCCAATTCGGCCTCTAACTATGGGCTACAAAACCGGGCAGAATGTAATTCCAAAAACCCTAATTTTTCAATTTTTCTTCCAAACAGAAATTGCTTGCAATTATCCACTTTTTCCACCTCCTAGATGCCTTAAATACCATTTCCAATCATCATACATAGCCACACAATCATATTCATATGAAAACAGAAAAATCCCCAATAATTAGAAAACTTCATCAATTCAACTGAAAATCAAGATTTAATCTATAAAATTGCATCTCATACCACCACTAGTCATGATTTAAGCATCATTAGAGGGAGGAGAGTGGTTTTTCACAACTCACCTTAGAAACAAGAGAGAGAGAGCAATTAGTCCTCTTAGCTTTCCAAATAACTCCACACAACACCTCACAAACACTCACTTAAGGTTTCCTATGGAACAAAAGTAAGATTAAGTGGTTGTTTTGATGATTTGGAGCAAGATGGAATCAAGAACTTGGAGAGTTTCTTTCTTTCTTCTTGAGAGAGAGGGCCGGCCAAGATGAAGAAAAGAATGGTGAATTTTTTTTGTGATTTTTGTGATTTATTTGGTCAATTGGACAAAAGGTGAATAGTGGTCTTACTTAAGACCAAATCCCATGGTGACACTTGTCACCTTCATTAATGCTTGCCTAACTTTTGTCTCTCTTATACCAATCCACTTAGCATCCTCTACTTATCTCTTAACACCCGGTAAATTAAATTCAGTATCCAAAACTTAACCTAGTTGGCCGAATTTTTCCGAACTTTTCGCCCTAGTGGGTCCCACGTTCGGTATACGCTCCAAAATTCTCATGAACTCATTTATACTAGAAAAATAACTTGAAAATTCTATTTACTCATAAAAATTATCTAAAAAATTTTTCTAATAAAGAAAATGCATAAAAGGCGTGCAATTAAATAAAGTAACGCCTAGAAAATAAGAAAATTTACGGGCTCTCACATCCAACCTCAAAACCACTTGGAGATTCACTTAAGCTTGGTGAAAGGCTTCATCTTGGAGCTTTGGTGGTGGAAAATTCTGATCTCATCTAGGTTCAAAGAGGTAACCTTCATCCTCTTTAGATCTCTCCATTTAATCAAAGTTTAGTAGTGGATTTGCAAGGGTTTGAACCCTAAGCATGGAACTAGGTAGAGGACTTGAGGAACCCACTTTATCTTGTTTTAATCTTTAGGTAGAGGTTTTGAGGTGACTTATAGGTAGCAGGCTTGAGGTGTAATTGCTTGAATATGATTGTTATGTGCGTAGATGAAAAGATTATGGTGAGAAATGAAGGAAAGATCGAAGGAAAATTGCGCATGGATGCTGGCTGAATCTGTCCTGTTATTGCCTTGCGTATGTTTCCAATTTTTTGATGCTCAAATGACTGTGAAACTGATGTATATATGTGGTATATTGTGTGTAGAAAGTTTCTACCAAAAATCATTTGATTTGGTTGAGCAAAACTTGAAATTTCGAAATTTGAAGAAATCTGGAAATGAGTTCTGTCTGTCCGAATAGTGTACCTTTGATCGAACATAACTTTTTGTACAAAGGTCAAAATCGAGTGTTGTTTGCGGCATTTGAAACTAGATATTTGTATCTTTTCAATGGTATAAAATTCACCTCTAGTTCGAACTGAGTGAGCCATAGTGATTCACCAAAATTTGCTGTCCTGTTCTGATGGTCTGTTTGAGAGAAAGGTAGAAGCTGCATCTTCTGGCTCTATTTTCTCTCACATGTGAACTGATTTTGAAAATGACTTGTTCTGATGAAATGTATAAGTTTGAACCTATTTTTCAACGCCACAAATCATTCTTAATTTGAACTTGTATTGAGCGAGATATGGCCTAATTTTCAAAGTGCAATAAAGCTGGAAAACTAGAAAGCTTTTTCTTCTTGTTGGCCGACTGGTCTATTTTATTGTGGGATATTTTATTTTGAAAATTTTGATATCAATCAACCATCAAATGTTTATTAAAGGTTTCTAGGACTTTGGTTTCAAAAATGGATCGAAATTGGATTGATTTCATTGTGCAAAATGTTTGGAAAAGAAATAAAAGCAAGAAGGCAGATTAGCCTTGAAACATTTTACGAACTTTAGTCGATTTGTTAACTGTCTTCCCACGTAAGTTTTTGAGTGAAATTTGATATAGGGGTAGTCCACATATAGAGGTTTAAGTATACCAAATTTGGTGTTATTTCAATAACCTTTCGATATCCAAATGATGCTACAAAAATAGCTTTTTAAATCTGGAAAATTACTGTTCTAGTAGTGAAAATTTACCGACTTTGAACTGCTATATCTTGATACTCAAGACTCCGAATTTAGTTCCGTCTATCGTGTTTGAAACCTTGTTTGGAATTCATATTGTGTTACCAATTTCAAAGGCTAGTTCACTTTCTGTGAATTATGCCAAATTTCCAAAGTTTGCTGAAAAACAAGATTGGTTCAAACCTGTCTTCTTGGAACTGAAACTTTGAAACTTTGAGCTGAAAAATGAATGCTTTTCATTTAGAATCTTGGAAAAGTATCTTCTAGAGACTTTTAGTACTTTGGATATAGTTTTCAATGGTAATAAGTTTTTCAATTTTAGACCTAATCAGTGCAAGATCTGATTTTTCTAAGTTTGACGCGCAAAGCTGAAATTTGCCGATTTCTTAGAAAATGAAATTTTAGAAACTTGACTTCTTATTTTGATATTGATATAGCATTTTGAACTCGATTTCATGGAGGATATGAGCTTCCTTAGTAACTTTAAAATCCTCACTTTTGAATCTTGACTATCGATAAAGTGAAGCTCTTATAAAGACATTGACT
The DNA here is from genome assembly GCF_036785885.1 of Coffea arabica. NCBI lineage: Eukaryota > Viridiplantae > Streptophyta > Magnoliopsida > Gentianales > Rubiaceae > Coffea > Coffea arabica. The sequence goes on from NC_092330.1 coordinate 17,939,333, forward strand.
TGAATTTTAAAGCAAGTGTGCGTTTTTCTTTGTTTGATAAGGAATTTGTGAATGTGTAAGAGTAATTTTTTATTGTTATTTGCTCAAGCGCTTAAGAGGATCTTGAAGAGAATCCCAGAGCTGACTACTAAAGGCCTTTTGTACTTACTCATTTATTTTGATTTGGTGAGTGTCAAGTACATGTTAAATGCATATGTGATTGAAATGTGAATTGTACAAGTGTTATACATAATACGTAAACTTGTCGAGATGAGTGTGTACTTTATCGCGCTCGTTCTCCTTTAAATGATGCTACAATTGAATTGTGCTATGTGAATTGATATTCAATTCGTGTGAAGTGAATTGTTATGTGAATTAAATAAAGTGTTGTTATTGCAAACCATATTTGTGTTGGGATATTGAGTGTAGTGAACCTCCTCGACTTATGTGTATACTCGTGGGGACGCCCTCGTCCTCTCTTTCTTTTAATTATGCGATACTTGTTACATGAATACGCATGATCGGTAATTGTTCATAAACATGTTTAACTTGTAAGCCCTGAGCGGATGCATGTACCACACCAATCTGGGTGGGAGGTGCCTCTCATACCGTTTCAGTGCTATAATCGGTTCCTTGAGCGATAGTATGTACCACACCAATTTGGGTGGGAGGTATCTCTCATGTCGACTCAAAACCCTAAACAAATAATCAGTTCTCTGAGTGATAGCATGTACCACACCAATTTGGGTGGCAGGTTGTGACGCCCCCACTTCTCCCTAAGGCGAACCAAAGGGTATCCGCGGGACGCCTGCCCAGCTCTCGCCAGGACTCAAGCAATTTCCGTCCAAGTTTAATACAATACTAGACGTTACGATTAAATATCATAATTACAATCAGTGCGTAAGCATTCAAGCTTATCAACATTCAACATCTGCCCAATCATTACATCGGAATCTCGAAATACATCAATATTCAAAATATATATATATATATATCAATCACAAGTCTAGCCCCAAAGTGCAACGGAAACCCTAAAAAACAAGAGTACGCCAAGAGGGGTTTTTCCAACATTTCTCCAAGTCCAATCCTGTTAAGGAAAACAAATCTACAGGGTGAGCAAAATGCTCGTGAGGCCAAGAACACACATGCAAGCACTTAGTCAAATAACAATCCCAAATTTAATAAATAAACCACGTTATTTCAATAATCGACCATTCAAGCAGGAAAAGTAATCAGAAGCAATTCAAGGATATAGTAGCTCTCAGGAGCTAAGTTCCACTTGCTCTGCCGATGTCATTCGTATACCTTCCCGCGTTGACCCTCCTGTCAACCGGATCGGTATTTCCATTTCTGTAGATCACCACTTACTTCCCTCCGTCCACCGTACACCCCAAGAGCCCACAAGTCATTTATTGGGCGATACTCTACGAGTATGCCAAGCAAGACCTCTTATTAGGTCGAGCTTATATGTATCTCATGGCTCGCCCCAGTCCCCGACCAAGCCCATTGCCGGCTCGAGTCTAAGGTTGGCCTATGAGTTTGGGCGTCCCCCATTCATTTGAAGGTCGAGAAGGTTCACTCCAACGACATATGTAATCATAACATAACATTTCATTTCATTCATTCATTCAATACATTTCATTCATTCAATACACTTCAATCATTCATTTGAAATTAGAACGAGTGCGATAAAGTACGCACCCGCCCTTATTTTTTTTAAAATTCCCAACAATTACCACAATTACGCAAGTATCAAGAATTCACACACTTGACACTCACCGAGCAATTCAATAGGGATTATTCTTTGGAGATTCAAGTGTCCACAGTGAGATCCTCTTGAAGGTCTCCTTGTGCGCCTGGCAATTAATAGCGGATAATCACACAAATAACCACTTATCAAGGAAGATTGTACTCTAGTACAATCTAAAGATTATTTCACAAAAGGAACCTCAATTACACGCAAATCGAGGTTCAACTAGCCTTTTATTATGTACAATATTATTTGAGTTTTTATCACGAAAAGCGAGGGCAAAACGTTTGAATAATACTAAGAGAATTAAGAATTTTGGAAAAACTCCTTTGCCTTGAAAATTGAGAAATTTCAGTTTTATCCTAAATCTTTGAAAAATCGTAACTCGCTCGGCATAAGTCGAGAATTGGAAAATTTTATACCGTTGGAAACCTCTTAGAAAGTACTATAAGTTCCTAGAAGACACTTTTCCATGAATCAAAGTGGAAAGTGTTCAAAAATGAGCTTGAAGATGCAGGATTGGTTTACAAGGCAGAATTAAGTTGGATTTCGGCCAACTTTGAAAATTCGGCACGATTCACACGTTGCAAACCAGCCTCTAAAATTTGTCACTCAATTAGAGTTCCAAGCGAGGTTTATAACAAAACAAGCAGATCAAGAATCGGAGTTTCGAGTACCGAGATACGGTAGCTCAAAGTTGGGGAAATTCAAGACTGGAGAAGAATTTCCAGATTTGAACCTCTAACTTTAGTAATTTAATTGGGTATCGAAACGAACTTGGATTGGTACCAAAATTGGCAGTATTTTACTCCAATATGAGAGGCACCGCTCTATCAAATTTCAAGGAAAAGTACCTTTGGAAAGATAGTTAATTAGTCAACCAAAGTGCAGGAAAAATTCTAAGGCAATCTGCCTTTTGACTTTCATTTTCCCAATTTCCAATCGTTTAACCAAGAAAGCTATCCAACCATGGTTCATTGGTGAAATAAAGGTCTAAGATACATCCATGATACCTTTGGTAATGGTTTAGCACCAAAATTTCAATTAATAAGATCACTCCCAAGTTTTTGTCCCAAATCAGTCCAAATATTACGTTTTTCCCAAAACAGGGCAGTCCTCTTGTTTTAGTCACAACTCAATCAATTTAACTCGAAATCGAGCATGACTTACGCCGTTGGAAAATACATTCATAGGGCTAAAATACCACAGAAGAAATCGTTTCAAAATTCGGCACCCATCTGGTTCAAAATCGGGCATCAAGTTGCTGTCTGAACACTTCATTCCAGATGAACGGAGCAACAGGACAGCGAACTTAAAACATTTGGTTTGGCTTGCTCACAACGAATCAGAACGTACATTATACACCAAATTAAAGCCAGGAATGTCTAGTTTCAAACGCCACCAACGGCACATGATTCCGACATCCGAGGACAGAGTTATAGCCGAAATACTACCACTGGTCAGAGTCATACGCGAACAGTTTTCCAGATTTGCTAGTTTCTCAAAAAATTCATTTGCTTAATTAAACCTCAATGTTTTCCAATGAAATTTTTCACACATCTAATACATCCTATAAACATCCAATTCAAGCCATTAGACCAGTAAAAATTGGCCTCAAAATGGCCGAACATGGCAGGGGCAAAATCGGAAATTTTTGCTTCTTACACCCAATGAAGTTTCTACTAATTACCCACCACTAATGCATCATTTTAACCACTAAACCAACAATATAACCACCATCAATCATCAAATCAGCAACAACAACCCAAGTGTGGGAATTCAAAGAGCCCACTAACACATTTTTACACCATACACAAGCTAACAAAATGCATGCATGAACTTAACAAGGTAAGATAGCTTCCAAACTTCAAGTTTCCAAGAGTGGATCATCACTTACTTTGGTTTGGTGTTCAAGCAGAATTTTCGGCCCTCTATTACCCCAGAAAAACCGTGATTTCCAGCCCTTGTTTGCAGCTCAAAATGCTCCTCAAGTATCAAGCTAGGTGTGGTGCAAGTTTGGTTGAATTTGGAGATGATTTGGGGTGGTTTTGAGTGAGATTTGTGAGCTGAAAATTTTGAAGTAATGGAGTTAGAGAGAGGAGGGTGTTGGTCGGCAATGAGGAGAGAGAAGAGGGAGTGTGATCTGATTTCTTTTAGCTTCCAAAGGAAGATACTAACTTGTGGCCACAAATCACCCATTAGTCAACTCTCATTAGGGGCCGTTTGGCGCGATTACGGCTCGATTTTCTCGCGCGTTTGGTTCACTAGTGCACTAAACCTCCAATACATATATATTCATGTAAATATTCTTCACTCTTAATTGACCCGAAATAAGGGTCTAAAGTCCCTCAAATAAAGTTGCGCGTGTGAAAACGCGTACTGTCAATTTTAACGCTATAACGCGAAACTTCCGAGAATTTCTTATAACGATTGCACTACTAACTATCACTTGAGTATTTATTCATGAGATTACCTATTTTAGGACCATAGTACAAGTCTCCAATATTCCAAGCTTATTGTGCTACTACGCGGATAAAATCTCCAAGCACTATTCACTATTTTTACTAAACGTACTCCAGGAAATTAATTCTTGAAACAAGTCACTTTAAAAATATAACGAAGCTATATTTCCACGTAATTAGGTTCAATAGGTCTAGAAAATAATACTCGGAATAAATGAACAAGTAAATAGTTAAATAAGCTCAAATTAGGGTTTTAATAGGAGTTTTACGAGTCCTCACATGAGTCGAGTATTAACTCCTCAAATCTCCAATAAATTTGTATCCATGCGTCTTTTGGAAAACTATCCACGCGTGAGTAGTATATGCTCACTTAGAACTTAATCACCTTTAATTCTCGATTAACTTTTCTTAATCTGCTATTGTCCGTTCTTAATTTCCCCAGGATAATCATACTCTCGAATACAATATCACCTTGAAACACTCGCGTTCATTATTTCTCACTCAAACAATCCTCCGAAAATTGAAGTTGTTAACGGGACGTTTTAAAAGCATAATGAAGACATTATTCCATACGAATGGATTTAAAATGGTCGTAATAAATTATTTGGGAAAAACAGGTGGATTAATACTTAATTAAACCATTAATATTCGATAAAAATAAGAAATTTTTCGGGTCCTCACACAGGTACCTCTCATGTCGATTGAGTACCATAAATAATTGTAATCGGTTCCCTGAGCAATAGTATGTATCACACCGATTTGGGTGGGAGATACCTCTTATGTTGACTCAGAACCCTAAACCATTTTCAGTCGATTGGAACGATGTCTTATTGGCCACTCATACGTGCTATAATCGGTTCTCTGGATGGTAGTATGTACCACACCGATTCGAGTGGGAGGTACCTCTTATGTCGATTCAGAACCATAATCAAAGTATAAGTCGATTGGAGCGATATCTCATCAACTACTTATTTCTCTGAGCGGTAGCATGTACCACACCGGTTCAGGTTGGAGATACCTCTCATGTCGACTCAAAACCATAAATAGAGTAAGTGAAGTTCTATAGAATTAAATATCTACCCAGTTGACGGAGTGTCACCACGTGAAGGTATTGGATCGAATTTGGGCAAAGCAATTGGAAATTAGCTCCTGAGAGCTCCCGTATCCTTATCAAGTGTGTTTTGTGTTATTTTGTGAATAACTCGAATGTTATAGCTTTATTTCTCGTATGAGTTTATTTCTACTTGAATTACGTGCTTGCATGTGTTAGCTTATCCTATTAGTTTTGTTTTCCTTAACAGGTGTTGGAATGGAAGGAATTGTGAAGAACCCGACTCGATGGTCTTTTGATTAGGGTATTAAATGTATTTAATTAGACGACTTTTGGAAGTTGTATATTTTGGAGAAATTGATGTATTTTGAATACTTGTGATGTAAGATTGAATACTTATGTAAGAAAGCGACTTTGTTTTTCAATTCGACTTTTGTTATTGGTTATTTACTTTTAAGTTTGAACTAGAATGGTATCGAGTCCTGGCGAGAGTTAGACAGGCGTTCCTCCGATACCCTTGGTTAGCCCTTGGGAGAAGTAGGGGCATTACAGATGTTATCTCATCGACTATATTCACTGCTTGAGATCCTAAACCCCACTAGCTAGTTGGTCCAATCGAGCAAGCAAGGATTTGGTTGAGGAGATTGGCGAGCCATGGGTACTGTATTGGTTGAAAATTCGGCACGATTCACACGTTGCAAACCAGCCTCTGAAATTTGTCACTCAATTAGAGTTGTAAGCGAGGTTTATAACAAAACAAGCGGATCAAGAATCGGAGTTTCGAGTACCGAGATACGGTAGCTCAAAGTTGGGGAAATTCAAGACTGGAGAAGAATTTTCAGATTTGAACCTCTAACTTTAGTAATTTAATTGGGTATCGAAACGAACTTGGATTGGTACCAAAATTGGCAGTATTTTACTCCAATATGAGAGGCACCTCTCTATCAAATTTCAGGGAAAAATACCTTCGGAAAGATAGTTAATTAGTCAACCAAAGTTCAGGAAAAATTCTAAGGCAATCTGCCTTTTGACTATCATTTTCCCAATTTCCAATCGTTTAACCAAGAAAGCTATCCAACCATGGTTCATTGGTGAAATAAAGGTCTAAGATACATCCATGATACCTTTGGTAATGGTTTAGCACCAAAATTTCAATTAATAAGATCACTCCCAAGTTTTTGTCCCAAATCAGTCCAAATATTACGTTTTTCCCAAAACAGGGCAGTCCTCTTGTTTTAGTCACAACTCAATCAATTTAACTCGAAATCGAGCATGACTTACGCCGTTGGAAAATACATTCATAGGGCTAAAATACCACAGAAGAAATCGTTTCAAAATTCGGCACCCATCTGGTTCAAAATCGGGCATCAAGTTGCTGTCTGAACACTTCATTCCAGATGAACGGAGCAACAGGACAGCGAACTTAAAACATTTGGTTTGGCTTGCTCACAACGAATCAGAACGTACATTATACACCAAATTAAAGCCAGGAATGTCTAGTTTCAAACGCCACCAACGGCACATGATTCCGACATCCGAGGACAGAGTTATAGCCGAAATACTACCACTGGTCAGAGTCATACGCGAACAGTTTTCCAGATTTGCTAGTTTCTCAAAAAATTCATTTGCTTAATTAAACCTCAATGTTTTCCAATGAAATTTTTCACACATCTAATACATCCTATAAACATCCAATTCAAGCCATTAGACCAGTAAAAATTGGCCTCAAAATGGCCGAACATGGCAGGGGCAAAATCGGAAATTTTTGCTTCTTACACCCAATGAAGTTTCTACTAATTACCCACCACTAATGCATCATTTTAACCACTAAACCAACAATATAACCACCATCAATCATCAAATCAGCAACAACAACCCAAGTGTGGGAATTCAAAGAGCCCACTAACACATTTTTACACCATACACAAGCTAACAAAATGCATGCATGAACTTAACAAGGTAAGATAGCTTCCAAACTTCAAGTTTCCAAGAGTGGATCATCACTTACTTTGGTTTGGTGTTCAAGCAGAATTTTCGGCCCACTATTACCCCAGAAAAACCGTGATTTCCAGCCCTTGTTTGCAGCTCAAAATGCTCCTCAAGTATCAAGCTAGGTGTGGTGCAAGTTTGGTTGAATTTGGAGATGATTTGGGGTGGTTTTGAGTGAGATTTGTGAGCTGAAAATTTTGAAGTAATGGAGTTAGAGAGAGGAGGGTGTTGGTCGGCAATGAGGAGAGAGAAGAGCGAGTGTGATCTGATTTCTTTTAGCTTCCAAAGGAAGATACTAACTTGTGGCCACAAATCACCCATTAGTCAACTCTCGTTAGGGGCCGTTTGGCGCGATTACGGCTCGATTTTCTCGCGCGTTTGGTTCACTAGTGCACTAAACCTCCAATGCATATATATTCATGTAAATATTCTTCACTCTTAATTGACCCGAAATAAGGGTCTAAAGTCCCTCAAATAAAGTTGCACGTGTGAAAACGCGTACCGTCAATTTTAACGCTATAACGCGAAACTTCCGAGAATTTCTTATAACGATTGCACTACTAACTATCACTTGAGTATTTATTCATGAGATTACCTATTTTAGGACCATAGTACAAGTCTCCAATATTCCAAGCTTATTGTGCTACTACGCGGATAAAATCTCCAAGCACTATTCACTATTTTTACTAAACGTACTCCAGGAAATTAATTCTTGAAACAAGTCACTTTAAAAATATAACGCAGCTATATTTCCACGTAATTAGGTTCAATAGGTCTAGAAAATAATACTCGGAATAAATGAACAAGTAAATAGTTAAATAAGCTCAAATTAGGGTTTTAATAGGAGTTTTACGAGTCCTCACATGAGTCGAGTATTAACTCCTCAAATCTCCAATAAATTTGTATCCATGCGTCTTTTGGAAAACTATCCACGCGTGAGTAGTATATGCTCACTTAGAACTTATTCACCTTTAATTCTCGATTAACTTTTCTTAATCTGCTATTGTCCGTTCTTAATTTCCCCAGGATAATCATACTCTCGAATACAATATCACCTTGAAACACTCACGTTCATTATTTCTCACTCAAACAATCCTCCGAAAATTGAAGTTGTTAACGGGACGTTTTAAAAGCATAATGAAGACATTATTCCATACGAATGGATTTAAAATGGTCGTAATAAATTATTTGGGAAAAATAGGTGGATTAACACTTAATTAAACCATTAATATTCGATAAAAATAAGAAATTTTAAAGGTCCTCAATCCTCCCCTCCTTAACAGAATTTCGTCCTCGAAATTCACACCTGAGAAAATATCATTCCCTTCATGGTTAAGTCTATCTGATCGATCACCAACGTACGTTTTTCGAACTTACACTTGACAATTTCCATTCATTCGACTAGCAGTCAAACCTTGATTTTTTTTTTCTTCAATAGGTATTTTAACTTCCAAATCATAGAGCAACTTAATCGGCCTCATGTCTACCTCATATAGGCAATATCTTCACTTCTTTAAGGCAAATATTGTAGTTATTTACTCCCAATCAGGAGGTGGCTACTTCCTCTCGTAATATTTTAACTTCCTAGAGGCATATACAATCAGCTTATCATGTTTTATTAATATACATTCTAAACCATCCTTTGAATCATCTGTGTAAATCACAAAATTACCTCCTACACATGTACACCGATTAACATTCTGCATCTCAAGATTTTTCCTTACATATAGAACCTCAAATGGTTTGCCAAGTCTTGCACTCTTACAAAAGTCCTTGATAGCCAAAGGAAGTATTCGGCTAATTCCGAGAATTCCAAACTTCAATATGCTTTTCTGGGCGTTTCCTCTTATACAATCTTTCATTTTAGTTGAGTCAATAATAATTCCTTCCTTAGATACTGTATAACCTAGAAAGGCTATTTCCTTCCAATCAAACCCACATTTGTCGAACTTAACGAAAGTTGGTGCATTCTCGGGGTTTGTAACACATCTCCAAGTATCTTTCATGATCTTCTCAAACCTTAGAGTATACCGATATATCATCAATAAATGCCACCACAGATTAATCCAATTACGATCTAAAACCCCAATGCATTCAGGTCATAGTTGCTACTAGTGCATTGGTCAACTCAATGGCGTAATTGAAAGTTCAAAGTGTCTCTATCTTGAATTGGAAGTGATTTTAAACACATCAGTTTTTAGAGTCCTCAACTGGTAATAACTCTACTTTAAATTCAACTGAAATAATATCACGGCTCCTTGCCATTGGTCGAAATTTCCGATTATGTGAGACAATGGAGCATTTGTTCTTAGTGGACACATCGTTCAAGTCTCGTTATTGTGTATATATATATATATATATATATATATATACCCTCAAGCTTCCATTCCAAATGTGATATCCGACTCCTCAATCATTATGCTCGGAAATCTACCAAAGATTTTCTTTCATTAACCCAAGTCTCACAGTATTAATATATCAAATTGGTAACCAAACATTGGATTCCAACTTCAACACCAAGCTCTCGATTTGGTCACGATCCCTAGTCGCCTCCAGACCTTAGGGTGGTCTATATTCTCAAGCACAATCTCGACTATGTCTAATACCGTTCGTGTCTTATTATAAGTCTAAAAGTGTGGGCAAGATTTTGAATATACATGTAAGTCGTAAAACAAATCAAAAGCGGAGTAAAGTTTCATATGTCATAAGGATCATAATAGGTACATCAAGTGGGAATAGATTTATCCAATCATTTCAAAAGGAAAAGGGGAAACAATAAGGTCGTAACAAAACGTGCCAAATTGCCAAGATGCAAAACAAAAGACTTTTTCCCTTTTTCCACAAGGTGAAATGTCCAAAAGTGCTAGTCTATTCTAGGGTACTACAACCCCTATCCCTTGAGTGCAGTCAAAGCATCCTCACTCGCAAAACTTCCACTACTAGAACCCCTTTCATAACCATTAGTACTTGTAGACACCAAATTTTTGGTGTAATTTCTTTTACTTTTTATTCTCATTTGTCGTGGTTGCTTTTAGTTTTTTTAGTTTCTAGTTTTTATTTTTATTTTTATTTTTATTTTTAAGTTTTAGCGTAGAAAAATCATGGAAAAAGAGAAAAAAAGGAAAAGCATTCAAAAATTATGCTTTAGTTGTTTTGATTTAAATTCAATGTTTTCTTGGAAAAAATATGAAAAATGAAAAAGGGGGAACCCCGATTGCGGGTTTTGGGCTATTTAAGAAAGAAAAAAAAAAAAGAAAAAAGAAAAAAAAAGAAGGAAAAAGAAAGAAAAATTAGCATTTCATTTTTATCTTTTTATGCCTAGTTCCGCTCATTTTATTCAATCTGTCTTCATTAGTTATTTTTCTTAATTAGTTAATTATATTGTGTTAAATTATTATTTTAAAAAAAAAAAAAATCAAAAATCATAATTCCATTTCTGCCGAATCCATTTCCACTTCACATTCCAGTATTTTCTATCCTCAGTACCGGTTTCTTTCTCCACTACCACCCACCGACTGAAGATGCATTGTGATCCACTACCTTGATATTAACGGCTGAGAGGAACAAAAGAAAGAAAAACAAGAGCCACCAAAATTTTTTCTTTCATCTTCAGTTCTGAATCTGTGCGAAAGAGTGAGAGAGAGCAAGTGGAAGTCGTGTGAGCTGCTGATCATCATCACCTTCGTCAACTCCAGCCATAAAAACCGCAACTCCACTCCACAACTCCATTGGGTTTCGGACCAAGAACAAACGAGAGAGAGAGACTTACCTCGTGAGTATCGAAGAGGAAAGAAAAGAGGAGAAACCGCGAGCTGCAAAAAATTTCCTGTTCTGTCCGCGAGCTGAGGGAAGAAACCAGGAGACCACCGCGTGAGAACAACCGATCCTACACCCTTCCCTCTCCTAGCTTTGGTCATTTTCAACCTCAACCAAGCTGCACTTCACCATTTCCAGCCGCAACTCATCAAACCAGGCGGCAGGCTAGGCGACGGGCAAAACGAAAGCTAGAGGGAGAAGAGCAGAGGAGCGGCTGGAAAAGGTTGGAGCTTGCCGGAATGTACTGCCATCACCGACGAACTGTCACCGAGAGGATAAGGTAAGCTATCCCTTTCCTTCAAATTTCATGCTCAGACTCTTAAAACTCAAAGCAGATTTGTTACCATAATTTTCCAGCTTTGCCGAGAAGCTGAAATGGAAATGCAATTTTAATTTCGTTCCCCTGAGGCAGGCTGAGCTTATAAATGTGATTAACTAGCTAAGAAGTAGGTGATTAAGCTTTGCATGAAGTTCATTAGTTCGGCTAAGCAAGGAAAAAATATGAAACAGAAAACTGCTACATGCAAGTTCATCCGAGGGTGGTGAACAGAATTTCTGGAATTGTGGATGATTATAGTTGCTGACCGAACTTGATTTGAACTAGTTATGATAGTAATTTCATTAAGTAGCCTTGCATGTTAGTTTTGGGTACTTAGCACAATGATTCAACCAAGGTAAATTCGGATTTAAGACCAACTAAGTGCTGGAAAATTTATGTGATTTGCCGGGGGAGTGAAACTGGAATTTGCAGTTGTTTTTTTGGAATTTTTCCCTGGAAAATAATGCTTGGAAATGCATGAAAAGTTAGAAAATGGCTGTCTTTTGCTTGCTTGGTGCTGAGTTTTGTGTGTTTGGGTTTAAAAGACATTTGAATCATGCCCAAGTACCTGCTGGAGAATGCATATTCATTTTGCTGCACCAGAAATTTACGGTTGTGTCTTGCTATTTTCTTCCATTGTGGTTCCAAGCTTTGCTGTTTTTGTTAGATAGTAATTCCAGCCTTAGTTTGCAAGCATGATAAGCTTAATAGGAATTTGAGTTTGGGTTTGTGGTTTGAGATGTTTGAGTGCATCTTGTCATGCAAAATGCTGAAGTTCAAGAACACTGCTTGTTGAAGTTTAAAAGTTTCCTGTATGCTTGAATAAAGTTGTCAAGTCTTTTTGTTTGTTTGGTCTGAATGAAGTTTATTGGAGTTGAAAACATCTAATCAAAGCTGTTTTTGAATCGAAAATCTAAGTTGAAAGCAAAGTGCAGCAGTTTTTATTTTCGGTTGTTGAAGCTTAATTAAATCAGTCGCATAAGCTGCTTGTTTTCGTTCATTGCATGAAACTTAGCATGAAAATCCTCCAAGAGTCCCATGGTTCATAGGTGTTTAGCCATGTTGGATTGGAGTAATTTCAAGGCTGTTGTACGCATTTGCTTTGCTGAAATGCAGAACTTTGCACATGAAAATTTGCAGCAGAAAAAAAAGTTGTCGCATTCTCTTTGCTGTTTCCTTACCTGCATTGGCTCACTAAAGTGTCGGCCATTCAGTTTGTTAGTTAACCTTGTTTGCAAAAAGAAGATTTGGAAGACTGGTTTGGGTTTACATGTTTGGGTTTTGGAACATTTGAACCATGACCAGACAATTGCTAAAAAGGAATGAACTAGAATTCTGCCAAGCCATCTTCTAACATTTTGAACAATTTCCCTGCTATGTTTTTGCTTTGCTTGGATGTTGAAATCATGTTGCATGTTGCTGGGATAAGGGTTTTGGACGTCTTGGTTGAAATGTTTTGATCAAACTTGTGCTGAAGTTGGAGTTTGCTTGCAAAAAGTGTAACCTGCGGTAATATTTCTTGATTGCAGAAACACTTCTTCATTGCAGAACCTGTTTCACGTTCTTGCATGTTTTGCATGAAAAAGCTTTTCAAAATTTGCACTTTGGCCCCCCAAGTCTCCCTTTGTTGCATTGTGGCCCAATTATGTGCTGATTTCTTGCAATTAGATCCTTGGATAATTGCAATTGTACCATTTCCCAACCTTTCCTTTGCCCCTAGACCTTTGAAGTTCCTAAAAATATTTAATTAAGCTTGAGTGCTTGGTTAATGTTCGCAATTGGGTCCTTGGCAGCTTTATTTTTTTTAATTTAATTTCATTGTTTGTTTGCTTCAATTAACCTCCATGCTTTGTTTAAATTGCACTTCATGCATGAATTTAAGAGCTTTATGACCGAATGAGCTCGTGTTTGCCTATTTTCTTTAATTTCCCTAAATAAATTGGTTGTTTGACCTTTTCTTGGCTTTTGGAACCGTTAGAGTGCTTAAATGTTTCAATTGAATTCGAATGGTTGACTAAGGTTTGTAATTGGGTCTTTAGTTGGTAATTGGGTCTTTGGTGGATCCCTTTATTGAGAACTTATGCATTATTTGATTCCATTTAAATTGTAATTAGGAGAGATTTGGTGACTTTAGTATACTTTACTATTTGAGGTACCTTGACCTTTTTATTGTTTTGAAGCCATTTTTCTTTCATTTGGACACCATTCAAAGGGGCGGTATAATTTCTTTTATCCCTTTTTGTGTCTCTCCTGTGTGAACCAACGTGCTACGTGAAAAATACATGTCTACTTTGTTTTTTTTTTAGCCTTTCCTTAATTTCTTTTATTTATGTCATTTACTTTTGTTTTTTTTATCTAAGTTATTTTTTTAATGGGGTATGTGTACACCTCTTGGCTTGTAATAGATAGGGCTGTGGCGAGCAATTTGGTCCCTTTTCCCTTCCCCATTTGTTTTAGTTAGCCAATGTAATAGGCTCATTAGCTTGGTAGCTTGTGTTTGTTGCTATGTGTTAAATTGCTTTATTAGGTCCTTGCATTTAGTCGAGCATGCTAAGTGTTATGTGCTACGTGTTTATAAGTGATTTGCATGTCTATTTGCTTTCTATAGTTATAAATGAATATGATGGATGAATGCACGTCACCACACTAGTCCAACGCTAGTTGTGGCTCATTATTTCGTATTCCACTAGTCCAACGCTAGTAGGAATTCCTAGATATGGGTTAGTCCAACGCTAGACCCTTAGGGACTTCCCCTCGTTAGTACATGCTTGCATGTTCATTACATGTCATGCATTTTTTTTAGTTTTATCATTTTGCATGCCCCTCGAACCCCTTTTCCCTCCATTTTAGGATTTTTGCATTTCATGCTAGTTATAGGGTTCATCTGCTTGAGGGTCCCCTTAAATATGGGATATAGACGAGTGTGGCTTTTTCTAAGCCTTAGCACGCTTGTATTCCCTCTATAAAAGGGCAAATTGAGTCACGATTTAGGTCTCCCCGTACCCAATATGCATGAATTCCCTAGACTCATGCATTTTCAAATCCACTTTACCATTTTATACCCTCATCACACTTTCATTTTTCCTCCCATTTTGCACACGTGCACCTTTATGTTTCTTCACTTGCACACGAACACTTTTATCATCACTTGCACACATGCACTTCATATTATCATTTCACCTACCATACCTTGCCCGCTCACGTGCACATTTTCATTTACATATTTATTGTTTTTTATTACTTTTTCAAACTCATGTCCTCACATTGCATACATGCATTTCATTCATTTGCATCCCACTCGCATTATTCGTGACCTCTCCAAAGGGTCATTATTGGGCTTCACAATTAATGTGATTGGCACCATTCAACCTTTGAAGAGAAATTTTCCCCAATACCCCTAGGTCTAGGGTTTTCATTCATATAGTACATCCAAATGTAATAAATTCTTTGGTTAAAACAAGAAAATATTTGATTAAATCACGCAACTAGCCTTGGCTAGGTCGAAGGGGTGCCTTGGATTTTTATCCTTGCCTTCCCCTTCGTCAAATGTGACTCCCGAACCTTTTTCGTTGGTTTACGTGGACTAGGAGTCGTTTAAAAGGGGTTTCTTAATATTTTTTCCTATTTTTCTTTAAAAATTCATTTTTTTAGGTGACTTGGTACACCCTAACTCATTACCAAGTGGCGACTCCGATTTTTTATTTCAAAAACCCTTTTTAAACTATAATTTTAGGTCAAATCGTCGCATTCTCAAACCCCCATTTAGACCCATTTTTCTTTTAAATAACAATTCATTTTCCAATCACAAATTGAATCAAAAAATACATTTTTTTCAAACCATTTATTTATTTTTTCTTATCAAAAAAAATGGGGCGCGACAGTTGGCGACTCCACTGGGGACATTTGAGAGTCCGAGCAAATTTGATTTAATCAACCTTTTCTTCTTTTAACCTTTTCATATATCACATTTGGGTGTTTTAGGGTTGCATTTTTCCTTTTTAGAACTTTTGCATTTCACGCGTATCCAACTACTCCCTCGCTCACGAATGTATGATTGGTTGATTGGATGTATGTTTACTTGCTTATCTCGCGCTTGCATTGCATTTAGGGGGGGTGTGTCACCCTAGAGCCTCGCGTTGGTTCTCGATCCCTCCCCTCCAAAACGTGCACTATCATACGCGCATACGCTTTATTATTCATCCCTCTTTATTTTCTTTTTAGTGGCTTGTCACGCCACTCCACCCTAGTAGGATTAGGAGACCCACTTGGACGTGTGATCGTGGCACGACGTGTGCGTAGCACGATCCAATGGGTCACTCGATCTTCCGCTTTAAACTTTGGGTTAATAGCCTTTAGTTTTTAGTCGAAGGTTGAGGATTTTTATAGATTCACTCAAACATGCAGCCGTAACACGACGTGTGCGTAGCGGTGTTTGGGGAATCGCTCGAGCCACCGACAAAGGGCCTTGGGAGTGATGACCCTTGGCCACGAGTCTGAAGGCTTGGGGGCCTGATCTTATTGAGTATAGATGCATTAGCGAACCCCAACCTCATGCATCCATATAGTTTCACCTAGGGTAGAGTCTGTCTTACCCTATTAGGGACACCTTTCACGAGGGGAGGGATCCCACCCTTTTTCCTTATTTATGTTTCCTGCTTTTTATATCTTTTAATTGTCCAACGTGTTATGTGTTGAACTAACTTTCCTTGTCTTTTGCCTTTGCATTCACAAACGTTAGGAAATAAGAGGTCTGGCATGACCTTCTTTTAGAACCTACCCTTGTAGATAGGTTATTGCACGTTTAAAGATTTTGGTATATTGCATTCATAAATTAATAATTGCATAGCATTCTAAGCCTACCTTGGCGTATAAAAGGTCCCTTTAGGTCATAATATCATGTTTTATCGCTTTAATAAACTGGCATCACGCATCCACCCTAGGAAGGGAATGCCATTTAGGGGATCCCGTGTTTAGGAATAAGCCACCATATGTCTCGGATACTTAATCCAAGGAGACTTGCACGTTTACATTTTTTTGTATCATCCAAAGGGGTAGTGCACAAGGTAAGGTAGGATCCGATCATTTTCATAGAGCGATCTTTGGAATATGAGCGTCTAATAATCACCTTTTGGCCACTTTATCAAAATTGGTAAAAATCCCTTGCGTAAAGGACATTAATTTGAAGAAACCCAAATAATTCTTCACTATTGAGACGATAAATCAATGGAGGCCAAATCTTGATTTTAGGAGGCTCATAGACTAAGGCATTGAAATGATTTCTTGAAACTACCCAATGGGTAGAGAACTCAATCGATTTTTGAACAAATCATCCATTTTATCCAATCCATTTTTTGTCAATTCATTCAATTTTAGTTCAATCTAATCATTTTTGAATAAATTCATTTCATCCAATTCGTTTGACCAATTTACCCTTTTTAGGGTCATCCGGTCAATTTTTGAATAAATCAATTCATTTGACCAATTTACCCTTTTCAGGGTCATCCGGTCGATTTTTGAATAAATCATCAATTCATTTGACCAATTTACCCTTTTAGGGATTTGGCCGATTTTTAAAATAAATCATTAACTCCATTTCATCTCTTTGGCCAATTTACCCATTTTTAAGGCGAAATCAAGTTGATTTTGAAGAGATCATCAATTTCATTCAATTCAGTTGACCAAGTCTATCTATTCGATCAATTTTGAATAAATCGTCAATGTTATCCAGCTTACCTATTTTTGGGTAAATCGGTCGATTTTGAATAAATCACCAATTTTATCCATTTGACTCGCTTTTTCCCCTTTAGGGTTCATTGAATAAATTAATCGAGACATGGCAATCCCTTTCACAAATCATTTTATGTGTAGATCAAAGCAAGCAATCCGTTCTGACTTCGTCCTCATGTTTTAGGGCAAATGTCTCTTCTCACTCCAAGTGGCCAAATTTTTCAAATCATTCCTCACACGATCAGTCGATCGGATCCATCAGGTATTGTATAGTGCCTGCTCTGGAGGACTGCATTTTCATGCTAGGCCTACCCTTGGCACAAAAGGGTTCCCCCATAGGACATGCATCCGAATTTTCTGAATATCTACTAACTCTTGTTTTTTCTTTTCTTTTTTCTTTGTTTTTATTGGAATAACTAAGCGAGGGTTAAATCTAAAGGCAATCTTTCAAAAATTCTCAGGTAATATTTAAATATAGCTTCTCGTCGAAGCCCCATCATAACGCGATCCCGTAGTCAAGCCCAGAGGAGTCGTGTAAACATGAGTTCACAACCGGAACAGTCAGATAGGTCTGCTACTACCGCTCAACCCGAGACTTCGAGTTTGGGGATTCAGTTGACTGAGATGCTTACCAAGTTTGGAGAGATGGCGTCTGAGATGGCCGCCCAAAAGAAGTTGAATGATGAGCTAATTAGCAGCGGAGTTCAACCCGAACCTGTACCCGCCAGACAGCCTGAGCAAGAGCCATTTGTCCTACCTTCGGCCCATGCCACTATTACTCCATCATTCCCTATTGCACCCGAAGAAACTTTCACCTATCCCACCACAAATTTGCCATACACTTACCCTCCTCATCCTTCATTTTTTCTTACTCACACGCGAGGTCCACCACCCAAATCACTTCAAATATACCACCTGAGCCACATACCTTTTATTACCCTGCTGCTGAGCCATTCCTGCCGGACCATACTTTTCAAACCAAGCTAGAAATGGGGGAATCTTCCGCTCCCGTTGATATGAAGCTGCTTAAGCGCCTTGATCGTTTTGATGAATTTATAAGGAAGAGTCAGGGGTTGAACAAGCAAGGAGTCCTGGATTACGGTGAGCTTTGCCTTTTCCCGAATGTGCAATTGCCTGAGGGGTTCAAAACTCCGAAGTTTAACAAGTATGATGGGACGGGCAATCCCAAGACACACCTCCGACTGTTCGCCAACAAGTTGGGTAGGCCAACAGATGATGAAAATCTGCCTTTGAGGCTATTTCCAGAAAGTCTGGAGGGGGATGCACTCGACTGGTATTCCAAGCTGAAACCTGAAGAAACGAAGACCTGGTTTGACTTGTCCAACGCTTTTGTAAGGCAGTACGAGTATAATTGTGAGCTGGCTCCAACACGAACCACGTTGGAAGGGACAAAGAGGAAGCCATCTGAAGATCACAAGACTTATGCCAAGAGGTGGAGGAAAATAGCTGCAAAAGTCGAGCCACCAATGACGGAAGACGAAATCATACGTACTTTCATTAAGGCACATGATCCGCCGTACTTTGAAGAAATTTTTCGCATGACTGGATGCTCATTTGCCGCAATTGTTAATAAGCTTGAGGAATTTGATGATTTCGTGAAGGCTGGAAAAATTGTTAATGTGTCTGCCCTAAAAACTCAAGTGGAAGCTTTGCAAAGCCAAGGAGGTAATGGGAAGAAGCAACAATTCAAAAAGCAAGAGGGGGAAACTGCCTTCACCTGGAATCAAAACCCAGTCCCAAGACCCAGACCTCGACAATACCCTACCTACTCAAACCCTTACCCCTACTACTTAAATCCTCATCCTGTTTACCACACCAATATCACTCATCCTCGACCTCGCCCAAATTATGCCAACCCGCCTACAACCCTTTTCCAAATATCTCAACCAAGCTTTCAACAAGCTCGTCCTCGGCCTCCTTACCACCAAAGATTTTCCTCACCAAATAGACCCACCTACAACTATCCCCGACCCACTGAAACCTACAATCAAAGCCGTACCCGAACCTTCGCCAACCTAGGCAGGCCTTTGGACCAATTGTATGAGCAATTGAAGGTTGCCAACAAAATAGGTGTGATTCCCCCTCCAACTTACCTTCATGGCATGCCTGCTGGGTACAATCCACATGCTATTTGTGCCTATCATTCGGGAGTACCTGGCCACTCAACCGCCGATTGCAGGGCACTTAAGCACAAAGTCCAAGACATGATCGAGGCAGGAGAAATAGTGCTAAGGAAAAGAGGTGAACAAGGGCCGATCATAAGTACAAATCCTTTTCCTGAACACCAGGACACCTTCGAGGCATCCACCTCCAACGACGAAATTTGAAAATCCTGAAGGAGTTTTGCACAATTTGGATGGCCGAGTATCTTCCCTCTCGAAGGGAATTTCGGTAAATCTAGGGGTTGTTATTTACTAAAGTTCACAAAAACCATTTCTTGCATATGTGAATAGTTTCATGAAAACATCTTTCGCAATTAAGTTTTTGTCTTGTTTTCGCTTTGATTAGTTTTTCCATTAAATGCACAATTTGTTTATTTGATTATTGTCCTGAATTTTAATTCTTTTAAATGGCCAAAGATGAAATTATTTGACCCTTTGAATATCACTGTTCTGGATTCCGATAATACCATTCATCTAAAAATCCCTTCATTAAGAAATCCCTTCATTGAAA
The DNA here is from genome assembly GCF_036785885.1 of Coffea arabica. Lineage (NCBI taxonomy): Eukaryota > Viridiplantae > Streptophyta > Magnoliopsida > Gentianales > Rubiaceae > Coffea > Coffea arabica. Next base: position 17,959,120 of record NC_092330.1, read on the forward strand.
AATCCCTTCTTTGAGAAGGTCAGAAATCCCTTCGTTGAAAAATCCCTTCTTTGAGAAGGCCAAAAATCCTTTCGTTGAAAAATCCCTTCTTTGAGAAGGCCAAAAATCCCTTCATTAAAAAATCCTTCATTGAAAAATCCCTTCATTAAGAAAGCTCTTCATTGAAAATCCTTTCGTTAAGAAAGCCTTTCATCAAGAAATCCCTTCCTTGCCAAGTTCGAAGCTGATTGATTAAAGCAGCGTCACCGACAATTGATTTTGATGGATGAAAAGCAGCTGAACGCCATGTGCCATGGCTAATGTTATCAAAGTGCGTGGCCTGTGTTCATAACAAAAAGGTCCGCCTCCGAGCCTTTAGAGAAGGAGGACAAAGAGTTAAAGCGAGTTTTGCCAATGCAAGATGAAGTCAAAGACGAACTTGATCTAAACTGGTAAGGACATTTGTCATTCAAAAAGGTGCCACCGAGTGGAGCACTTATCCTTGAAGAGATGGATAGGCAAACATTCTCTCAACCTATCAAATCATACATGTGTAAGAAGTCTTTATTTTTTATTATGCAAATTTCCTTTGGGAAATCATGCAAGGGACAAGGTAAAAGTCAGGCCATCTTCCTTTCCAATCAAAACATTTCATCCCTAGTTATCCCTTTTGAGCCATCAGAGTAGTAATTTTCGTTTGGCAGCCCCTGAGAGTTGCAAACCCCACTGGGGCAAATTTATTTTGAAAGAGAAAGAAAAAGCAGAAAACCGTACACTGGGGCAAAATTTTTGAAAAAGTTCAAAAGAAGGGCAAAAGGCCAAAAGACAAATCAATCAAAACAAAAAAAAAAAAAAAAAAAAAGAAGGAACCCCACACTGGGGCAAATTTAGTTTTGACGAAAAATGCAAAAGTGAGAAATATGCAATGAAAATGCAAAGAAAGAAAAATCCAATCAAACTGGGGCAAATTTCCTCGGTTTTGTTCAGAAATTGGAGATAATTTCAAAATGATGCAATCTCAAGTTAGTTCACCTCTTATAAGCACAAATTGCTTTCAAGCCTCAACTTTTCTTGAAAACACCCCACCTGACCTCATTACAAAAGCCCAAAGTCCTGACTTTCGTCACTTGCTGTATTTCTATTAGGAATTTCGCTAATCAATTGGCAAGTGATGTCTATAATGCCTTCACTTAAACTTCTAAGGGAAGTGCATTTTACTGATGCCAGAAATCTTCAACTCATACTCCTGAGTCGATCATGGTTGAGTTCTTTCATTTGTGTCTTTAGGTGAAAACCCGAAAGGGCACCTCAAAAAAAAAAGAAAAAAAAGAAAAAAAAGAGAAAAGACAAAACGAAACAAAAAAGAGTGGGGCAACCTTGGTGAAAACCCGAAAGGGCACCAAGGTAGGATTTTGCAGCGAGCAAGCACGAGGAAGAACAACTGGTGATTTGGTTCATTTGGATTTCTCCTCATTTTGTCATACTTCTGTCAATTTTGAATTCCAGAACAAAGATATCCAGAGAATTGAATATGACATTTGTTGACCAAAACTGTGTCATTTTGTAAAACATTCTTTTGCAAATACATTCTTAGGAAGCTCATTTTCCAAATTACTTGCATTCATGGCATTTTTTTTGTAGAATTTAAGCACAAGTGGTTATGTGTGCATTCTTGTGCATATTTATTCTTTCATGACATGTGAATTTTCTTGCATACTTCATTCTTTATCTTTGAATTTTGGTGAATAACAATCCCCGTGGTTTATTCGAAGCATACTTGGGTTCAGTCATCTCTTGAAAAGGGTTAAGGTTCAACAAAGTCAGTTACGCAGACTTCACAATATGGCAAAGCATATACCTGATCAGTTTGTAAATTGGAAAGGCCTTAGGGTGAAAAATCCAACTCAATCGACTGCCGCAGCGAAAGTTGATAAAGGCCTTGAAAGACTCATGTTTACACGATTCTCAAAGGAAAACGGATCAAATGATGGTGGCAATTTCTTTGTTTTTTCTCTCTTTTGCAGGAAATTGCATACACAGATGAAAGTAAGCACACCTCGCACTGGAATCGGTGTCGGAAAGAGTCATCTGGTGAACAAAGGCAGATTGAAAATGTCGCAAGTAAATTTCATCAAAAAATACAACAGCATGGCGATACAGAATCAACTCTGGACTCACATTGCAAAAATTCATCATACTGGGGCAAATTAATTTTTTGGAAAGATTTTCAAAAGTCGAAAAGAAGAGCAAAGGAAAAAAAATCATCAATCAAAAATCAACACAAATTTTATCACGGCAGGCTCGGGTTTAATCCCTCAGACCAATTGTCAAAGCATTTTCGGGTCAGTCCCATGATCAAAAGTATTTTCGGGTCAGTCCCATGATCAAAAGCATTTCCGGGTCAGTCCCATGATCAAGAGCTTATTCGGGTCAGTCCCACGACCAAAAGCATTTTCGGGTCAGTCCCATGATCAAGAGTTTATCCGGGTCAGTCCCACGATCAAAAGCATTTTCGGGTCAGTCCCACGATCAAAAGCATTTTCGGGTCAGTCCCATGATCAAAAGTATTTTCGGGTCAGTCCCATGATCAAAAGTTTATCCGGGTCAGTCCCATGATCAAAAGCATTTTCGGGTCAGTCCCACGATCAAAAGCATTTTCGGGTCAGTCCCATGATCAAAAGTTTATCCGGGTCAGTCCCACGATCAAAAACATTTTCGGGTCAGTCCCATGATCAAAAGCATTTTCGGGTCAGTCCCATGATCAAAAGTTTATCCGGGTCAGTCCCACGATCAAAAACATTTTCGGGTCAGTCCCATGATCACAAGCATTTTCGGGTCAGTCCCACGATCAAAAGTTTATCCGGATCAGTCCCAGGATCAAAAGCATTTTCGGGTCAGTCCCACGATCAAAAGCTTATTCGGGTCAATCCCACGATCAAAAGCTTATTCGGGTCAGTCCCACGATTCAAAGCTTATGCGGGTCAGTCCCACAATTCAAAGCCTGTTCGGGTCAATCCCGCGATTCAAAGCTTATTCGGGTCAGTCCCGCGATTAAAGCTTGTTCGGGCCAGTCCCATGATTTGAATTTCCTTCTCTAGTCAGTCCCAATTTTAATTTCTCTGTTCGGATCAGTCCCGTTTTAAATTTCTGTCTGGGTCTATCCCATTTAAATTTCTGTCTGGGTCTATCCCATTTAAATTTCTGTCTGGGTCTATCTCATTTAAATTTCTGTTCAGGTCTATCCCATTTACATTCCTGTCCGGGTCAGTCCCGTTTTCAATCCATGTTCGGGTCAGTCCCGTTTTAAATTCCTATACGAGTCAGTCCCGCTTTAAGTTCCTGTTTGGGCCAGTCCCGTCTTTAAATTTCGTTCGGGTCAATCCCACTTTAAATCTCCTGTCTAAGTCAATTCCATTTTTAAAGTGTTGCCAAAAGGGGTCAGTCCTTATTTCTAAAACGTCCACCGTTCGTGACGTTTGCTACAGAATAAAGCAGGTAAGTATTTGGTGTCTACTTCTTTGTCTCAAGTTTTTCCAAAACTCAGACAAAGAGGGGCAAACTGTAGACACCAAATTTTTGGTGTAATTTCTTTTACTTTTTATTCTCATTTGTCGTGGTTGCTTTTAGTTTTTTTAGTTTCTAGTTTTTATTTTTATTTTTATTTTTATTTTTAAGTTTTAGCGTAGAAAAATCATGGAAAAAGAGAAAAAAAGGAAAAGCATTCAAAAATTATGCTTTAGTTGTTTTGATTTAAATTCAATGTTTTCTTGGAAAAAATATGAAAAATGAAAAAGGGGGAACCCCGATTGCGGGTTTTGGGCTATTTAAGAAAGAAAAAAAAAAGAAAAAAGAAAAAAAAGAAGGAAAAAGAAAGAAAAATTAGCATTTCATTTTTATCTTTTTATGCCTAGTTCCGCTCATTTTATTCAATCTGTCTTCATTAGTTATTTTTCTTAATTAGTTAATTATATTGTGTTAAATTATTATTTTAAAAAAAAAAAAAAATCAAAAATCATAATTCCATTTCTGCCGAATCCATTTCCACTTCACATTCCAGTATTTTCTATCCTCAGTACCGGTTTCTTTCTCCACTACCACCCACCGACTGAAGATGCATTGTGATCCACTACCTTGATATTAACGGCTGAGAGGAACAAAAGAAAGAAAAACAAGAGCCACCAACATTTTTTCTTTCATCTTCAGTTCTGAATCTGTGCGAAAGAGTGAGAGAGAGCAAGTGGAAGTCGTGTGAGCTGCTGATCATCATCACCTTCGTCAACTCCAGCCATAAAAACCGCAACTCCACTCCACAACTCCATTGGGTTTCGGACCAAGAACAAACGAGAGAGAGAGACTTACCTCGTGAGTATCGAAGAGGAAAGAAAAGAGGAGAAACCGCGAGCTGCAAAAAATTTCCTGTTCTGTCCGCGAGCTGAGGGAAGAAACCAGGAGACCACCGCGTGAGAACAACCGATCCTACACCCTTCCCTCTCCTAGCTGTGGTCATTTTCAACCTCAACCAAGCTGCACTTCACCATTTCCAGCCGCAACTCATCAAACCAGGCGGCAGGCTAGGCGACGGGCAAAACGAAAGCTAGAGGGAGAAGAGCAGAGGAGCGGCTGGAAAAGGTTGGAGCTTGCCGGAATCTACTGCCATCACCGACGAACTGTCACCGAGAGGATAAGGTAAGCTATCCCTTTCCTTCAAATTTCATGCTCAGACTCTTAAAACTCAAAGCAGATTTGTTACCATAATTTTCCAGCTTTGCCGAGAAGCTGAAATGGAAATGCAATTTTAATTTCGTTCCCCTGAGGCAGGCTGAGCTTATAAATGTGATTAACTAGCTAAGAAGTAGGTGATTAAGCTTTGCATGAAGTTCATTAGTTCGGCTAAGCAAGGAAAAAATATGAAACAGAAAACTGCTACATGCAAGTTCATCCGAGGGTGGTGAACAGAATTTCTGGAATTGTGGATGATTATAGTTGCTGACCGAACTTGATTTGAACTAGTTATGATAGTAATTTCATTAAGTAGCCTTGCATGTTAGTTTTGGGTACTTAGCACAATGATTCAACCAAGGTAAATTCGGATTTAAGACCAACTAAGTGCTGGAAAATTTATGTGATTTGCCGGGGGAGTGAAACTGGAATTTGCAGTTGTTTTTTTGGAATTTTTCCCTGGAAAATAATGCTTGGAAATGCATGAAAAGTTAGAAAATGGCTGTCTTTTGCTTGCTTGGTGCTGAGTTTTGTGTGTTTGGGTTTAAAAGACATTTGAATCATGCCCAAGTACCTGCTGGAGAATGCATATTCATTTTGCTGCACCAGAAATTTACGGTTGTGTCTTGCTATTTTCTTCCATTGTGGTTCCAAGCTTTGCTGTTTTTGTTAGATAGTAATTCCAGCCTTAGTTTGCAAGCATGATAAGCTTAATAGGAATTTGAGTTTGGGTTTGTGGTTTGAGATGTTTGAGTGCATCTTGTCATGCAAAATGCTGAAGTTCAAGAACACTGCTTGTTGAAGTTTAAAAGTTTCCTGTATGCTTGAATAAAGTTGTCAAGTCTTTTTGTTTGTTTGGTCTGAATGAAGTTTATTGGAGTTGAAAACATCTAATCAAAGCTGTTTTTGAATCGAAAATCTAAGTTGAAAGCAAAGTGCAGCAGTTTTTATTTTCGGTTGTTGAAGCTTAATTAAATCAGTCGCATAAGCTGCTTGTTTTCGTTCATTGCATGAAACTTAGCATGAAAATCCTCCAAGAGTCCCATGGTTCATAGGTGTTTAGCCATGTTGGATTGGAGTAATTTCAAGGCTGTTGTACGCATTTGCTTTGCTGAAATGCAGAACTTTGCACATGAAAATTTGCAGCAGAAAAAAAAGTTGTCGCATTCTCTTTGCTGTTTCCTTACCTGCATTGGCTCACTAAAGTGTCGGCCATTCAGTTTGTTAGTTAACCTTGTTTGCAAAAAGAAGATTTGGAAGACTGGTTTGGGTTTACATGTTTGGGTTTTGGAACATTTGAACCATGACCAGACAATTGCTAAAAAGGAATGAACTAGAATTCTGCCAAGCCATCTTCTAACATTTTGAACAATTTCCCTGCTATGTTTTTGCTTTGCTTGGATGTTGAAATCATGTTGCATGTTGCTGGGATAAGGGTTTTGGACGTCTTGGTTGAAATGTTTTGATCAAACTTGTGCTGAAGTTGGAGTTTGCTTGCAAAAAGTGTAACCTGCGGTAATATTTCTTGATTGCAGAAACACTTCTTCATTGCAGAACCTGTTTCACGTTCTTGCATGTTTTGCATGAAAAAGCTTTTCAAAATTTGCACTTTGGCCCCCCAAGTCTCCCTTTGTTGCATTGTGGCCCAATTATGTGCTGATTTCTTGCAATTAGATCCTTGGATAATTGCAATTGTACCATTTCCCAACCTTTCCTTTGCCCCTAGACCTTTGAAGTTCCTAAAAATATTTAATTAAGCTTGAGTGCTTGGTTAATGTTCGCAATTGGGTCCTTGGCAGCTTTATTTTTTTTAATTTAATTTCATTGTTTGTTTGCTTCAATTAACCTCCATGCTTTGTTTAAATTGCACTTCATGCATGAATTTAAGAGCTTTATGACCGAATGAGCTCGTGTTTGCCTATTTTCTTTAATTTCCCTAAATAAATTGGTTGTTTGACCTTTTCTTGGCTTTTGGAACCGTTAGAGTGCTTAAATGTTTCAATTGAATTCGAATGGTTGACTAAGGTTTGTAATTGGGTCTTTAGTTGGTAATTGGGTCTTTGGTGGATCCCTTTATTGAGAACTTATGCATTATTTGATTCCATTTAAATTGTAATTAGGAGAGATTTGGTGACTTTAGTATACTTTACTATTTGAGGTACCTTGACCTTTTTATTGTTTTGAAGCCATTTTTCTTTCATTTGGACACCATTCAAAGGGGCGGTATAATTTCTTTTATCCCTTTTTGTGTCTCTCCTGTGTGAACCAACGTGCTACGTGAAAAATACATGTCTACTTTGTTTTTTTTTTAGCCTTTCCTTAATTTCTTTTATTTATGTCATTTACTTTTGTTTTTTTTATCTAAGTTATTTTTTTAATGGGGTATGTGTACACCTCTTGGCTTGTAATAGATAGGGCTGTGGCGAGCAATTTGGTCCCTTTTCCCTTCCCCATTTGTTTTAGTTAGCCAATGTAATAGGCTCATTAGCTTGGTAGCTTGTGTTTGTTGCTATGTGTTAAATTGCTTTATTAGGTCCTTGCATTTAGTCGAGCATGCTAAGTGTTATGTGCTACGTGTTTATAAGTGATTTGCATGTCTATTTGCTTTCTATAGTTATAAATGAATATGATGGATGAATGCACGTCACCACACTAGTCCAACGCTAGTTGTGGCTCATTATTTCGTATTCCACTAGTCCAACGCTAGTAGGAATTCCTAGATATGGGTTAGTCCAACGCTAGACCCTTAGGGACTTCCCCTCGTTAGTACATGCTTGCATGTTCATTACATGTCATGCATTTTTTTTAGTTTTATCATTTTGCATGCCCCTCGAACCCCTTTTCCCTCCATTTTAGGATTTTTGCATTTCATGCTAGTTATAGGGTTCATCTGCTTGAGGGTCCCCTTAAATATGGGATATAGACGAGTGTGGCTTTTTCTAAGCCTTAGCACGCTTGTATTCCCTCTATAAAAGGGCAAATTGAGTCACGATTTAGGTCTCCCCGTACCCAATATGCATGAATTCCCTAGCCTCATGCATTTTCAAATCCTCTTTACCATTTTATACCCTCATCACACTTTCATTTTTCCTCCCATTTTGCACACGTGCACCTTTATGTTTCTTCACTTGCACACGAACACTTTTATCATCACTTGCACACATGCACTTCATATTATCATTTCACCTACCATACCTTGCCCGCTCACGTGCACATTTTCATTTATATATTTATTGTTTTTTATTACTTTTTCAAACTCATGTCCTCACATTGCATACATGCATTTCATTCATTTGCATCCCACTCGCATTATTCGTGACCTCTCCAAAGGGTCATTATTGGGCTTCACAATTAATGTGATTGGCACCATTCAACCTTTGAAGAGAAATTTTCCCCAATACCCCTAGGTCTAGGGTTTGCATTCATATAGTACATCCAAATGTAATAAATTCTTTGGTTAAAACAAGAAAATATTTGATTAAATCACGCAACTAGCCTTGGCTAGGTCGAAGGGGTGCCTTGGATTTTTATCCTTGCCTTCCCCTTCGTCAAATGTGACTCCCGAACCTTTTTCGTTGGTTTACGTGGACTAGGAGTCGTTTAAAAGGGGTTTCTTAATATTTTTTCCTATTTTTCTTTAAAAATTCATTTTTTTAGGTGACTTGGTACACCTTAACTCATTACCAAGTGGCGACTCCGATTTTTTATTTCAAAAACCCTTTTTAAACTATAATTTTGGGTCAAATCGTCGCATTCTCAAACCCCCATTTAGACCCATTTTTCTTTTAAATAACAATTCATTTTCCAATCACAAATTGAATCAAAAAATACATTTTTTTCAAACCATTTATTTATTTTATCAAAAAAAATGGGGCGCGACAGTACTAATTACTTCCATCTGGCACTTGATTGCTTTATAGCAGCCTAGCTGGCTGCTGAGTATTTCCTCTTTTTGATAGGGTTACCAGGGCAATTCGAAAACATTTTCCTTGCTTTCTCCAGCACCCGGTTTCAGTGTGGTTAATCTTGCCACAGTATCCACAAGTTACATGAGAAGTGACGGCCTGACTAGTTTGAGAATTTCCTTTGTGTTTCTTCTCCAGTTCTACGTTCTGGCGTAGCAACTCAGTTTTCTCTGCATATTCTTGTTTCCACCTTCCTTCCCAGTACTCAGCTAGTTTTCTTTGAAATTCTACCTCATTTCGAAGAATATCCATTTCCTTACGCATTTCTTCCAAGGTTGTCATCTCACCGGTTGGTTTAAGTCAAATGCTAGCCTGCCAGGTAGATCAGAGGATCAAAATAAGTGACTATTCATAATGGAAGCTCAAGTCATAGTACTCTTTCATTCTTTTGCTTATAGGTCACCCCGAAATATAAATCTTAGCTATTCTCTGCCGAACATGGATGAGTTCTTAAGTCTCCATAAAATCACTACCATTAATTCAAATTACAACCAGATACGGGGACTTTATTCCTTGATATAAAATTTTCCATGTCTTACTTCAGTCTTCGATACTTGTCTATGAAGTGGTTTGAAAAGGGATCAAAATCTCGTAGTCCCATTAGTGCCCTATAGTATCCTTTCAAATCAATCTTACTGTTTCAAGATTAGGTCTCTCGGGAAACCAAGATAGACGACCTTCAAGAATTATTTCATTTTCACACCTCTCTTGGTTCTTAGGTTGGCTTATTGGTCCAGAGCTTTGGTACTTAACCAACCGTTCTAGGATATCAATCGTATGGTCAATGGTGGGAGCTATGTAGGTGTTTTCCTTCATTTCTAGGGTTTCGGTTCAATCCAGCAATCATTCCCTAATTATCCCCTGGAGCTTGGGGTGGCATAATCCTTCGTACTCGGCTCTTTTTTTTTTTTGGGCCACTCATAACTTTAACAGTCATCTAAACATGGCATAAAATGAATGCACATAAACGAAGTTTGGAAAAGTGAGACTTTGATCACGCTAAACAAATACGAGAATAAAAGGGAAGACGCTAAGATAATCGTAAATACGTACAACCCCCAATCATGGATTTGAAATCATAAAACAGTAAAGTCAAACATGTCGTGAGAAATGTTTAATTGCCTCAAAAGGTAGGAAATATATTGAAACAAGACACAAAATACAACGGCCTTTAAGCGAGCGTCACCCTGTCTATCTTTGGCAAAAACTATTAAAATAGTTTAAATCACTAAATTTGTGATTGGCGGAATCCAAAAGTCTTCACTACCTCCGTAGGATCAATTTCATTTTCAGCACTAGGAGTTTTAGATCTCATGTCCCTTATCAAATATCTTGTCATTCTCCACTCATTCGACCAAGGTAACACACCCAGCCACCGACTCATCCATCCTGTCTTTAATTTCGAGCACTACTCTAACAAGTTGGTTTTTAGCTTTTGAAGCTTCTCACTAGGAGCCTTTGTCTTCCTCGCTCCTTAAATATCTCAATCTCCACTTCAGGAATCCTAGTAGTCTAGACATCCGCAATCGCCATCGGTTCTCGATTATCCCCTTGAATCACCCTATTTTCCTCAAATAGCCACTTCCGATGATCGGCCACTATAAACACTCCATTACTTGGGCACGAGTAAGTCCTTTGGAAATAACATATCATACTAGTTCGGCGAGTTGGATTACACTTCCAACGAGCCCTCCCCTAGGCCCTTCACGGCCATGGTTACCATAATGCGTCTCCAAGACGGTGCAATGCCACCATTACTTTCCGCAACTTACAATTAAGATTAAAAGCTTAAATGGGACCAAATACACCAAATAAACTGGATTTGATCATCCCATACTATCCCACATGTATCACACAAGATCAAGACTCCTTATCATCGACTAATTCAAACCTAAGTTCTAGTTTTCGTTCCCACGAGCAGTCACTTAACTTTCCAACCAGTTCCACAGTCCGACATCCTAAACTTTTAGGCCTAGGACACACTACAAAGATCTGAAGCCTAGGCTCTGATACCAACTGTGACGCCCCCACTTCTCCCTAAGGCGAACCAAAGGGTATCCGCGGGACGCCTGCCCAACTCTCGCCAGGACTCAAGCAATTTCCGTCCAAGTTTAATACAATACTAGACGTTACGATTAAATATCATAATTACAATCAGTGCGTAAGCATTCAAGCTTATCAACATTCAACATCTGCCCAATCATTACATCGGAATCTCGAAATACATCAATATTCAAAATATATATATATATATCAATCACAAGTCTAGCCCCAAAGTGCAACGGAAACCCTAAAAAACAAGAGTACGCCAAGAGGGGTTTTTCCAACATTTCTCCAAGTCCAATCCTGTTAAGGAAACACTACAAGAAAATTGTTCATCAGTGACAACACAAAGTCATCACAGAACATACAAATATCGTCACAAATACCTTTTATTGACGACTTTTTGATCGTCACAAAGTCGTCACTAAATCCCCGTCGGTAAAAGTAAACAGTGACTAAATAGTTCTCATTAGTGACGACTTTAAGTAGAGCATTTTTGACAAAAGATCAATTCATCAATAAAACACTTCCAGATTGTCGTCACTAATGACAACTATTTAGTGACAACTATTTGGTCGTCACTAAATAGTTGTCATTAGTGACGACAATCTGGAAGTGTTTTATTGACGAATTGACCTTTTGTCAAAAATGG